>NC_064615.1:773246543-773553043 GCF_023898315.1 Schistocerca nitens
GTCACAGCTCGGCTCTGACGTCATCCGAGGCAGAGCGAGATCCGACGTTAAACACACGTGGATCTTGCAGTACCTGAATACGAAGTGAACCTTACTGCTGCCTCGCGGGCTGCATTTATATAGGTGCCGGAGCGGACGGCCGAGGGAACATCTGTTGTCTACGGCTGTCTGCATACAGCAGCAGCCTCCGAACAACCGCTTTCTCTGACACATAAACTTTAATAATGTAGTTACAAATTACTTCAGAAACCTCTTAATTTTTATTTGTATTCAGTTAAGTTGTCAGAAATTACCGAAAAAATTTCAGATTGCTAGAATGAAAACGTCGCCTTCTAGAATGTTTATAGTGGAACTAAAGGTAGACCGTTACCTCTGAACCATATCTTTACTAGAACTTATGTCAGCAGTTATTAATACTACAACGCTCAAATTTAGTATAGCTCTATCACTTGGTATGTTTTATCATCCACTTTAACCAAAATACTCTATCATTAAAATCACAGGTACTTAATCTACTACGATTGGGTATACTTTAGTTACAAAATTGTTTTCTACTTAATTACTCAAGAACTATAAGAGGTAGATTAACGTGGTCTCTCAGTTATTATTTTTGGGGTGAACTGAAGCAGAAAACAAATTTTCATGTTTCTAAGTCAATTATTTAGCGCCTCTGATTTTTCCTAAAAACGTGGATTCCGGTGTTAATATTTGTAATATGGTATTGGAAACCTGTACCACTTATTTATGAGTTCTTAAGACACCTTTTGACCAAATTTTGGTTTTCTAGCTTCATTATTTAGCGCCACTTATTTTTCTCTTAAAACGGCATTTTTACGTAAACTGTTAAGTCTAGAACATAAAGACTAGATATTTAAAACATTATTGCACTAAACTATAACTTAACAAAGTTTTAAACTTAAGTTTTGATTTTGAATTTGATACTTAATCGTGGTGCAATACTTGGGCGCTACGCGCAGATGCGTTAAGGTGACGTGGCGCTACTAGCAGTGAACTGGGGTAAGTCCCGGCCTACTCGCTCGCCTCTGTATCTCACACACGTTACAGCACTTGCTTTGCTTCATGTTATTTGTGCAGTATGGTATAAATTCACCTGAACGACACGTATTGCATCATGAACACAAGCTGCGTGCATGGTGAATCACGTGAAACGACTCCCATTGGCTGTCCACAGCACTCTCATAAAGAAGCTTTGCCTTTTCTCGCTTCTGATTGATTTTAGAGAATAGAATAAGAACAGCCTAACACGAAGAGGTAATTGTAATTATTGTTTAGGTGAATGCTGTCGTTGCACCCACGTTCTTGCGACGTCATCTTCGTCAGGCACACAGCTATAGAAGACTCAAGTTGAGTGGAAACAACATTTGCAACGCGTGTAAGAAGTGTGGGGCACAGATCCACTTGCATCTCCTGTGTGAACTGTATTCTCTTACAAGCAACCCAACCCACAGCATCATTTTCGGCTGTAATGACGAAAGGAGTTGTTTCAAGCTGAGCTGTGTATAGTAAACACGCGAATGCGTGCATAATATCGCACTTCTTCTCGTTTCATTGTATCTTCAAAATTAAACTGTATCCTTGTTTTCTAGATATACGAATCGCATATCAATATAGACTACACTTTAAGCATTACCATTATGTATTACCCAAGAACTGGTATATTATTGACGGCACCGTTGAACCACTGACACTTGATACCTAGGTGCTGTGAAGATTCTGCTACAATACGATGTAAATTTTTCAATTTTTTTGTTCTCTTTGTCTTTCTTCCTTTCACATTAGAGAGAGTAGCAGGAGTGTTGGTTCTGGTTCAAATGGCTCTGAGCACTATGGGACTTAACATCTATGGTCATCAGTCCCCTAGAACTTAGAACTACTTAAACCTAACTAACCTAAGGACATCACACAACACCCAGTCATCACGAGGCAGAGAAAAAATCCCTGACCCCGCCGGAAATCGAACCAGGGAACCCGGGCGTGGGAAGCGAGAGTGTTGGTTCTAGATTTGTTTTTTTACACTTAGGTAATTGGCAGTTTGTGGAATTTCTATTTGTCATTTTCTCCTTTCCTGCATTGAAAATTATTATATGTATATAAAGTTGTACATCAATGAAAAACTGTGGTTTGGTGTACAACACTGTAATTTGTGAAATGGTGTCCGAAGGCATCGAATTATAAAAATGTATCGGAAGGTCGGCAGTTGAAACGGTAACAAGAATGTCGTGAAGCATGTAAGAGACTGATCGTCCCGCCGCGTAGTCGCGGGATGATGTGTTCGTGGCCAAATTTTCTCAGATTGTTATTCTAGTGAAACGCTTACGTTTTCGACACATAAGAAAACGAGTAACATATTCCAATGCTTCACATTGGGGGGTAGCATCTCGAAAATCAAGCTTAAGTCAAGCAGTTATGTGGTCGCGCAGTGGAAGGTGGTCGGTGTGTACACTGTACAGTATGAACTGTTACATTGCGTATCGTGGACTGCAAATTTAAACTACAAACATATTACTTAAAAAGTACGATGTGCGCGCAGTACAGTAGCCTGTTTGCGATTGGTCGATTTCGCTGAGTACAGAGAATGTAGAGCGAACTGTAAACTTAATGAGTGGACAGACTACGATGGTTCCATTATAACTTATTGGATTGTAAACTAATAAGGCGAAAGCTATGAATCAGGACAGTGAAGAGACTGAATGCTTTATATTTATAGTGTAGTCTGCGACATTGTGGCAAAAAAATTAGCTTCTTGCGAACAGCGGTAATAAATGATAATTAAATCAAGACCCTACGCTGTCGACAGGCGTTGATATACATGAACGGGGACAATTGGAAGTGTGTGCTCCGACCGGGAGTCGAAACCGGGATCTCCTGCTTACATGGCAGACGCTCTATCCATTTTTTTCTCGCGTTTTGGCATTTTGTTCGTTGCTGATCGTTGTGTTTGGTCGTTGCGGACGTTACATGACATCCATTCAAGTTCGTTTGTTGATCCTTTCACTCAGGTTTTAAAAATTTTTATTTTGTTTCTTTCTTTCTTTATTTTTTTATGACAGAGGTCGATCTGAGGTACCAAGGGCACGGAGGATAGTGCGACTGCAGGGCTTTATCCCTTGCACGCTCCCTGTGAGACCCACATTCACAACTTATTGTCCACACACTACAGTCGTAGTGCCCCTGCCCCCTACATTCATTACTCGCGGCAGACAATCTGACCGAGTCCCGTAAGAGTTCGGGAAATGCGTGTGCATCCGCACAGAAGAAGGAGGTTAATGGCCGGTTAGCCTTAATTATACATGGAGATGGTATCTGTTCTTTCGGACATGTACGAAAGAATAGATACCATCTCCATATATAGCGGTAATAAATTGTTAACAGCCGCTGTGACGACGGTAAACAACACATGTATGCTTATAAGAGCACATTTGATCTACATCGCCGACTGCAGGTGAAACTTCCCCTTTTGAAAAATTTTACAAGACTGTGCTTATACTGACACACAATATTTTGTTAGCGCAACGCAATCCGACTTTCAGAAATATCCCTACAAAAGAATGGCCCTGACTGACATTAAACTATACCTTTCACAAATCACTTACCTCACAAAAATCTTCGCTACTCAAGCTACTGCAATACAGCGAGCGCCACTACTGCCAGCTAAATAAAAGATTCAAAGTACTGAAGGCACTAACTACTGATAGGCATAGTTAGCAAATGAAAGATTTTTATAGAGAACAACCAATGTATTTACCTCAATAGTCATAATATATATAGCAGTTCATGACAAATTTCAAAACTCCGCCATCTCTCTCCCCACATCCACCACTGCTGGCGGCTCACCTCCAACTGCGCAACGCTACGCGCTGTTCACAGCCAGCTGCCTAACACTACAATGGCGAGTATCACAACAATGCAAAGTAGACACAGACTGCACACAGCACAGCCAGTGATTTTTATACAGAGGTGGCGTTACCAATAAAAAAACCTAAACAGCCTACTTACATAGCCCCCATGCTCCCCACAAAAAATTTTACAAATTGTTTTGGGCACTGGGCAATACATATTTGTTAAAATTTTTCATAATCGTAATTACAATAACAAAGAAATCAAATGCACACACTTATTGATACAATGTTGGTCAAAAGCTAAAATTTTCTCACAGTCCATAAAGATAGTCCTGATCATTCATCATAATAGTAATTACAGTTTTTTTTCACAAAGTCTCATTAGTAAAAGAAATTGCACACAGAAGTAGTGGATTTCCATGCAGTCTTGAAGAAGAAGTGTTGTCCTTCGAACGGAAAGACAGTGCTGACTCTTGACATGCTGACAGGTAATGGGCCACAACAGAGCAAACCCACAGCAGAGTCAGTCGAAGTTTTGAAGAGTATTGGTAGGTAGGTCATCACAGAGTAGACCCACTGTAGTCCTGGTAGAGATTATGGTATTGGTGGGCCACCAGAGGTGCAGACCCACTGCAGTCCTAGTAGAAATAATAGTATTGGTGGGCCATCAAAGATGCAGACCCACTGTAGTCCTTGTAGAGACGGCCAGCAGCCATCTGTTGCAACTGTGCAGGTGCACAATCACCATCGAAGAGTCTAGCGGACAATATAGCAAGTCCATAAACCACCACTTGTGCACTCACAAAGTTTTTTAATTGTCCTTAGAACCAGCAATGCTGTTATCCAGTCCCTTGCTGAATTATTAACACACGTGCAAACACTAACAGTCCCTACTTCTCACATATTGTCCATATACTATGACCAACAGAAATGTGTGCAGTGAAATGGAACTTACAAGTTAATAATATGATGAACTGGTGTCAATTACAATTTTATAACATAAGAATACAATTACAAAGGTACAAAATACATCATTAAAGAACATAACAATACAGAGAACATTTGTAATACAGGCTTTACAAAAGAATCGAAATAACATGTACGTCAGTGTTACAGGAATTATGACATGAGTACATACATAAAAGATCAGAATAACTTTCGAAACATCAACATCACACATGAGCAACAAAACAGAACAGATAAATAATCCCTAAACATCTTTACAAAGAAAATAACATAGTATTTGAAAAATTCTACAACATAAATCTTATTAGCTAAACACATAAAGACAGGAAAAAGACAAATACACAAGGGTACATAAACACATACCAGAATAACACAGGAGGAAAGGACAGGGTTTGTTTTCAGTGTAACATTTGGTACTGCAGTCCAACCCAAAACTTCATTCCATAGATCTTTCGTCTTATTTCAACATTTGTTTCCACCAAAAAATTCCTATCCAAGCATGCTTTCTGTATTTATATGTTCACATATTTCTTACCTCATTATTTATTTTCAAGAAAATCCTACCTATACCTGCTTTCTTTACGTTTTTCGTATAACTTCTCAATGCATTTCTTCCAATTCATCGCAACTCATTCTCTTCTATAGTCTACCCCCTCTTAAGCTAACTTAAATCTACTGAGCTCAGATGCTAAACTAAGGGACGAGACAATGCAGCAGCACAGAACAATTAACACAAACAGCAATGATAAAAAATACAAAAGGCAAAGCAAGCAGCATAAATTACAACTAATATAAGGCAATGAGCAGCAAACAAGAAAAAAAAATCAGTAGTAAAACTGGCTTAACAGAGTAACACAAATTAAAATTCAGTAGCACTATGCCTGGCAAACAGCAGCAGCAAATAAAAAAAAACTTATATCTAAACATGACATAGCTCAAGCAGAAAAAATATTACACTAAAAATGGCCATGTCTAATACCTATGTCACATCTTAACACTAGAGTGATGCATCACAATTTATTCTAGAAAAGAAATTACCAAGTACTTGAAAAGAAAATTATGAATGCAGTTCCTGTGAAGGTAAATGTCTTTTTGTGCTCCCTCATTTTTTTTTGAAAAAAATTATTATTTACTCGATCTGTAGACAGAAAATATTTATATTAGTACATCTATAAATTTTATTTTAACCAATGCTGCAGTGCCACTAGAAACTAGATATTAAACAAAATGAGCAATCTCTCAACTAGAAAGACAATGGATGTAAAATGTTTCTCATCATTTCATTTCAGTAAATATCATAAATTAAGAGCTCCACAGTGTAATCATATGTTTTCAAGTTCGACCGTGTCGTTTTTGCGATGCTTTCTACAAAGGAACGTCAATAGCGAGGATAATGGCCTCCCCATTTTTTTTTCTTCTCCACCTGCGCCTCTGGCACACACTAATGACTTCTTTCCAGGCGACTGTTGCCCATCTGGGTGCCCACGACGCATTACGTGCAGGTGGTCACTTAACTTTCTTACGGAAATATTTACTGTAGTGGACTGTTAAGGCAGCCAGTCCACAGTGAAGTAGCCGAAAGGGCACGTGTCAACTCACGCCATCTGGCGTTAAGTCTGGAACAGGATTCGTAATGAATGTGATAAAGAAAAGAACGTAGCTACTAGAACACTTAACTTTTATATTGTCCTTTGGTATACAGCATTCTGGATGATACAAGTGAGACTCTATCTTGAGGTACATGCAACGTTACCAATGGTTAATGGCGCCTTGCTAGGTCGTAGCCATTAACTTAGCTGAAGGCTATTCTAACTGTCTCTCGGCAAATGAGAGAAAGGCTTCGTCAGTGTAGTCGCTAGCAACGTCGTCGTACAACTGGGGCGAGTGCTAGTACGTCTCTCGAGACCTGCCTTGTGGTGGCGCTCGGTCTGCGATCCTGACAGTGGCGACACGCGGGTCCGACATGTACTAATGGACCGCGGCCGATTTAAGCTACCACCTAGCAAGTGTGGTGTCTGGCGGTGACACCACATTTACGACAGCAGTTTCCGCTACAGTGACAGTCTCAGATAAAAAATTTCAGAGGTCGAGAATTTGCGTTGCAAATGTGTAGTTACAAAATCTTATGAATATAACAGTGTCCAAAAAGTTTTCGTCGGCATTGTAATACATTCACGCATTTACATACATTTCATAACTCTTAAAGTACGATTCTTGGTTTCCAACAACCTGTTTCACAAACCAGAGTGAGTCCCTAACCACTACTCATTATTCCTTACCTTATTCGTCGACACTTCTTCAATATTTTATGATAACAGATACGTAGCATACTCAAATAACTCATATAGCATCAGCTTATTGATCATAAACATACCTCAACAGCATAATACACATCGTCGTCATAAAAATAACATCATAACACCTCAGTCAAATCTCAAAAACGTCGTAGCTTTCTGAAATAATGTCAAAACCTAAAAAAAATTCTCTGCTCATGTCAATAGTGTCATCTACCTCAATCGTACTTTAAAAATCGTGATCCCATACCAAATATATCATTCAAAGCTCTCATAATATCACAATGGTTCCGAAAAAATATATGAACAGTTCACCAAGTATAGACAAAATACAATTTCATAAGTGTGAAATTATCCAACTGTGTAATTGCGTAAACATCTGTCACTGACGTAGTAAAAAAAATGTTTGTCTCTCAGTTAAATGATCTGATAGTTGTGTAATACTGTGTTGGAGAAATATGGTACCGATGTGTAAAGTTGTATAAGCAAATACCATATTAGCTAGGGCTCCTTGTGCTTGCCAAACACATGGTACACAAAGTAGGCGTGTACCCCCCTGAGAATTAATGTAATTATACCCTCAGCTGTTACAGATTACAGCAATGGAATGAAATGTATCACGGAAAATCTTTGTATCATTGTACTTCAAATATCTTTAAAAATAAATGATTTAAGTACAAAATTAATCACTCAAATACGTGTACTGTAGCGCTAAATGTGCGTCTTGCTGTAAGATAATCTCTGTGGAAGTGTTGTAGTTATTTTCCTCCGAAAGCTAAGTTCTGCAAAAGCCAATGTACTTACCTCATGATAAACAAAAGTGAAATGCTTTGCGTATAGATATCGTAGTTATTACGTACAGTACCGTGATCAAGAAAGTACTACACTGTAATGTATTGTTGTGCTACGGAAAAGGCAGTCTCATTGTAGCTATACCACAAAAGTTACTACTAAAACATATTTTACTTTCCAGAAGAATTCAAAAAAACTGTGCAGATATAAAGCAGATACAGCACAAAAGCAACAATGTAAACTGTGTCACACATTAGTAGCGTCGTGATATAATTGTGTAGCTGTCAAAGAAACCAAGTGCTAAGTCATCTTTAATCCCACAGAAAGTACTTCAAATAAAGAATGTCTTTTCAAGTAAACCAAAATGTTACATGAAAATCTCATTAGCAGTGCCGGTATATGTTCTAAGTATGTGAGCCTTATAGTCGTTACGTAATCGTGCAACAAACAAGCAAGAATGTACACACACAATAACATTGTGTCGTCTGTTCACAATAACAATGCATTCGTAATTTCTGTTTAAAAATATTCCCTAGGTTCTAGACTGGATATTTAACTTCAAACATTGTTGCATGTTAAAAGTTTCTTAAGTCTGACAAAGCATACTAGAAATGTGAAGTGAAACGTTTTATGGCAAAGACAAAGTTAAAAAGCAGATTAACTTTCAATAAACGGTTTTACATGTGAAATGTGGTGTAAACCTTTACTCTTCATAGTACTCAGACTTTCAACTGAAAAGCAATTGTCATGTTTTATACATCGGTAAAGAATGCTAAAATTTTTCTCAAGGCTAGCGTCTTATGTTATTTTTCTCGGAGCCAGCGGGCGCACGCGGCTGCCTGCTGTGCGAGTCATTGTCTGTCTCTTTGTTGGCGCGCGCCGTTATAGGGGTTTGGAGACCTAACTTATACAAATTAACTCTGACGAGAAGGTCCTGCTCTGTTCTGATGCAATTCAGGTCTGTCGTTACGAATATATCGTCTGTCGTCATGTCGGTAGATTCCGTAGTTTCTTCCTTGTCCGTCACGTTGTGGAGAATTTCTCCCTGAATCGTAACTGTGCGCCGAACTGTTGCGTCTGAAGTTATTCTGTCTCCCTTGATAATAATTATTTTGGTTCCCATATTGTCTGTTTCTCTGGTAATCTCTATCATGTTCATTACTATGGACGTGCGATCTTTCTCTGTACCTATTATTCTGCCAACGGTTGTCATATGGGTGGTGTCTGTTTTGGTCACGATTTGTGTTGTGAGAATAGCCTTGTCGCGTCCAGTTATTATTTCTTTCATCGCGGAATTGCGACGGATGTGATCTGTAATTGTTGTGCTCCTGCGTTCCGCGATTGTCAGTGTCAATTTCCAGTTCTTGTAACAGTCCCTGAAAAGCTTCAATGTCGTCTTTGCAACGTCCTGCTAAAATAATATGTCGTAAATGTTCAGGTAATTTGATTAAGCAAATGCGGATGAGCTCTGAAGGGCTGTATCGGTTTGAAAGATATTGATTCTTGTGCAACATGTCTTCAAAATATTTCACAAGACTGGAGAATTCAGATTCTTCGAAATGTTTCATCATTATGATGCCATGTTTTACTCGGTCTTGTGTGGCTTGAGACCAATATGCTGAGAGGAAGGCATGGTAAAATTCTCCTTCACTGTGGCAATCGTGAATGACCGATCGCATTCTTACGGCTGGTTCATTCTCTAAGTAGCCACACATAAGTTCTAATCTGTGATCTAACGACCAGTTGGGAGGAAAACAATGAGAGCATTGATGGAGCCATGCTCGTGGATGAATGTCGTTGCCAGAATTCTTAAATGTTTTGAATTTACGTGTAGTAATGAACAGCTTATAGTCAAAATCATCATGTCGGCGAGTCGCATATCGGTCATTGTTAGGTCGTGTCGGCCGTTCCATCTCAAAATTCGGTGCACATTGCCAATTTCTTTCATAACTTCCGAAATGCCCTGTGTTATTATTTTGCGGCTTTTCCGTATTTCTAAGTCCCTCTTCCCGTGTTGGAGCGCGAGTGTCCTCTGAAATACGTAATTCTTGTATAACCTTTGTCAACTGATCTTGTACTTCCCAGATTTCTCTTTTGTACTGTGTATTTATTTGATTTTGATTTTGTTTGAATTTTCTAATTTGTTCATACTCTTCAGTGTCCGTGAAGGCTACAGGTCTTGTGTCATTCAGATCATCATCTACCTTTGTAGATAAGTTAGTGAACTGATCTGAAAGTTCGGCTACTTTCTCTGATAATGAACTAATTTCCTCAGTGTGTTTTTCTGAACCAAGTTTCAGAGTATCTACTGTGTCCTTTAAGTTTTCCTGAGTTTTTGCAAGTTGCGTAACCGAATCGGTAGATGCAACTTAGTCAATTTTAGCTTGCAAGGTGTCGTGATTTTCATGAACAATGGTTTGCAGTTCTTTTATGGCTGCTTCGTGATTCTGTAATGCATTTTCATGCCGCGAAAAAATGGGTTGAAAATGCTCACAAATTTGTGTTTTTACGTCATTACAGACTTTTTGACATTTCGATTCAATGTTATGTAACTCACTAGTTAAATCTTCACGTGTTTTTTCAAGTGTGGTGTCTAACTTTTGAAGCTGTTGCACTGTTTGTCTCTGGTGTTGTTCCATTGTGTCTAACTTTTGAAGATTTTGTTCCATTGTGTCTAACTGTTGCTGTGTTTGTCTCTGATTTTGTTCCATTGTGTCTAACTTTTCAAGCTTTTGTCCCATTTGTTGCATTAATTGTAATAACAATGCACTGGTGTCTGGAACATGTTCCTCAGTGCTTTTCAGCAGTGAATTTGCACCGGCAACATTCACATTTTGACAAGCGGAAAATGTGTCTTGACTCATTTGAGAAAACGGTGAGAACCCAAAACCTGAGTCTACAATATTTGCAAAATTGTGTCCTGTCATTCCCGATTCCTGAGGCGAACTGTTACCGACCGATCGATCGATAATGCTTCCCTCTTCACTAATTGTTTCACTGTCTACACCATTGTTTGCCGCCCGCTCCATTTCCCTATGCACAATTACCAAATTACTACTTTGATCATTAGTTAATTCATTACTCGGTGGCGCTAGCACACTGCTTTCGTTTTCACTGTCATTTCTCAGTTTACTTTGGAGCCTAGTATTACGTTTTTCACACGCCATTATTGTCACAATATTTCACACAACAACACAGAAAAGCACAATTTGAAGAGCAAAAATAAGAGAACACATTAACATAACACTGAAAATAATATCTAGTTAATTGCAAGCGCAGCTGCGAAATACTTGCTGCAAATCTACATACATGCCACAACTGTTTTACTGTACAACAAATAAAAACTACAACTACAAAGGAGATTCTCTCTACAATTATGCGCTAGCAATAAACAAAAGCTACACTAATTACACAAACTACAAGAAAAAATCAGAAGATTCCAGTGAGGTATCCTGGCAGGGTCGCCATATGAAACTTCCCCTTTTGAAAAATTTTACAAGACTGTGCTTATACTGACACACAATATTTTGTTAGCGCAATGCAATCTGACTTTCAGAAATATCCCTACAAAAGAATGGCCCTGACTGACATTAAACTATACCTTTCAAAAATCACTTACCTCACAAAAATCTTCGCTACTCAAGCTACTGCAATACAGCGAGCGCCACTACTGCCAGCTAAATAAAAGATTCAAAGTACTGAAGGCACTAACTACTGATAGGCATAGTTAGCAAATGAAAGATTTTTATAGAGAACAACCAATGTATTTACCTCAATAGTCATAATATATATAGCAGTTCATGACAAATTTCAAAACTCCGCCATCTCTCTCCCCACATCCACCACTGCTGGCGGCTCACCTCCAACTGCGCAACGCTACGCGCTGTTCACAGCCAGCTGCCTAACACTACAATGGCGAGTATTACAACAATGCAAAGTAGACACAGACTGCACACAGCACAGCCAGTGATTTTTATACAGAGGTGGCGTTACCAATAAAAAAACCTAAACAGCCTACTTACACAGGTACCTCGACCAACGAGGATGCTGTAAATATCGCTCTTTGCTTCAGCATTTGTTATAAGAGTGGCCATGTGTAGAAGAACCATTATAACAGCAGTTGTATCTACACACCGATGAAATCATTTGAAAGTGATTATTGACTGGGATAGAGCCAATTGTCAGGAATAATTTTGTAATAAACATATCATTTGTCCTGGGACTGTTTCACAACTTATCATTGCTACAACTGTTTCACGTAACTGAAAACCCACACATGTTTAAATAACGCTAACAGTGTTTTCGAAACTTAAACTAAAATGAACTTCTTTCATTACGTGAATTTCCACAGAGGACATTACATTTTTGCTTATTATTTACCTTTTGACATCAATTCCATTCTTGTAGCATTTACGTGGATCATATGTTTATTTGACGTGATACAGAATTTTATAGTTTTCATTTTCTTCAGCTTTTGCTACTTATAAAAGTGCATTTGCTGTGTTAGTGAACGTTGCTTGTATGTTTTGCATGCTTATCCAAATTGAGTATAGACTTAACGTGTTACTTAATGCTGTGTGTAATGAAATACGCACCTACAATTGGACTCATGAACCATGGCGGTCGAGTTTAGGCATGTTTTGCGCATCTACGTCACGCATTCTCCGACAGCCAATGAGCGTTCAGTAGCGTTCTGAGCGCTCTGCTCTGAATGCACTAGCTAATACTAGTATTAAACTTTATCGTATCCAGTTGTTTGGTGAATTATTATTCCAATTGTTGAGAATTGTCATGGCTGATGGTGGCGGTAAGTGATAAATTCCGCATAATCAAGCGAGAGACATAAACTTCCAGGATATACGCTTACTTCAAGCCGAAAGCAAAAGCATGCGCATACCGTAACTGTCCCTTGGAACCATCAACAACGCAATCCTCGACTGCGCCTCGGCAAGCGCGAACTGCCATCGGTTGTGAATCGGACTATAGTATAATCTTTGTCATTAGGTCAGTTGGCTGCAACCAATCAGAAACGAGTAGATGTATTTTCTTTGGTGGAATATTTAGACCGAGTGAAAACTTTGAATATAATAGTATCTGTTGCATGGTGTGTGTTTACGTATCAGTCTTCGTCGTACTACTGTATTCCACAGCCATCGCGGGGCCTTGCTTGCTTATTTGGTGAATGTCAGTAACCAGTCCAGTGAGAGTATGTGTAATATTTAGTTAATTCTGAGAACAATGAATTTCTTTTGCTTTCGGTTACTCAAAAATTTATGTACATATTTCATTACAAACCTATTAGATTAGTTCCATTGTAAGGTATTGTTAGGATTAAACGGTGCGACAGTTTGAACCACAATTATTTTATTACTAAAATTTTAGATGAACACGGTCATTCCTGGTAGGAGTAATATTAGGAGGCTTCCCGTTTCGTTACAGTGTCGATGGCTTGAGTACGGCCGCGATGCCAAGTAAAAGGCTGGCCAAAGCCAGGCAGCCTATCCGCCTAATTGTTTTTTTTTTTTCGATTCTTTATCAGCATTGCCAATTCTCGTATCTTCAATCGCACTACTGGTGTGCCCCAAGGCTCTGCCGTCTCTTCTCTCCTCTGCGCTGCTAATATGCCAAACCGCCCTCTCCAGACCACCTTCTTCGTATGCTGATGACGCTGCATTTCCTAGCCCTCTACCCAACACTCCAGAAATCGTAGTGGTCCAACCAACTCCATCTTAAAGAGTTTTCCCCCTGGTGTAACAAGTGGATCTTGAAGAAAAACCCCCTCCTAAGCACCGGCACTAATTATAGGGCGAACCATCCGTGACTTCCGTATTCATGACTTTTACCTCACTATTTTAACCGTGCTATCCAGTTAATTAGTATGTTATACGAAGCCGATTTGGACTAATCTTTGACCAGCAGCTAACATGGAAACCTCACCTACAAACTATCCAACAGAAAGCCATAAATAGACTAAAACTGATAAAACTTTTGGCAATCGAACACGGTGCGCTCCACACCTACAAAACGTTGATCGACCCTATCCCCTCCTACGCCAACGCTGTCTGGCTATCTCTCAACCTAATTTCCATGCCTCTCTCCACGTCCTTTAGCGTAATCCACTCAATCTTGTTGCCTGCATCTGTTTACAATCTCCCAAGTAGATCAAAAAATAGTTCAAAGTGGCTCTGAGCACTATGGGAGTTAACATATGAGGTCATCAGTCCCCTAGAACTTAGAACTACTTACACCTAACTAACCTAAGGACATCACACACAGCCATGCCCGAGGCAGGATTCGAACCTGCAACCGTAGCGGTCGCGCGGTTCCAGACTGTAGCGCCTAGAACCGCTCGGCCACTTCGGCCGGCCCAAGTAGATCGTCTAATATCTCATGAAATGCCTATTCCTCGAGACACACACTGTATACCTCTGTATATCTTACACTATCTGCAGACTAGATTGCAACAACCGTATTCTTTCGCCGCTGAACACAAATCCTGGTACGCTGCCAACACATCTCACCGCCCCCACTACCACTGTCCTATAACAACACAACTTCGGCCAATTTCATCTCCCAAACTATGAAACGCGTGTTGATATTTATCTGTCCTATCAAGTGTAACTCCTCCCCACCACTCCTACTTCAAATAAGGGCTTTCCGTTCTCTCTTCTATCTCCATCTTTTCCCTTTCCTTCTACTCTTTATACTATAGCCTTACCCACCCATTAAATTTCTCGTCTCTGCCTCTCCACTGTCCACCATAACATACGCCTACATTTCCACAGATAGCACCCAACGGCCTGTATAACCACACCCATCGACACAACAGAACGTTCAACATATCCTCTCTCCAAAACCATCATTTCTCCTTGTTGTTCCTTCAAGTTTATAATGAAAAAGTAGCGCTTGTTTTAAAAATTCGTTAGCATTTGCTTAACAATAGTTATTTGTACTAATTTCATAGCCAAATGAAGGGATGGAAATGGGCAAACAGGGTATCAAATTGAACAGCATGAGGTACAGTTTTGTAAAGGAAGATTTAATAGCTTGAAAGTAGCAGGACAATTAATAAAAATTGAATTGGTGATTTTAGGAAAAATTACAGAATGGATATTTGTCCAAATTTCCATAGCCAAACAAAGAATCGGAAATGAACAAGTGTGGTATTAAACTGACCTACGTGAGGCTTAATTATGCAAAAAGATGTAACTGCTTGAAAATAAACAGGGTAATTAAGAATGAGTTAGTGAGTTCAGGGAAATTTTAGTCCAGATTTTCATAGCCAAACGGAGAGTCGACAATGAACAAATGGGGTACCAAAACTAATCAGAGTAAGTAAGAAAAAATAATTAGCGAACTGGAAGAAAATTGAAATGTTACAAGGCCTAGCTATTTTGGGTATACGAAGTTACGTTAGTGTAGAAATTGTGGAAGGAATTTCATGTTGACAAAATATGTATATATTATATTACATCATGAATTGAAACTGGTGTTCTTTACCTTGATGTACGTATTGTTAACAATAATAGAATCCAATCGAATTCAAATGTATTATTTTCATGCTTTCTGAACAAAATTAAAAATAAAAAAAATTAAAAAATGGTTAAATATTTAGTGACAGTGTTTGCCTGATGTTAGGATTTGTCTAGAAATAATAAATAAAACAGATTAAGAAATCATTTCAGTTGGCTAATTTGCTGTACACATTTCGAACATCATTCACAGTCGCGGCAAATTTTTCTCTAATCTGTTTTGTTTCTTACTTATAGACAGATAAGTTCGCAAAGGTTTAGATCGTACTTTCCGATTTTTTATTTTAAAGTGTTTTAAATAATTAATGTTAATTTTATCTTTACCTTTTAGTCCTTTCTGTATTCATATAAAACTAAAGAAAATAAACAGCGTAATACGTGCATGTACCAGAAGTACGTTCTGCTACACACCGTTGAATATTGATGTAGTAGTATTATTTTATTAGCACAGAAAAATCTACTATTTTGTAGATTTAAATCAACAGCTGTATATTTTCAAATTCTCATATGTACTGTATATGCTAAAGCCTCTGGCTGAAGTGCGGGGCGTATGAGATGAAATGACAATAAAAAGGGACAGCCCTCTGGGCAGTGTCAGGGGTGCTGGCGCCACGACACGCCGGCGCTGCCGTGTTGCTCGCGCCACACCGGGGTGACGGCATCAGCGGAGCCCACATACAGCCCGTCCATCTGCTGCTCAGCGTCCGGGTTTGCTGCCCCAGCGCTGGTCTCCACTCTGCTTCCGCCACGCCACACGGCGCCGTGCCGCGCCACCCATTGCGATCGACCGTTGTCTGTCTGTCTGTCTGTCTGCTGCTGCTGCTGCCACCGCCCTGTGGACCTGGAGCGACGCCCGCCCGAGGTCATCAACCTCGCCCCACGGCGCGCCCGTCTGTGGCTATGTGAGGTGGCCAATGTAGCGCCAGAGCTGTGGCAGATCCGTCTCGTCCCCGGGAGGGGAGTTTGTAAACTGACTCCCTTCTCACGAGCGAAAGAAAATAAGTACACTATCGGCAACATTTGTTTGCTGAACGTCTTAAATTCCACTTACAACTGTCGGTACACTGAAGTGACAAAAGTCACGGGATACCTCCCAATACCGTGTCCGATCTTCTTCTGCCCAGTGTTATGCTGCAACTCGACGTGCCATGGACTTACGGAGTCGCTGGAAGTCCTGCTGCCCCTATAACCGTCCATAATTGTGAAAGTGTCGCCGGTGCAGGATTTAGTGCACCAACTGACCTATCGATGTCCGTTTAATGTCCGATTGGATTCATGATGGGCGACCTGGGTGGCCAAATCATTCGCTCAAATTATTCACAATGTTTTCCAAACCAATCGCGAACACTTGTGGACCGGTGACATGGCGCCTCGTCGTCTATAAATATTGCATCGTTGTTTGACAACATGGTCCATTAATGGCTGCAAATGGTCTCCAAGTAGCCTAACATAACCATTTACAATCAATGATCAGTTAAGTTGAACCAGCGAGTCCAGTCGATTCCATGTAAACCCGGTCCACACCAGTATAGAGCCACTACCAGCTTGCACAGTGCCCTATAGACAACTTGGGTCCTGGTTTCGTCGGGTCTGCACCTCACTCGAACCATACCATCAGTTCTTACCAACTAAAATCGGCACTCGTCTGACCAGGCCACGGTTTTCCAGTCGTCTAGGAGCCAACCGACATGGTCACGAGCCCAGGGGAGGCGCTGCAGGCTACGACGTACTTTTAGCAAAGGCCCTCGCTTCGGTCGTCTGCTGCCAAGCCCATTAATGCCGAATTTCGCAACACTGTCCTGAGGATACACTCGTCGCACATTGATTTCTCAGGAGTTTTGTTTCTTTGTTAGCACTCACAACTCCACGGCAACATCGCTGCTCGCTGTTGATAAGTGAAGGGCCACTGCGTTGTCCGTGGTTAGAGGTAATGTTTGAAACTTGGCATTATCGGAACACTCTTGACATTGTGGATCTCGAAATACTGAATTCCCTAATGATTTCAGAAGTGGAATGTTCCATGCATCTTGTTCCAAGTACTATTCACAGTCTGTTAATTCCCATCGAGCGATCATAATCAGGTAGGAAATCTTTCCACTTGAATCACTTGAAAACATATGGCAGCTCCGCCAATGCATTGCCCTTTTATATCTTGTTTAGGCGATGCTACCGCCGTCTGTGTATGTGGATATAGCTATGTCGTGACTTTTGTCACGTCAGTGTATAAGAATACCGGACAAGCAAATTCATTCAATCCAAGCAGACATATGCTAATACCATGTCATGATGCCTTTATCCTTGATAAAGATGTCATTTCGGCAAGGAAGAGATTCTTCAGGTATGCCACATGCAATGAAATCGATCATAAATGGTCATATCCCCTAGCAACCAAATTGCGAGTATGTTGGCAGCTACGTTTCATCTGTTTCCACACTTTTTCCTTCGCATCAACATTGGATGATTCAGCGAGCCAGTCGGTGTGCGATGAGATGCCTGAGTGCTCGTCAAACCAGTAAAATATGCGTGCATACGTATGGACGGGAGTGTCCATAGCGTACTCACCATCGATAGGGGGAACAAATGGCAATGCCTGATCACAGAAATGTTGAGCGAACATCCAGTTTTATCGTCGGATAACCTGAATCAGAGAGCCCAAGTCATGGTTCATAGTACGAAAAACACCTCCAAAGCACTACAGAACCACCTGTCACCTGTGGCCTGAACTTCAACCTCCACACGCTGCGCCTTAAACTCTTAATTGGGTCTTCGTTGCACTCGACACCTTCTATCACTTCAAATGAGGCAAAATGGTGACTTGTCGGGCGTCACTACCATCTCCCGCTATCCAGTTCTTGCGTTGTTTGGCCCAGTGATGGTTCTTCATGAGTCACTGCGAGCAATGACCTCTTGGGAGGCAGCTGACTCAAAATGACCATTACATACAGTTCCCTTGGCAATGCTCGCTCGTATGTTAGTTGAGATGCACCTACAGTCACGGAATTCCTCTCAGATTCAAAACCGGTTGTTACTGACAAGTCGTGACACACATCTTAGATGTCAGTCAGACTGCATCTCCTTATGAGCACTGTTCTTACGACGTGTTAGATGGTTGCTGGTAGTACAGTACTGTCTGCAGATACTTCGGAGAGCCTGCGTTGATACATCAAGAAATTGGGAACAGTGTCGTCATGTGAACGTCCAAACACGGCAGTTCTCTTCTCCCAGTCTGTCGCGTCTCCACGCCGCCCCCTCTAACTGTGCCAATTTCATACAAGCGACTAGCACACACCGCATCTGTGCCGTGACTTATGTCTGCGGTGGAGACTCACATGGCCACCTGTTACCAATCCCACGCTATCTACGGCGTTCCAAAGTGTACAGTGTGCTCTTATAAGCGAGTGACAAATTTTTTGTCCACTGAGATTATTTGTTAATTGAAACTGATATTTCGAACGTTTGTCGTTTTCTTGCGCTTTGGCCACATACACATTTTGTGCTTCTAGAGGCTTGAAAATGACAAACAGTTGAAATTACAATCGCAGTTAATAAAATTTTACCCATAAGCAGTATTTCTCATGTCAAAAAGTTTTAGTTTTTCATTAAACTGGAGCCCATAAAGCTTGTAAACACACCAACAAAGGAACATTTGCTAATGTGAAAAGTACACCATGTTTACATAACACTGCGTACCTGGGCAGACAGCTGCTCATGTTAGCAAGCCGTTTCCGGGATTCAGCCAGGCGCTCTGGCACCGGATCGAAGCCACCTGCCAGGTTAACGAAGAGAGCTGGTTTGCCGGCCAGCCTCGGTTCGATTTTTAGGCGGTTCTCCATATCTGAATAGGTGAATACTGTTTTGGTACCCACGTTCCCCTTCATATACACGATTCGCAAACATTTAGAAAACGTTCGTCCATTTTCATATGGAAAATATCACACGTAGGCAGTTCTGTTACGTACATTCCGTTCCAGAGGGATACATGGGATACAATCCTCTTCTGTCTGCTGGCTCCAGTCACATACCACTTTAGTACCAGGATGCTTAATCGAGCTGAAATGGCATAGTATGAAAACCTACTTCTGATACAGCTATTACGTTCGAACTCACATACTTTTAATGAGGCACGAGGCTTCTGTACATATCCTCCCCAAAGTAAATTACACACATAAAGGCTGAGTCGGATGCAATATTATTGTCAGGCTTAATAAAGTTTCCTAATTAGATGCACCTTACTTCCAACAGAGACCGAGCGAGGTGGCGCAGTGTTTAGCACAGTGGACTCGCATTCAGGAGGACGACGGTTCAAACCCGCGTCCAGCCATCCTGATTTACGTTTTCCGTGATTTCTCTAAATCGCTTCAGGCAAATGCCAGGATGGTTTCTGTTAAACGGCATGGTCGATTTCCTTCCCCATCCTTCCCTAATCCGAGCCTGTGCTTCGTCTCTAATGTCCTCGTTGTCGACGGGACGTTAAACACTAATCTCCTCCTCCTACACTTCCAACAGAATGCATGCCATGCCCATAGTCGTTCAAGGCAGCTGTTAAAGGCCACATCGTAGCGTATGTCAAATTGTTGCCTTGGAACACATCGGATGCCTTTAAGTTACTTAGCTTAATTGATTATTCTCGAGGATGTTTCGACAAATTATTACTCTTCTCCTCATTTCGATCGTTTGTAGCAGAATACATATATAACTCTACCTTTCTTTCTTCTTTTTCCTGGTCTTTATCCTGTATGTTCACTAGGGCGGCACGTTAATCTGGATGGGTGCCGCCTCCCATCTCCCTCATCCGTCCCCCTTCCTTGGGACGGAAATTGTGCACCCCATTACTTTGCTTCTGGTGTTATCGAAGTGAACGTGTGAGAACTTATACAAACGTTTTCTATTCGTGCAGCTAAATCCAGTTGTGGGTGCTAGTCCGATATTCGCTTAGTCGGATGTGGCAAACGCATAAAAACCACATCCAGGCTGGCACACACAAAGGCTCTCGCCTTCAATCCGCCGGGCGGACTCGATCCGGGGCTAGTGTGCCTCTCCAAATCGCAGAAGCAACATGCTAACGCTCGCGGCTATCCGGGCGGGTACCATTATAAAATTTCAAAGACAGAAATTTTTTATTTCTTTGGCTGACGATTAGAGCTACTAAATCTGTTTACTATGCAGAGAGGTGTCGTAATACTGTAGCTTCATTTTTAATGCAAACAGTGTATTTGGGATTGTAAAAGAACTCCGTCATCACGATTTTTACATACCAACGGACCTCGGTACCGACTTGACAGCACACGCGTGGACGAGGACGGGAGCAAATGGGGGTCGCGTCAGACGCAGACGCTACGCCGCGCCGCGTCCCGCTGCACAGAGTTCGACCGGCCGCCCGCCGTCGCGTGCGCCTTCCGCTCCGCAGATCAAAGTTTCATCGCAGCAGGCGCCGGCCATGTTACTTGCTTTGCTACACCGTTCACAAAATTCTCCGCACTACGGCAAACAAACACTCATGTCCGGCGTTTCATTTATTACTGTTGTTTTCTAATAAAAGTAGCGTTCTGTGTAGCTGATGAGAAATTGTAATTACTTCCAAACGCCCAACCGTGTTTGTTTCGACCATATTACGAGATACTGTGTTGCAGGTGGAAATGCTGCATCTACATCTACATACAACGTGAAGTCATGGGATTGCAATATGTACATGTACAGATGTTGGTAGTATCGCGTACTTAAGGGTGAAAAGAGCAGTGCACTGGCGGAGATGTCATTTTTACTTAGGTGATTCAAGTGAAAAGGTTTCCGACGAGTTTATGGCTGTACTACGAGAAATAACAGACTTTGAACACTGAATGGTAATTGGATATAGACACATGGGACATTTCGGAAATAATTAGAGAATTCAATGTTCCGATATCCACAGTATCAAGAGTGTGCCGGAAATACCCAAATTTCAGACATAACCTCTCACGCAGTGACTTACTGCCTTCATTCAACACATCCGAGAGCAGCGACGTTTGCGTAGAGTGTCGCTGCTAAAAGACAAGCAACACTGAATGAAATAACCAAAGAAATAAATGTGGGACGCACGACGAACGTATCCATTAAGACAGTGCTACGAAATTTGGCATTAACGGGCCGTTGCAGCAGACGACCGACAAAATTGAAATGATAATTAACTGAAACCCTCAGCTGCCGACAGGTGTTGTTGATACACCTTGATGGGGACAGCTTAAAATGTGTGGCCCAACCGGGACTCGAACCCGGGATCTCCTGCTTACATGGCAGACGCTCTATCAACCTTTTTTTTTTTAATCTCATTTTGTTTGCTTTTGTTCGTTGCATCTGCTCGGGGCGGACGTCGTAAG
The DNA here is from genome assembly GCF_023898315.1 of Schistocerca nitens. Classification (NCBI taxonomy): domain Eukaryota; kingdom Metazoa; phylum Arthropoda; class Insecta; order Orthoptera; family Acrididae; genus Schistocerca; species Schistocerca nitens. The sequence goes on from NC_064615.1 coordinate 773,268,341, forward strand.
ACAGCCGTTTAGGTTCGTTGTTGATCGATTAACTCAGTTTCTTTATTACAGAGGGCTGCTAAACCTCTTTTTTTCCAGTATAGTTCGTTGCCTTTGGCCTGTGCGGACGTCACATGGCGTCCGTTCAAGTTGATCGTTGATTCCTTTACTCAGTTTTTTTATTACTGAGGACAACCTGCCCTCTGACCGAACACGCTGAGCTACCGTGCCGGCAAAACCATCCACAGGCTGTCCGGCACAGCGGACCTCGACGTTAATCCGCCGAGCGGATTCGTGCCGGGGACCGGCACGCCTTCCCGCTCGGGAAGCAGCGCGTTAGACCGCGCGGCTAGCCGGGCGGGCGATCTTCCGTTCGTTCCATCTGCTCGGGGCGGACGCCGTAAGACACCCGTTTTAGTTCGTAGTTGATCGATGAACTCAGTTTTTTATTACAGAAGGCAGCTAACCCTCTGACCGAACACGCTGAGCTACCGTGCCGGCTACCTGAGCCACCGAGGAAACAGATGAATAGCGCGGCTGCAGGGACTTATCCCTTGCACGCTTCCCGTAAGACACAAATTCCCAACTGTCTACAATCTAAATACGTAATGTTCCTACTGGTCCCGGCGGAGATTCGAGTCCTCCCTCGGGCATGGGTGTGTATGTGTTTGTCCTTAGGATAATTTAGGTTAAGTAGTGTGTAAGCTTAGGGACTGGTGACCTTAGCAGTTAAGTCCCATAAGATTTCACATACATTTGAACATTTTTCGTAACGTTCCTAACAGATATTTGCCCATCCACTCATTACTCGCACACATTAAGGTGACGATTCCCGTAAGACTTGGGGCGACCTGTGCGCATTCGCACAGACGAAGGTCAATGGCTGGGTAGCCATTTAACTATATAGGAAGATAGTAACTGTTCTCGGAAGAACAGATACCACTGATGATCGTGCAGCTTCTCTAGAATAAATGATAATTAATTGAAACCCTCACCTGCCGACGGGTGTTGTTGATGTACCTCGGCAGCTGAGGGTTTCAATTAATTATCATTTATTCTAGAGAAGCTGCACGATCATCAATGGTATCTGTTCTTCCGAGAACACTTACTAGCTTCCTATAAAATTGAAATGAGCGTATAGCATCTTTGGCCGGGAGGCCCCTATTCGGGGAAGTTTGGCTGCCAAGTGCAAGTCTTGTTTCATTAGGAGCCACATGGGCGACTTGTGCGCCGGCGATGAGGATGAAATGATGATGAGGACAACATAACACCCAGTCCCCGAACGAAGAAAATGTGCAATCCAGCCGGGAATCGAAGCCAGGCCCGCTTTCATGGGCACCCAGCTAAGCAGGCAGGCAGACGACCGACGTGACTGCCTTTGCTAACGGCTCGTGACCGTATCGGTTGAACCCTTTACGACTCGCTGGTGATTGTTTCGGGTGTGGTACAGACTTGACGAAGCCATGGAACCAAGTTGTCAACAAGGCACTATGCATTCACGTTCTAAACAACGATGGAATTTTTGTGGACTACAGTGCGCCATGCCACCGGGCAACAGTTGCTCGCGGTGAGAAGAACGCTCTGGACAATTCGAGCGAATGATTTGTCCACCCAGATCACCCAACATGAACCTCATCGAACATTGATGAGGCATAATCGAGAGGCCAGTTCGTGAACAAAATACTACACCGTCAACACTTTCTCAAATATGGACGGCTGTAGAGGACTTGCAGCGACTTGTTGAGCCCATGCCACGTCGAGTTACTGCACTACGCCTGACAAAATGACGTCCGACATGATATTGGGAGTTACGTCATGACTTTTGTCGCCTCAATGTATACACCATGCAAGTCACATAACAGTCCGTGGCGAAGGCTGCTTCGTACTAATATGGTTCAAATGGTTCAAATGGCTCTGAGCACTATGGGACTCAACTTCTGAGGTCATTAGTCCCCTAGAACTTAGAACTAGTTAAACCTAACTAACCTACGGACATCACAAACACCCATGCCCGAGGCAGGATTCGAACCTGCGACCGTAGCGGTCTTGCGGTTCCAGACTGCAGCGCCTTTAACCGCACGGCCACTTCGGCCGGCTCGTACTAATATTTGTGTTTTTTGTCCAATTCCATTTACGTACTGTGCGAGGGAAAAATCACTGTCTGCATGCCGCTGTACTCGTCCTAGTGTCTCTTATATCACTCGTATGACTACCACGCAATGTGTGTACCAGGTAGCAACAGAATTCCTGCATAATCTTAGTCAACAGTACTTACGAAACATCAGCATATTTTCACGTCACGAACTTTTTTCTTTAATATTTTCATGTTCTTTGCGCTAATTGTTGAGGAGCACTATTATTCTTTTGTGCTCTATTGCAAGTAATGCAAAGAACATGAAAATTGTGAGGAAAAAAATCGTGAAATGTGCTTATGTTTCGTAAGTGAAGTTGTAGGGCGACTTCCAGCTTGTGACCAGATGAGAGGAAATGCGGATGCCAGCCAAAATTTCGAATAACTGTTAGTAAACACTTATTTACGTAAAAAATAAGACGTAAATTGGTCTATAATCTACAAATATCGCATATGAAAATAGACCTATATCATCCTAGATTCCACTGAAGTTGCCTTAAAGTAAAAGGCGAAAGCGTCTGGAACAAATAAAATGAGTGGCAGCAAGAAAAATATGGTTTTTATTAACAAAACAAATATTTCTGTATGTGCTGCGGGTAATGGCCACGAAAACATACTTGTTTTATCTTATTGGAGGCTTTAAACATTGCCACACTGGACTCAAAGTTAAAAACTGCTTTACCACTTTGAAAACACATTTCGATGGTGACTAGTCTGCTTCACCTTCTACTACATCCTGGTGGGATTTTTACTTTTCACCATCTGGATACTATTCACTCTTGACTGCGTCTTAGAAGGCATCGTGGGTAGAGAACTAGTTATTTTTATTGCATAGCTGCATCACAAGTGTTAAAATCCAATATGAGTTTCTAATCAAAGAGAATTATAATGTCAAAACCACGTGAGTTGATGATTTTCTTGATATAGGCCTTACAACGTATTACACGAATTTCTGTAATTAATATGGGAACAATAATACGGCTGCAGACTTGTTCGCATCTCATGGTAGTATGCACATCACTGCTGTTTTTACCACGAAGCTCACTAACGATTCAGAAAGTCGGAGGTAGTCATTGACACCAGCAAAGATATTGTGGCCATAGACTGTCTGAGTAGCTCACAGCATGAACGGTTAAACTTCGTCAAAACACGAGCTGCGCAAGAACACGCGCCAGAACACCACCGATCACAGATCGACACGCCTTCCCCACAGCGGTACACGTCCGGCTCTGTTTTCCCTTTCGCGCCAAGGCCGGCTACATCTCGCCTCTGTCACTGACTAAGCCATCTTCTTCATCTTATTCCACACCTTCTATCGTTCGTGTACAGGATCGGCATTGTTTTATGGTTTTAGCAATGTTAATGACAGTTGGCAGCTCGGTGCCCTTACTCCACCACTGGTGGAGTTATGAGCCTCCCCTTATTGGCTGTCATTGATTCTTTTGTCTATATCGCTTAAACATTCGTGGTTCTTTCGGATACAATTAATAGCACAACTAATTACTTTTCTCTTTTCCATTTTTTTCATATTTTAATATTTCTGAAACTCTATTTCGAATTTAGAAAAAGGCCTCCTCACTATTTCCACCAATCAGCAATCGTTCTGTGTTGGACCCTTACATTGTCATCACGGATGCTACACATGTCCTTTAGTTCACATATAACAAAATTCCGCAATAATGAAACACTGAATAACCACTGCGGGAATAACACTGAATAACACTGCGGGAAAATAAAATGCAACACCTCCTGCCAGCCTAACATGGTGTAGTAATACATTGATTAAGCAAAACGTAATGATCACCTGCTTAATCTGAAACGTAATACAGGAGCGATTCTGCTTGGCATGAATTCGACAAGTCCTTGATAGTTTTGAGGCGTATATGGCACCAGATGCCTAAAAACTTGTGACGGAAAACCAGAGCATTGGAGATATTCATAGGCGTTTGCAGAATGTCTACGGATACCTGGCGCTGAAGAAAAGTATGGTGAATAGTTGGGCGAGGCAACTGTCATCATCGCAACAACGTCACGCAGGTATGTCCAATCTCCGGCGTGACGGCCGGCAGCAGACAGCTGTGACTCCTGCAACGTTGAAACGTGTGGACACTCTCATTAGAGGTGATCGACGGATCACAGCCAAACAACTCGTTGCTTAACTGGACGTCTCTGTTGGTAGGGCTGACCCAATTTGGGGTGCTCAAAGGTGTGTGCCCACTGGATTCCTCGCCATCTAACAGAACACCATAGTCCTCATCCGTAGCGTAGCGGTAGCGTTTCCGCCTACCACGAAGGGGGCCAGGGTTCGATTACCGGCAGGGGACTGGGTGTTGTATGTCCATCATCATTTTCATCATCATTGACTCGCAAGCCGCCGAAGTGGCGTCAACTAAAAAGGACTTCCAATACGGCGGCCGAACTCCCCCGCATGGGGCCTCCCGGCCAACAATGCCATAAGATCGTTTCATTATTCCAGAAGAGCAACGAAGAACCTTGTGTGCGGAATTGCTCCTACGTTACGAGGCTGACGGTGACAACTTTTTGTCTAAAATCGTCACAGGCGATGAAACATGTTTCAACACTTCGAACCGGAAACAAAACGTCAGTCCATGGAGTGGAGCTACATCACCTCTCCCCCAAAAAAAATTTCAAAGCCGCACCCTTAGCCGGTAGTCATGGCGATTTTCTAGGCCTCTGAAGCGGGTATTCTTTTTTATGTTCTCCTTCATGGTGAAATGATCAACTCTGAAGTGCATTGTGCTACCCCCAGTAAATTGAAGAAATGACTTCAGCACGTTCGTCGCCACAAAAATACAAATGGACTTCTCCATCTGCGCGGCGCAAGGCCTCACTCAAGTCTGCGCCCCGAGAGGAGCTCAGAAAACTTCTTTGGACTGTTCTTTCATATTCGCCCTTCAGCCCGGATCCCGCATCTTCCGACTACCATCTGCTTGGCGCAATGAAGGACGCACTCCGTATGAAGCAGTACATGGATAATGGGGAGGTTATTGATGCAGCAAGACATTCGCTCAAACGTCGATCACTGGAGCGACGCCAAGCGGGCATAGAGGCCCTCCCAGTAAGCAGGCATAAGGCCGTCACATTGAACAGGTAAGTTGAAAAATTTGGTTTTGTATCCAAAATAGTGTGGGAAATAATATGGTCTATGGAATTCCTGAATATCAACAACCTGCTTTCAGAAAAAAAAAATTCTTGCATTACTTGCTGAAGGCCAGTCGTGTGAAAGCGAAGCAGAGAGGAATGAGTAAATCCATTGACATAACCGTCTTTGGCAAAGGACGCACTATTAGGGACCGGCGTCTTGGGCAGGTGTCTCGGAAATGGGGAATGTTGTCGACTGTACACGTGCTATTGACGTCATCATGTACGGTAAGACGCTGAGAGACGGTGAAACCCTCGAGTAGCCGATTAGGTGTTATACGTCCGCGTCTTATGACAGAACGTTCAAAAATGGTTCAAATGGCTCTGAGCATTATGGGACTTAACATCTGTGGTCATCAGTCCCCTAGAACTTAGAACTACTTAAACCTAACTAACCTAAGGACATCACACACATCCATGCCCGAGGCAGGATTCGAACCTGCGATCGTAGCAGTCGCGCGGTTCCGGAATGAGCGCCTAGAACCGCTAGACCACCGCGGCCGGCTATGACAGAACGTGGACGTCGGTGGCTTGCGCACTGTAAGGAATGGTAACCGATGATCGGTTGCAGATGTGACGGCGGAGTACAAGGCTGGTGCAGATGCAAGTATTTCGGAACACGCAGTTCAGTGTACATGGCTGAGCATACGTCTCTTCTGTTCCCGTGTTGAACCAACGACATCGTCAGTTACGACTGCAGTGGACACGGGATCGTCGAGATGGGACCCTGGATTAAAGGAAACCTGTCACCTAGTTCGATGAATCACGTTTCCTGTTACATCATGTCAACGGACGCGACTAGATACGCCATCATCCCGGCAAACAACTGCACGAAACATGCACCGTGCTATGGATGCCGGTCGGTAGGGAAGAATTATGCTTAGGCGGACAGGGACATCCACCTTGGCTTCTATGCTTTCTGTGGTAGTAATCGAAGGCACCGTGACAACTATGGAGTAGATGATTATTGTGGCCACCTGCACCCCTTCATACTCGATGTCTTCCCATGTGCAGATGTCATTTTCCAGCAGGATAACTCTCCGATCCACAAGGCCATATTCGTGCTATCGTGGTTTGAGGAGTAGGACAGTAAACTCAGACTGATTTCTTGGCGAGCAAATTCGCCAGATCTGAACCTCAAGGAAAACTTCCGGTAAAGGTATCGGGCTCTAGCTCCGCGCCCACAAAACATCGACCATCTGAGGTCATCAGTCCCCTAGACTTAGAACTACTTAAACCTAACTAATCTATGGACATCACACACATCCATGCCCGAGGCAGGATTCGAACCTGCGACCGCAGCAGCAGCCCGGTTCCGGACTGAAGCGCCTAGAACCGCTTGGTTACAGCGGCCGGCTATGCACGCTTCTACATCTACATCTATACTCCGCGAGCCACCTTACGGTGTGTGGCGGAGGGTACTTATTGTACCACTATCTGATCCCCCCTTCCCTGTTCCATTCACGAATTGTGCGTGGGAAGAACGACTGCTTGTAAGTCTCCGTATTTGCTCTAATTTCTCGGATCTTTTCGTTGTGATCATTACGCGAGATATATGTGGGCGGTAGTAATATGTTGCCCATCTCTTCCCGGAATGTGCTCTCTCGTAATTTCGATAATAAACCTCTCCGTATTGCGTAACGCCTTTCTTGAAGTGTCCGCCACTGGAGCTTGTTCAGCATCTCCGTAACGCTCTCGCGCTGACTAAATGTCCCCATGACGAATCGCGCTGCTTTTCGCTGGATCATGTCTATCTCTTCTATTAATCCAACCTGGTAAGGGTCCCATACTGATGAGCAATACTCAAGAATTGGACGAACAAGCGTTTTGTAAGCTACTTCTTTCGTCGATGAGTCACATTTTCTTAGAATTCTTCCTATGAATCTCAACCTGGCGCCTGCTTTTCCCACTATTTGTTTTATGTGATCATTCCACTTCAGATCGCTCCGGATAGTAACTCCTAAGTATTTTACGGTCGTTACCGCTTCCAATGATTTACCACCTATGGCATAATCGTACTGGAATGGATTTCTGCCCCTATGTATGCGCATTATATTACATTTATCTACGTTTAGGGAAAGCTGCCAGCTGTCGCACCATTCATTAATCCTCTGCAGGTCTTCCTGGAGTACGTACGAGTCTTCTGATGTTGCTACTTTCTTGTAGACAACCGTGTCATCTGCAAATAGCCTCACGGAGCTACCGATGTTGTCAACTAAGTCATTTATGTATATTGTAAACAATAAAGGTCCTATCACGCTTCCTTGCGGTACTCCCGAAATTACCTCTACATCTGCAGATTTTGAACCGTTAAGAATGACATGTTGTGTTCTTTCTTCTAGGAAATCCTGAATCCAATCACAAACCTGGTCCGATATTCCGTAAGCTCGTATTTTTTTCACTAAACGTAAGTGCGGAACCGTATCAAATGCCTTCCTGAAGTCCAGGAATACGGCATCAATCTGCTCGCCAGTGTCTACGGCGCTGTGAATTTCTTGGGCAAATAGGGCGAGCTGAGTTTCACATGATCTCTGTTTGCGGAATCCATGTTGGTTATGATGAAGGAGATTTGCATTATCTAAGAACGTCATAATACGAGAACACAAAACATGTTCCATTATTCTACAACAGATTGACGTAAGCGAAATAGGCCTATAATTATTCGCATCTGATTTATGACCCTTCTTGAAAATGGGAACGACCTGCGCTTTCTTCCAGTCGCTAGGTACTTTACGTTCTTCCAGAGATCTACGATAAATTGCTGATAGAAAGGGGGCAAGTTCTTTAGCATAATCACTGTAGAATCTTAAGGGTATCTCGTCTGGTCCGGGTGCTTTTCCGCTACTAAGTGATAGCAGTTGTTTTTCAATTCCGATATCGTTTATTTCAATATTTTCCATTTTGGCGTCCGTGCGACGGCTGAAGTCAGGGACCGTGTTACGATTTTCCGCAGTGAAACAGTTTCGGAACACTGAATTCAGTATTTCTGCCTTTCTTCGGTCGTCCTCTGTTTCGGTGCCATCGTGGTCAACGAGTGACTGAATAGGGGATTTAGATCCGCTTACCGATTTTACATATGACCAAAACTTTTTAGGGTTCTTGTTTAGATTGTTTGCCAGTGTTTTATGTTCGAATTCGTTGAATGCTTTTCTCATTGCTCTCTTTACGCTCTTTTTCGCTTCGTTCAGCTTTTCCTTATCAGCTATGATTCGACTACTCTTAAACCTATGATGAAGCTTTCTTTGTTTCCGTAGTACCTTTCGTACATGATTGTTATACCACGGTGGATCTTTCCCCTCGCTTTGGACCTTAGTCGGTACGAACTTATCTAAGGCGTATGGACGATGTTTCTGAATTTTTTCCATTTTTGTTCCACATCCTCTTCCTCAGAAATGAACGTTTGATGGTGGTCACTCAGATATTCTGCGATTTGTGCCCTATCACTCTTGTTAAGCAAATATATTTTCCTTCCTTTCTTGGCATTTCTTATTACACTTGTAGTCATTGATGCAACCACTGACTTATGATCACTGATACCCTCTTCTACATTCACGGAGTCGAAAAGTTCCGGTCTATTTGTTGCTATGAGGTCTAAAACGTTAGCTTCACGAGTTGGTTCTCGAACCTGCACGTGCTTCAATTACGTTTACAGATGATCTTCATTAAATTTCTTTGAAATATATCTATCAGGCACCTCTCACGTCTTATTTGCCTTTCTAAGCTGTTCATTTGGTTGTGGCACTTGCTAAATGTTTGTGAGTATAGACAGCCTCTCAAAAAAAAGTACGTCGTTGCATTCTTTCGGCCTGCATGCTTGTTAAATGATGTGGTTCCGCACTCCTGGCTTCTTTCCTAATCCAGCTTATATGAAAATCAAATCCGACAACAGATAACAAAGAGGTAAATTAATAAAAGGAAGACAGAAGATTCTGGCTTATTCCACATTACTTGCATTTTGTGCGAGCTATCCGCCTGCTGTGATTGAAAGTCTTTTAGGACTGGTTTCCGCTAGTAATTTTAATGTGAGCATAAACAGAGCAGAAGTAATAAACTGCAGTCACTCTAGTCTTTAGGTCTTTTTAAGAGAATCTAAATAGAAGGACAAGGAGTGATCAGGACAGATTTTGTTGAAATAACTGTTGAAATTATATATTCCAGAGACATATTAAGTCTCAACCTTATCTATGATAATGAATACATGATGAAGTAATGAATTAAAATTTGTACCAAGGTGAGATTCGAACTCGGGTTTCCTGCCCCCAAGGTAGATACAGTAACCACGCACCACTTTTTTTTCGACGTAGTTCATTGCGTTTGGTCTGGGCGGACGTCACAAGACATCCATTCAAGTTGATCGTTGATTTTTTTTTTTTTTTTTTTTTTTTTTTTTTTTTTTTTTTTTTTTTTTACAGAGAGCACGCAGCCCTCTGACCGAACACGCTGAGCTACCGTGCCGGCAACACCTTGGCATTGCGACTAACACAGCTGCATGGATTGTTTGAGTACATCTCCCTCCATAATGCAAACTCCAATTTACACCTCAGCGCATTTTGATGTTCCCCTTTTCAACTTTTCTCAGTATTGCAGAGGCTCCCCAACAATGGAGAAACAACTTAACATTGAACGAAATGGGGTGTGAATTGATATTTGTATTAGGGAGGGAGAAGTACTTGGGTAATCTGTGCAGGTGTGTTAGCTGCAGTGCCAAGATGGTGCACTGGTTAGCGCCTCTGCGTAGTGAGCGGAAGACCTTGGTTCGAATCCTGGTCTTGATACAAATTTCAATTCATTGCTTTGGCTTGTATTTGTATCATAGATGAAATGACAGTATTTTTCGTTTGATTTAACTTTTTAGCCTGTCCGAATTCTTACTTCAGCCGTTTGGCTCTAAGGGCAGAGTGGGTTTTTGTGGCCCCCAGACAATGGAGAACCTGACGTAATGTATACGGGGCACTCTGCCTTGGGCAGTCGCTTACGAGTTCTTTTCAAACTTGCCAGTGATCTGCCACGCTGGGATTTTGGTGCAATGTGCTGTGTTGGGCTGCCTTCTGATTAGTAGTGGACGAACACCTCCGCGAAATATGCTGGTGAAAGTTTCCTTTAAAATTTTTTTTCGTTTGTTCGATTTTTTGAACTCATATTGGCTTGCTTGGTTGGTTGTAACTTTGCTCTTGTTTACCTTTGCTTGACTTTGTCCGTTTCCAACTGCGAGAGAAACTAAGTAAATCTGACTATGAGAATACAACATGAATTTAGCCATGTTTTAAAATCTTTCTAAAATAATGTGGAATCTGATTCAGTTCTGAAGTTTGCTATTAATTTCTTTAATGAAACAAAGTGGTCCCTGTGCGTTAATCATCTGCCTAATAATGCTGTTCATGAAATGATACCTGTTCGTTGATAATTTTCGGAGAAAACTGATTCTGAAATGAAAATATCTTACTTCGTAATGTAATTGCTTCGGAAACGCGGTGCTTGCTGCTCTCTGTGGTCCAGATGCAAATTTCTAACTACAGTAGGTGATAGGTTAGAGCAATGCGCCAGATAGCAAGTAAACTGTTTTAGACACATCACTGAGTGAGACACACTTTAAATAAAAATGACTTGGATAGAGGATACCTTACAGTGAAAATTACTCAATTTTCACTGAAAAATCTAAATGGTCCTGATGTGGATGTCTCATTCAACAATGATTGTAACAACTCGCGACTGCAGTGTCAATAAAAAAAAAATACGTTCATTGCTCTTCATATTCTTTCCGTTCCACATCACCAATCAAATCTTTCTTCTTTGTTTCACAATATTCAAACACAAATCATTTTACTTAAACACAGATGCACTTAACTTTACATCTACATTGCCACGAATCCACTGCTCGGCGTCTGTCTCACTGCTGCTCTAACGATAAAACTCCCGCGTTCCTTGCTGCCAAGCAGCGATGACAAAACAAATACATTTTCCAGCGACACAACTACTCTGACCAAAGACTGCGCGCGAATAATAACCGATTCAAAATTGTCGCTTAGCATCTGAGACATCCATCGCACGTACAAATGTCAGAAATGCAGATAACAAAGTCGCAATAGACCTGTTTCACTGGCGAATTCTACGAGGAGACAGCTCAGGAATTGACGATAGCGTACACCCGCGACAGACTTGGTGGCGCCATCCATGTGTTAACAGTCTGTTGACTGACTACGAAGTTAAGCCCTCGTCAGACTTATCTACGCCAGAGGTGTTTACGAGAGCCTTGAAACTTTTGTGGAAAAGCTAAGATGCTTTCGAAAATGGTCTGAATGGTAGGGGAAGAAGCGTGTCTCATAGTCTAATGCCGAGACAAAACCTCTTATTGGCGGCTATTGTTGGGAACGGGTTTTTCTGGGGCTAATAAGACAAGAGGAGGAGAGTCGAGAGGAAAATTTTCTTCATTGTGATAGGTCAGCAAATAAACACTAACCCTCGTTGACTGAAGCAGACTTTTGATTGAATTATTTTTAATGAGACTCCAGAAAAAGGGAAACGAAAAGTACACAGGGAATTCTGTTTCAGAGAGCGGTGGAGGACAGCAGCTTTCAGCCTCGCCGTTTGATGCAGTGCATATGTTATAAAGGGCGATCAAAAAGTTTCCGTTCGAAGGCAATACAGTCCAGAATCGGTATGCCAATCAGACAAATCATGCAAAATCGCTGTGAGCGTTGAGGCAGTCATCCCACCGATTCAGCAGGTTGAAGATACCCGTATGGTAAAACGCCGTGTCCTGCTCAGTGAAGAAATCTGTAACTGACTGCTGCACTTCCTTGTCTGACAGGAATCGTCGATCCTTCAAGGCCTTTTCTAAGGTGCCGAAGGGGTGATCATCGCATGGGGAGAGGTCAGGACAATAGGGCGGGTCCTTCGAGTGTCTCCCAGTTGAGTCTGTGTTAAATTCGGTGTCACGACACATTTTGAGATATGGGGACGTCGTGGTTTTCTTTTCTCCTTTCTTGTCGGCAGTGGGATCACAAGACAGACTCCCTTTGGGAGTGTATTCTCGTTGGGTGAAAAGTACACACATATTATGTCTCTTTATCTAACAATATATTATACACTTTGTGAGGTAACTGGACGCTCAATGGGTCCTTTGTTCCTCTAGTCTTTTTATGATACGGGTATTGGGTATTGCAGGGACCTTTCTTCAGTTCGTTCCACGAGCTGTGGTACTCGCAGATTTTCGATGAGTGGTGCATGCCAGTGGATCAAGGGCCGTGGCACTTTGTACTTAACGCTAGTGTTGGGGCTGAATGATGCCTATTAGTCGGAGGTGGGGAACGTTTTCCTTTGAGTGACCCACTTTGGTGAAGAGCTTCGTGGCATAGTCCGCTATTTTTTCGAGCATATCTTTCTCCTTTAGGGCTTCGTGCTGCTCACTGGTGCTCGTCCATGAGAGGGCCCTTAGCGTCCACCTTAGGCAACGATTCTTTATTGGTTGAAGTGCAAGTGTATTAGTATCACATGTGACTCCCCACGCTGCACATCCTTTGAGTAGTTTTGGCTGGTCTGTCGATCTGAAGAGTTGGTACTTGGTGTTGAGATGGGTGCTGATGAAGAATGGTATCAGTGCGTGCGCCATCTTAATGGCGTCCTTTTTTCGTTGCTGTATGTGTACTGTGAAGGTCAGGGACTTGTCCAAAACGATGCCCAGATACTTCGTCAGGTGGGACCAAGGAATAAGTTGCCATAGTATCCTTAGTGGGTGCCACATGACTGACTCCCTTTGGGATTTTATTCTTGTACGTAGCCTCTTCTTAGTAAAAAGCATTACAGCACTCTTCATGGGTTTGACTGTCATTTTGTTGAAATGCACCCACTCTCCCATTACACCTATTTGGCGTTGAGACCTGTTTATTAGCTGGTCCAGATGGCGGCCCGACGTCGCAAAGGCAGTATTGTGGGCAAATAAACTGCAGGTTACCAGAGAAATCGTTGGGAGGATTTATATATACATTGAACAACACTGGTGAGATAACAAATCTCTGCTTGTAGTGTTTTCTTCGACGAACGTTTGCCATCCACTGTGCCGTAGAAGCTTCTTCGTTGTAGAAAACTATCTACCAGTTCCACGTAATAGTTCGGTGAGGGGGTCTGACAATAGTTTCCCTACGAAAATGTCACGCCATACTTTCTCGTATGCCTTTTCGGCGTCAAAAAACATGCCGATCGTGGACTGGCGTAAGTTGAATCGACGTCGTATATGTTCGGTGAGTCGTACTAGTTGTAATTCTGCCGACATCTTCTGCTGGAAGCCAAACTGCTTAGGGCGGATAAGTCTGTGTTCCCGGAAACAGTTGGACATCCTAGCCAATAACACACGTTCCAGAAGTTTACCCAGGGTGGGTAATAATGGTTCGTGGGTACCGCCAGATCTTTCCCCGGTTTTGGTATGGGTACGATTTTCCCCGTTTTCCATGCCATTGGTAAATGTGCGTTAATCAAGCGGAGCAGCTGCTTACGATCCTCGTGAGGTAGACTATGGCTTTTCGCGGTACGTGCCGAAGTCCAGCATTTATTACTTGGTCGATTCCCGGTGCCGAGTCGTTTATCCTCCTGATGATTTGCGCTACCTCTCGTGGAGTGGTAAGGCTACGTTGATACCGAGCGATGAAAGCCTGCACTTCTTCGTCGTCCCTAAATCGTCCTCAGGGGTCTTTTCCAATGTTTGGAGACTTCATTTGCTGGACATACGAGTCTGCAAACAGTTCGAACTGTTGTAGAGCATTGTATATCAAACCATCTGGCCCCACAATGCTTCACTTAGCTGATGTTTGATTGCGGAGTCATTTTACAAGCTTCCACTTGTCCCTTGTTTTTAAAACAAACTGGGTCATAGTGTTCTCCCATGTCTGTCGTCTCCACTCTGCCGCCCTTTTTCGGTATTCAGAAATGGTTCAAGTAGCTCTGAGCACTATGGGACTTAACATCTGCGGTCATTAATCCCCTAGACTTAGAACTACTTAAGTCTAACTAACCTAAGGACATCACACACATCCATTGCGGAGCTCTTTCCGCCTTTGCAGGGGGTGTGGGAAGATGGCTAATTGTGGGTCTGGTGAAACAGTAACGTTTGCAGCATTCCTAGGTGCCTGTCGGATCTTCGCAGTTAAAATTTCTATTGCCGTGACGATGTCAGCTGTGATATGGAGAGTATTGTAGGCCTGACGTTATTAGAGACGTGCCTATTGTATTGGTCCCAGTTGACTTCTGTTTGGTGGACTGATGCGATCACCAGTCCTCCGCGGCTGATGATTTCTACGGCTGGCAGGTGGTCTAATGAGAGGTGATTTATGGTGCCTACCTGTACATTTGGATCAATCCCTTTTGTTAACGCAATGTCCAGGACACTATCTGTTTGCCCCTGGAAGCGACTGATCATGGTAGGATCTAGTAGTCCGTGCACGACGCAGTTGAGGTCCTCTTGAAGGTCGAAAAATTTGAGAGCCTTCGGGTTGTTCGTTCTGGAGTATCAAGTGGAGTGTTTGGCGTTTAAATCGCCGGTTAGAAGAATGTTTGGTCAGCTGTCAAAGATTGTTAGTGGATCTCGAATGAGCGGGCGGTTTGGGCTGATATATCCTGCCACCAATGTAATATTTCCAACTGTTGCATGGACCGTTACAGCTGTAGCTTCCAACGTCTGCAACGGTAGTAATGTCTCCCATGCGGCGTTGTGTCGAATATTCTTTCCACCAAGCTCAGGAAGAATGTTACTTTCTGCTGGAGCGTTGTGAAAATGGCTGCATAATATTTTGCGATGTCAGGTAGCTTGCGGCAGCGGGTGTTGATTCCTGCGTTCCCGGACGGTTATGGAAAGCGTCAGAGTAGGCCCTTATCGTCCGTCTGTCTCTTGCAGGTGTAGCAGTTGTCTTGGGAGTTGTCGGCTGTGTTGTCGTCGGCGGTGTGATCTGCGTCTGCTCGGGTGGTGCCTCTTGCTGTGCAAACACCAGCTTCGGTTGCGTCGTCTGTACTTGCTTTGGCATCTCCGGTTTCCTAGTCGTGGTCTTGCGGGGATTTCCAAGAAGCCGGATGGTCTCTTTCACAATTCACTCATTTTGCTTTTGCTCTGCGAGGCATTGTGCAGTGTTTCGATATGTGGAAGCCTGCACAACGAATACAGTGTGGTGGCAATGAGCTGTCCGCTCATATCTCTGGCACTTCCTACATTGTTTTGGTCCATCTTTGTCGCGGCGTGTTTCAGATCGCACCGTTGTGTACAGCAGATATGTTTTACACTGAAGTGCGAAAGAAACTGGTATAGGAGTACGTATTCAAATACGGAGATATGTATACATCAGAAAGCGGCGTTGCGCTCGGCAAAGCCTATATAAGATAAGTGTCTGGCGCAGTTGTCAGATCGATTAGTGCTGCTACAATGGCAGGTTATCAAGGTTTAAGTGACTCTGAACGTGGCGTTATAGTCGGCGCACGAGCGATGGGACACAGCATCTCCGAAATAGTGATGAACTAGAGATTTTGCCGAACTACCATTTCATGAGTGCACCGTGAATATCAGAAATCCGATAAAACATCGAATCCCCGACATCGCTGCGGCTGGAAAAAGATCAATCAAGAAAGGGACCAACAACGACTGAGAGAACCGTTCAGCGTGACAGAATTGTAACTCTACTGTAAATTGCTACAGATTTAAGTGCTGGGCCATCAACAAGTGTCAGCGTGCGAACCATTCAACGAAACGTCATCGATATGGACTTGCGGAGCCGAAGTCCCACTCGTATACCTTTGATGACTGCACTACACAAAGCTTTACGCCTCGCCTGGACCCGTCAGCACCTACATTGGACCGTTGATGACTGGAAACATGTTGCCTGGTCGGACGAATCTTGTTTCATATTGCATCGAGCAGATGGATTTGTACAGGAATGGAGACAACCTCATGAATCCTTGGACTCTGCGTGGTCAGCAGGCGACTGTTCAAGCTGGTGGAGGCTCTGTAAGGGTGTGGGGCGTATGCAGTTGGAGTGATATGAGACCCCTGATACGTCTAGATACGATTCTGACAAGTAACACGTACTTGAGCATCCTGTCTGATCACCTGCATCCATTCATGTCCATTGTGCATTCCGATGGACTTGGGCAACTCCAGCGGGACAATGTAACATCTCACACGCCCAGAATTGCTACCGCGTGGCTACAGGAAAACTGTCCTGAGCTTAAACACTTCCACTGGCCACCAAACTTCTCCGCCATGAACGCTATTAAGCATATCTGGGATGCCTTGCAACGTGCTGTTCAGAAGAGATCCCCACCTCCTTGTATTCTTACGTATTCATGGACAGACCTGAAGAATCATGGTGTAGGATCATGGTGTCAGTTCCCTCCAGCACTACTTCAGACTTTAGTCGAGTCCACGCAACGTCGTGTTGCGGCACTTCTGCGTGCTCGCGGGGCCCTAAACGATATTAGGCAGGTGTATCACTTTCTCTGGTACTTCATTGTAGATCCTGTAGTTTTCCTTCGATTTGGGAAGATTCGCGAGGAAGACTGGCATTGGTACCAAGTCAATTTTTGGTTCCATCGTCGTCTTATACTAATGTACTCTTGCAGCCTGGAAGCCTTTTTCATGCACTGCTCGGGGTCACGGAGGTAGACGTTTAATTATCACTTCAAGTTCCATTGCCTCAGAGGTCTCGTGGGTGAAAAGAGGATATTGTATTGTTTGAAGAAGTTCATTGCCCGTTGCTGATCTTCATGGGATTCTAAATGGTACTTTTTCTGTCTCCCAGTTAAATTGTTTTGAGTAAACCCTGTGGCTGATGGCTGAGGTTGCGTTCGACTGTACATAATTTTCCATATAATATACGGTTATTGGCGGTACTTTGCGATGTGGTGGCGTCACTTCTGCAGGTCATGCGTTGTCTGCAGGGGCGCTGCTCATCTCTTCTCTTGCCTCTCCTTGCTTGTGTAGGAGGGGAGTGGTCAGTCGGAGTAAATCGATTGCCCGTTCCATGTCCGCTTTTCCTTTGCGTGGATTTTCTTCCGCTAGTTTTTTGCTGGTAATGGCGGCGTTTATATTGCACCTTCACAGATTCGTCCTCCTGTGGATTTCGCGTTCCGTTGTCCTGTTTCGTTTCTTCGTCGCTTTATGGCAGAGTTTTTTCCATTTCGTGGTCCGTAATGGTGTCGTCTCCCATAGGTGCGTAGTACGCCGTTGGGAGTTGTTCCATGTGTCGTGCAGCGCTGCTTAGGAAGAGCTGTTGCTGTTCTTCGTTGGTACGGGAGCCAGTGGCGGCCGCGTGGTGAGTTGTTTGCCTCTCGTCCGTATTCCTTGCGGGCGGGTGTCGTCGTACGCGTGTTTCCGACCTCCGGGGTCAGGCCCGTTGTTAGAGGAGCGACCTGCGGAGCCAGCAGCTGGGCATGCTCGGCCGACCGACCGCTGAGCTGCCGTGGCGGCAGCGTCGACAGCGCGCGCTTCGAGCTCTTCACGCCTGGGGCATCGCGCGCTCGACTAACGTGCGTTGTCACGAAGCGTAGCACGGAACTTGACGCAACGTTCCACAACGGTGGTTTTTGTCAGACATGCTGCCCCATTCGTATTATTCGTTCTCCAATGCATGTCTATTGGTCGTCGCCGTATATATACACTATGTGACCAAAATTATCCGGACATCTCCAAAAATATACATTTTTACATCTTAGATGCATTGTTCTGCCACCTACTGCCAGGTACTCTAAATCAGCGACCTCAGTAGTCATTAGACATCGTGAAAGAGCAGAATGGGGCGCTCCGCGGAACTCACGGACTTCGAACGTGGTCAGGTGACTGGGTGTCACTTGTGTCGTACGCCTATACGCGAGATTTCCACACTCCTAAACATCCCTAGGTCCACTGCTTCCGATGTGATAGTGAAGTGGAAACGTGAAGGGACACGTACAGCATAAAATCGTACAGGGCTATCTCGCCTGTTGACTTACAGAGACCGCCGACAGTTGAAGAGGGTCGTAATGTGTAATAGGCAGACATCTATCCAGACCATCGCACAGGAATTCCAAACTGCATCAGGATCCACTAAAAGTACTGTGACAGTTAGGCGGGAGGTGAGAAAACTTGGATTTTATGGTCGAGAGGCTGCTCATAAGCCACACATCACGCCGGTAAAGGCCAAACGACGCCTCGCTTGGTGTAAGGAGCGTAAACATTGAACGATTGAACAGTGGAAAAACGTTGTGTGTAGTGACGAATCACAGTACACAACTTGGCGATCCGATGGGAGGGTGTGGGAATGGCGAATGCGCAGTGGACGTCATCTGCCAGCGTGTGTAGTGCCAACAGTCAAATTCGGAGGCGGTGATATTATGGTATAGTCGTGTTTATTATGGAGGGGGCTTGCACCCCTTGTTGTTTTGCGTGGCACTATCACAGCACAGGCCTACATTGATGTTTTAAGCACCTTCTTCCTTCCCACTGTTGATGAGCAATTCGGGGATGGCAATTGCATCTTTCAACACAATCGAGCACCATAATGCACGGCCTGTGGCTGAATAGTTACACGACAATAACGTCCCTGTAATGGACTGCCCTGAATCCTGTAGAACACCTTTGGGATGTTTTGGAATGCCGATGCTGACTTCGTGGCAGGCCTCACTGACCGGCATCGCTACCGCTCCTCAGTGAAGAACGGGCTGCCATTCCCGAAGAAACCTTCCAGCAGCTGATTGAACGTATCCCTGCGAGAGTGGAAGCTGTCATCAAGGCTAATGGCAGGCCAACACCGTATAGAATTCCAGCATTACCGATGGAGGGCGCCACGAACTTGTAAGTCATTTTCAGCCAGGTGTCCGGATACTTTTGATCACATAGTGTATATATAACCGCACTGTGTCGCTCTATGTTGCCTATACACTGCAGCAACGCACTCAAACGGAAAATTCCTGATCGCCCCTTATGATTCCGGTTCATGTCTAACCTCTCCTTAATACCATGGTTAAAGTAAAAGCATTTCTTTATTTACTTATTTACATGTCTAGTTCCGTAGAACCAAATTCAGGAGCAAATCTCCAAGGTCATGGAACGTGTCAGTACACGAAGTTACAACATAAAAGTAATAACAGATAAAATAAAATGTTTATGAACCCAAAAAAAGGCAAGCTATAAGTTTAAGTAAACGCAATCGTCAATATAACATAAGAATCAACCTAACTTTTCAAGGAACTCCTCAAGAGAATAGAAAGAGTGACCCATGAGGAAACTCTTCTGTTGAGATTTGAAAGCGCTCGGATTTCTGCTAATATTTTTGTATTCTTTGGTAGCTTGTTGAAAATGATTGCAACAGTATACTGCACACCTTTCTGCACAAGAGTTAAGGTAGTGCGATCCAAATGCACATTTGATTTCTGCCGAGTATTAACTGAGTGAAAGCTGCTAATTCTTGGGAATAAGAAACGACAGTAAAGAATATATAAATTGAGAGGCCAATGTCAAAATACCCCGACTAGTGAACAGGGTCGACAAGAGGTTCGCGAACTTACACCACTTATTGCCCAAACAGCCCGTTTCTGAGTCAAAAGTATCATATAAGAATGGGAAGAGTTACCCCTGGATATAGTACCATACGACATAAACGAATGAGAATAAGCAAAGTAGAGTAATTTTCGTGTCGAACAATCACTTTCTTCAGATACCGTTCGAATAGCAAAGATGGCAGCATTAAGTCTTTGAACAAGATCTTGAACGTGGGCTTTCCACGACAGTTTATCATCTTTCTGAACACCAATAAATTTGAACTTTGCAGTTTCACGAATCATAGGCCCATTCTATGAATCATCGAGTTTTGTAGCATTGTTTGTTAGAAACTGTAAAAATTGAGTCTCGATGTGATTTAGCTTTAGTTTGTTTTCTACAAGCCATGAACTTACGTCATGAACTGCGCTATTTGAAACATACCAGTAAGGCACACAATATCTTTTACTACCGAGCTAGTGTCATCAGCAAACAGAAATATTTAAGAATTACCCGTAATACTACAGGGAGTATCATTTATATAAATAAGGAACATTTATTTGTGCCACGTCACATACATTCTGACAGCTGTTATTCATTTATGCACACACAACCTTTACTACCTGTTCTCTTTGAAGGTAGAGAGAGAGAGAGAGAGAGAGAGAGAGAAAGCGGGGGGGGGGGGGGGGGGAGGGAGGTTACCAAGAACGCAGGTATCATCCTGCTAATCGACCACTGCTTTATCCTTTCGTAACACGCTCTTTGCCACAATGCTGCAGGCCATACAGTTAACACACCACTCTGTTAATTTCGGGAATTGTGAGGAATAGCAAACTACCGTCGATGATGGTCCAACTCCAGGTAATGATCCAGGTAAAAAAAAAAAAAAAAAAAAGTTATAAGACAAATCATGAGGCCTTAGTGTTAACCACATCGCAATTAATTTTTCAGATAGAATAGTTTACACAGTCAAATGCTTTAGACAGATCAAAAAATTAGAAACAAGAATTGATTCATTGTTTGTAATTTGTGGCGTGTAAGTATATAAACAGCATTCTCAGCGGAGCAATCCTTCTGGAACTCAAAGAAAAACGTACCACGTAAATTGTTTCTGCTTGAGTGAGATACTACTCATCAGTACAACAGTGTCTTGTACACATACAGCACTAAGGAAACTAATGGTAATTATTTAGATATTTCCTGTACTCTTTCTTGTAAAGAAGTTTCATAATGATGCATTGTAAAACGTGTGGAAAAAAATTCCTTTGTTAATGTTACATTACATATATTAGGAAGGATCCGACTTCTGAAATTTAATCAACTCTTGCTAGTATTGTTAGAAATTTTATCGACACTGTGTAAGCTTTTATTTTGAGAACTTAAAATTCTATTAACTTCTTTGGAGACCGTGGGTGCTACTCAACGTTGATTAAATTTTGTGGAATGACGTTTTGTATAAAGCCATTGTCTTCTTCAATTGAATCTGTTGACAGTACTCTTGCAGCTTCATTTAGTGAGTGTTGATTAAAATTACTGGCAACCTGTGCACTGGCTGGTTGTCCTGTATCTCGTTTTACAATATTGCAACAGCTTTTAATTTTCTAATTGATATTGTTAATTTCTGTCGTGATGTGCGTATTTCTCGATCATATATTAACCGTTAGCAATATGCTGCAGTGACTTCTGTAATATGCGTCTACTACATGATCATTCTTTGTTCTCACAATTATTTAAATTTCCTTTTTCCGGGTAAAATATATACTAATCATTTTAGTTCTCCATAGTTTAATTTTTGTTACTCGAACTCCTGGAAAATATTGCTGAAAATATTCGTATATTGATACAAATATTTAGTGAAATATGTATCCTGCATTTCACATTTGCATCTCTTTCTATATATACTCATTCCATTCCACCCACTCTGTATCCTGGTGAGTTTAATAAGCCTGATTGTTTACTGTGATCATATTTCAGAGCTCAATGGTGCTACATAGCTCATTTCAGTGTACAATTACCAACGTCGCACCATACGCCAGAAAAAAACTGAAACAGAAGTATAAATGCGTGTGCTTCTCTTACGTGATTGATGTGCCAAACTTTAACTCCATCATCGCGAAGTACCAGCATCAATTAAGCATTTGATTCAAAAGGTTTTCTTTCCGTTTGTTCTTCAGTAAACGAAATGATATGTCGAGATATGACATGTAACAGTACCAATTTCACGCGTTTCATAACGCGTATACTTATTACATCTTTAGCAATTGGAATTATTAAATTTGCCTCTGATGTCTGCATCAGCACAGACGTCGGCATAGAGAAATACGGGTTTTGCATCATTCATTACCTCTTTAATTATTGGAATGGTTTAGAAAGGGATTGTGTGGCATAAAGAGCAATTAGTTTAATTAAATTGTACGCCTACGGCTTAGAAATTAAATTACGTTAATTAGACTTTGTGACACCTGCAGCAGACATCACTCCGCGGTCCCCGGCTCAGCACCTGCGAATCGTGTCCACGCTGCTGGTCATGCGATTTCTCTAGCATTCATGTTAGTTTGTTTTACTTTTCATCTTTAAAAAAAAATTCTGCTGAAAAATGTTCTGACTGGCTTCATGCGGCCCGACATAATTTCCTTTGCTGCGCCAGTCTCCATCTCAGAATACTGGTTACATCCAGCGTCGTCAATTATTTGTTGCGTACTTTTCAGCCTCGTCTTCTGCTATAATTTCTGCCTTCTATTCTCCCTCTAGTACCGTGGAAGGTTTTAGCTGATCTCTTACAACGTATCTTATCAAGTCCCTTCTTCTATGTAGTGTTTTCAATATATTATTTCTTTCCTCGCTGGTTCCGTTGATAACTTCCTCATTTTTTTCCTTTTATTTTAAGAACACGACTGGTTTCGTCGCTCAAGACCATTGCTCTGTGGTATACGTCAGGCGTCTCGCAGTCTTTGTGTGTTCTCTCAGGATGCCTGACACATACCATTGGATATGGGACTTGAGGGCTGAACCGGTCGCGTCTTTTGTAAAAAGGTTAAGTACAAATGGTGCTGCCATTTTACCCAAAATCATTTCTAAAGGTGTGTAACTTGCATCAAAATGCTCCACACGCTGGACAAGATACTTGCTCGTTTGTTACTTGTACCTAAACTTTCATAAAACATTCACGATCTAATTTTGACTGAGCGGTCAACCAACACCACCTTCTTAAATTACTTCCAAAAAGTTGTTGTCATTTTTTAAACCAAAATAATACTGCCACAGGCCAAGATGGCCATATTACATCCTCAGTGCTGTTTCATTAAATCCTTCACCCGTTTTGTATGAATACGATGTAAATTACCAGTACTTAGAGTGTAAAATTCACATTTGTATGATATTCTGAAGTATTACACCGTTACAGCTTGTTTCTTGCATTATAACTGAGTAAGCAGTAAAATATATCATATCACTATTTATAACGTAGAATGCAACATTAGATTCGATGTTAATACTTAGTTTTTTCACTGTAACAACAAAAAAAACAACATGTTGTGATCTTGTATTTTACACAATTAGGCTTTCTAATACCATGTTCACTACTGGTTCTATTCAGTGTACAAATACTTTATGTGATCATAGTGTAACACACATGAGTTCTGAACAGTCAGTTCACACTTATTAAACTTTCATTGACTATACGTATATAATATTTGTTTGTGCAATCTAAGCGGTTCAGTAGAATACCATCTTATAGTTTATTCTACTGTGAAACGTCCCCTTAGAAAAATTTATGAATTACTGTGCTGGTAAACCTCTACGTTATTTGATTTTCAAACAGCTGAGCAGAACTGAACGTACTCAGACATTTCTCTCTTTACTAATTCTGATCAACACTAAACTGACACACAATATTTTTAGCGCAACGCAATCTGACTTTCAAAAATCCCTACAAAAAATGGCCCTGATTAACAAAACCTATACCTTTCATGAATCACTTACCTCATAAAAATCTTCGTTACTCGAACTACTGCTAGCTAAATAAAAGATTCTAACTACTGAAGGCACTAACTACTGATAGGCATAGTCAGCAAATGAAAGATTTTGATAGAGAACAAACAATGTATTTACCTTAATAATGTTCAAAAGTCATAATACAGTATATATAAGTTCATGATATCCAGTATTACAAATTTACTGTTTCTGATGGACACACGTCCAGATCGTCCGCTCTCAAAATTCTGCCATCTTTCTCCCCGCATCCACTACTGCTGGCGGCTCACCTCCAACTGCGCAACGCTACGTGCTGTTCACATCCAACTGCCCAGCACTACAATAGCAAAAATTCCAACAATGCAAACCAGCCACAGACTGCACACAGCACTCAGTGATTTTCATACAAAGCGCTACGTGGCGTTGCCAACATAAAAACCTAAACAGCCTACTTACAACTTAAGCTACTTCTTTTCTTCGGCCTCTGAATTAATGTCATCTGACGAACAAACAAACAAACACCGTCCGAACAGGCCGTGAAGGCTCAACGGTACCGACGGGTCGCCGGCCCTGAGGCGTCACCGAATGCGAATACGGAGGAGCATGCGGCCACCACACCGCTCTCCCGGCTGTCGTCGCTTTTCGTGACCAGCGCCCCTGCTTGTCTGTCACGTAGCTCTTCAGTTGGCCTCACGAGGGCTGAGTGCACCCCGCTAGCCAACAGCAGTTGACTGATCCGGACGGTGACCCATCCAAGTACTTGCCAAGCCCGACGGCCCTTAACTTCAGTGGTATGATGGGAACTGGTGGTACCACTGCGGGAAGGCCATTGGCAAATTGTCATCGCTGTAGCAAAAATATTTTTTACTGTGACTACATACTCTGTACAACGTATCTAAATTAACATCTTTACTGCTCATGTCTTTGAAACCAATGCTTTTGTTACTTACTTGAGGCTGGACCACTTTTGTTAAGTTTTGAGACTTTGTGCTACCCTAATACTCAGGATTATGTGTGTTAAAGCAATTTCCAGAGAATTTCACAGCACCCGCATAGTGCTCGTGCCGACATGTAGGAACTTTAAACTGTGTGTCCGCAGCTCGTGGTCGTGCGGTAGCGTTCTCGCTTCCCGCGCCCGGGTTCCCGGGTTCGATTCCCGGCGGGGTCAGGGATTTTCGCTGCCTCGTGATGACTGGGTGTTGTGTGATGTCCTTAGGTTAGTTAGGTTTAAGTAGTTCTAAGTTCTAGGGGACTGATGACCATAGCTGTTAAGTCCCATAGTGCTCCGAGCCATTTTTTTTAAACTGTGTAACAGAAATACACGTCAAAATGTACAGTATGTAAGGTTTCACCACATTTCATGTTTCATTACCTTTAAAATCATTTCATGCATATTTGTGTGAAGGTCAGAAAATCAGTGGCTCATAAGTGTATCAAATGTTGAATTTAAAAAAATTTTGGTTTGTCTTTGTGAATAAAAAAGGCTACGAAACGAGGTCCCAGCAGGAAAGAAGGAAAATCTGTAAAAGCCATCTTCAGATTTGTAATAAATCTGAAACCGGTAACGGCTTGATTTAAATTTTTTTTAAACCACACCGTGGCTGGTTTTTGTTTTAAAATGTAAATCTTACAGACATGCGAAAGGTTCCGACTCTTTTTTCGGCTTTCTCAAGTCAGTGAATTACTTCTATACAGTGCTGTGCTCCAGGTGAACATTCTCAAAAATTTGCCCCTCAAATGAAGCCCTTTGTCCGATGCTAACGGACTTCTTTGACGATGAATGCTGTCCATATCTGTGGTAGCATGCTTCCTGCCCCCCTCTTCTTTCAGCCGCCATCAATAATTCACTCCGTATAATAGGTGGTACCCAGTTACATCTCATTTCAGCTGCTGCTCGATATTTTCTTCGTCGTTTGTTGTACTTGGTACTCGTATTCTGTACCCAGCAGTCTGTTATTTCCATTCGGCGTGACATGTAATACTTGTTCACTTGCGCAGAGGACAGCAATATCCCCCCCCCCCCTCGATTTTACTTCATCTACAAACGTTTGTTTATTTCCTTCATAGTTCTTCAGTATAAAGGTTGAGAAGTAGAGGAGAACACATAGCTCATTTATGCCCATTTGAACAGGAGCTATTCTGGTTGCTCTTTCGTTATTATAGTGCAGCCTCTTCGTTCTTGTAGGTACTGCTATTACTTGTCTTTCCCTGAAGCGCACACCTGCTTCTCTGAGGATTTAATCTCGCATGATTTTACGTTGCTGAGCCCTTTTTCTAATTCGCTAAATCATTGATTTTTTTTTAGGTCTTGCTTCTTACACGTAATGTACCGTCAGAACGGCCCATCTGTTGCCTATCCAAAGACATACTCATCGCCTTCTAACCGATCGTCAATCGTCTTTCCGATTCTGCTGTATACAATGAAGTGAAAAACTTAAGGAAGAAAGTGATTCGCATAATGTGTCATAGCCAAGTAACACAGTTCGATGAAATTGTGCCGGCCGCGGTGGTCTCGCGGTTCTAGGCGCGCAGTCCGGAACCGTGCGACTGCTACGGTCGCAGGTTCGAATCCTGCCTCGGGCATGGCTGTGTGTGATGTCCTTAGGTTAGTTAGGTTTAAGTAGTTCTAAGTTCTAGGGGACTGATGACCGCAGCAGTTGAGTCCCATAGTGCTCAGAGCCAGCCATGAAATTGTACCTTGCATAGAAAGAACTACTACAGTGCAGCACAGAAGGCAACTGAAAGAAATACGTAGTCAGACGAACAGAAATGACATTCAAAGACAATAATTACAACAATGTCACCGCGATATATGGTGATCCCTCGCAAACTACTAAACGCGGGACATGGTTCTTAATAGGGTGGTTGATCACTATGGACGGCAGTGCATGCTCTGTAACGTGCTTCCATGTGGCCACAAGGCTAGTAAGGGGGGTAGGGCGTTCCATTCCTCCACCAGCGAGGCTGACAGCCGGTGGATGGTCTTTGGTGCATGTATATGTCCTGCAATATATCTCTCCAACGTATTCCACGTGTGCTTGATGAGATCGACCACCAAAACAGTCATGTTCGACTATATTTCCTGGTTTATTAGGTGTTCCTGTTTTACGAACGTACATCCAGTATTGTCGGAAATGATAGTACCACATGTCAAAGTTACTGTGAAACTGTACTCCTTCCCTATGTGCATTTCCCAGGCGTGTATTCGTCCCTGACTTTATGTGTATGTAAGACAATACGCGATCGCATCCAAAAACACAGGTGGAGGAGCCCTTTGACGAGAGGATACTCAGCAACTGGACTGGCCTGCCCGTTCCCCGTACTTAAATCCCATCGAGCACATGTGGAATGTGTTGGGCCGACGTATTGTAACACTACCACATATATCAAAGGCCATCCACCAAATGTCACCCATTCTGGTGGGAGAATAGAGAAGAAATTCTTATCAACCTAGTGGCTAGCAATGAAGCTCGTTGCAGAGCATGGATTGCCGTACTTCGCGACCTGACGCCCTATGGAGAACCACCCGCATTTTGTATCAATGATACTATCAGTGCAATTATTGTCCATCAATGAAAGTGTCATTTCTGTTCGTCTCTTTGTGTATTTGTTTCAGTCACCTTCTGTATTACACTGTAGCAGTTCTTTCTATATCCAGGGTAAGTCACTAACTATTGCCGCATAAAATAGCTCCGAAAGTATGATAGTAGCTGAAACGTTCGTGGGACAAAAGTTGTATGGGACAATGGGGCCCATAATGTGACGTTGGTTTTTTGTTGCTAGGTAGGGTCGCGTCAGAGATATGGAAGTCAACTTTTTTTTTAATTGGGTGCTGTAGTTTGGAACTTATTTTCTCATAGCGGCTATCGAGACGAATCCAGTGATGTGTAACAATAAGGCCTTTGAAGGTCACAAAGGTGGCTGAACGTCCTTTTGCCGGCTGCTGTGGCCGAGCAGTTCTAGGCGCTTCAGCGCTTCAGTCCGGAACCGCACTGCTGCTACAGTCGCAGGTTCGAATCCTGCCTCGGGCATGGATGTGTGTGATGTCCGTAGGTTAGTTAGGTTTAAGTAGTTCTAAGTCTGACTGATGACCTCAGATATTAAGTCCCACAGTGTTCAGAGCCATTTGATTTGAACGTTCATTTATAGAAGGTGTACGAAGTGATGACCACTGGTATCAACGCAGTGCTGCAATCTTCCTATCATGGATTGAGTGGTATTCCTTATCACTTTGACACTTATCGAAGTACATGCTCTGACAATTCTCTTTCGTATATCGTGCAAATAGTAAATGTTCGCCGAATACTGCGTACCCATCTAACGTGCCATTGACATATGAACACCATTCGACGGTTTCGCAATACAACACTAATAGGAACTGTAAGACTAGTATCGTTGAACCAAGCGAATGTGAATGATGTATTCCTTCGAAGAGCAGGTCGATATGCTTCTCATTTACGGAGAATGCCAACGAAATTCAGTGAGAGCTAGAGACTTATACGCTGAAAGATATCCTCAACGTACTCACTCTATACGTCGCACATTTAAATATGTGTATGATGAATTGAAAACAACGGCATTTTTTAATGCATCGGACACATATCCGGCAAAGGAAAGTTACTTGCCACTGTGGTTGGAGATCCTTATGTCAGTTCGCGTCAAATAGCAAGGCAATCTCGCATGGGCCAGAGTTGTGTTGTTCGTGTTCCGCATTGCCATAAAAATCATCCTTACCATATCAGACTCCTGCAAGAATTAACTGGTATAGATTGTATGCGTCGCATTCGGTTCTTCAGATTCAGCGGGATGACACATTTATTAAGTTGACTTTATTTACTGACGAGGCTACATTCACGAACCACGTAAATGTTAATTTGCATAGCATGCATTATTGGGCAACTGAAAATCCATGCTGGCTGCGGCAAGTTGCACACCAAAATCCGTGGTCGGTGAATGTATGGTATGGGATTTTGGAGGCCAGAATTATAGGGCCGTATTTTATCGAAAGAAATCTTAATGGTAGGAAGTACACCACATTCCCGCAAGAAGCATTAGGTCTGTTATTGGAAGAAATACTTTTAGGAACAAGGAACAGAATGTGGATCGACACTATGGGTGTCCGGCACAGTTTTCGCTGATGGCTAGAAAGGAGTTGCGGAGGAGATGTGTCGTGGCCGGCTCGTTCGCCAGACTTGACGCCTCTGGACTTTTTATTGTGAGAATTCGTAAAAGACATTGTTTATCAAGAGGTTCCAACTACACCAGAAGATATGCGAGACGGAATTGTCAGAGCATGTGCTTCGATAAGTGCCGATGTGATAAGGAATATCACTCAGTCCTTGATAAGAAGATTGTAGCACTGCATTGATACCAATGGTCATCACTTCGAACACCTTCTGTAAACGGACGTTCATGCCACCTTTGTGACCTTCGTTGACCTTCAAAAGACCTTATTGTTAAACATAATTGGATTCGTCTCGATAGTCGCTATCAGAAAATAAGTACCAAACTATAGCATCACATTCAAAACAACAAAGTTGACTTTCATATCTCTGACGCTATCCCACCTAGCAACAAAAAACCAACGTCAGATTGCGGCTCCCGTTGTCCGATGCAACTTTTGTCCCTCAAACTTTTCAGCTGCTATCATACTTTCGGAGTTATTCTTGGTGGCAATAGTCAGCGACTCACCCTGCATAGCCCAAGCTGTACATAGATATATCACGCAAAAGTTACTCTTGTCCTTATTTTTGCACACCAGTGTATTATTCTTGTCAGCAAAGTGGGTGTGTGAACTGTCAAGCTGACAGACTGTACGATACAAATGTAGACATCAAATAACAGCAGACATTGGATGCAAGTGCTAATCTTAGCGAAGAGTTTGACAATGGAGAGGAACTCGAGATGGATCACATCAAACCATTCAGAGTACTGATAAAGAAAAGACTTCGAAACGTCAGTGCTGACAGATCAACACCCATTGAGACACTGTGATGTCAAGGTTACTGTGGATTAAGCTTTGCGACCAAGCGGACAAGATGGCTGTCATCCCACGCCTTGTTAAGTTGTCCAGTACCCGGTAATCACAGCAAGGGGTCCTCTTCTGTCCAGTGGTTCCAGGCATCACTGCCGTGGTGTAGCGAACTGTCTACTCGCTTCCGCCGTCCAGCGATCCAGCAGGCTTGGCCAGTAGCAACGGCCTCCAGATGACTGCGTCGGCAGACCCCGCTTACTTGTCAGCACAAGGTCGTCACTCACGGCCTAGTGCCATATCCGGTCAGCTATCAACGCCGGAGCCGCTGACGTCGGAGCAAGGCCGTTAGCGGCCGCTCCGCTCACAACAGTTACTGACCAGGGAGTTAGCCGAAGTTACGAGCGCGACTGCATTTGAGTTCAAGCTGAGATGCAGCTATAAGCTATGAACATTTTGTATACCGAATTACACTATGAGCTATGAACATTTGATATACCGCTCACATTGGACGGTAGCCAACAATATATTCTGAATTTGGTGTGTTTTAGTCAACACAAACCATTCTGTAGTAGCTAATTATGACTTTCAGTGCATACTGTGATTGACAATGGCGAAAGGTCCCGCAGAGATTAACCTGCGCTACATACTTTACTGTATAACAAGCGGACCTCATCAGTAGATTCTTAAACCCAGAACTCCCGTGTATATACTTACCTTGTGGCCGTAGGTCGCCCTGGGCTCCAGCTCCACGAATCCATTTTATGTCTGAGGTGGTGTTAACAAAGAAAAAAATCCCGTAGTGTTTAATCTTTCTTAGTAAATAAAACAATAATCTTACTCTACTTTAACCTGGCGTATTCAGTTTGTCACCATACTATTTGATGGAATCGAATTATCAGAACCACTGGCCTAACTAACTAAAATTGTCCTGGAACTTTCCACAACAGCCCACATTCAGTCGACGCTGTTTCATTTATTCCAGAGACTAGTGACGTATGGAGTCAAACAGACCCTGTGTCAGAATTACGACAGGTTTTATCAATCAGTTGAGTATTTTTACAATTTCAAATGACGCGTCAGACAAATTTTGTGTATGGTTCAATGCATCATAACAGCATTTCCGGTTCTATTTGGATATTTGTATCTTCTAATGTTTCACAGCGGATAAATACAGCATGTAATTATCCTGCATTTTACTTTATTTTGTTGCATCCACGTGGCTCTCACGTAAAGCCTGGAATAAGTGTTGGCTCTGAGCACTATGGGACTTAACATCTGTGGTCATCAGTCCCCTAGAACTTAGAACTACTTAAGGGGCTCCGGAACGCCCTATACTTGCAATGTTAAAATAACGCTTATAAATTACATCTTTCCTCACAAAGTATTTGAGGTAGGAAGTTGAACTTTTTACAGATTATTTATTGGAATATGGGCTACAACTTAACACAAGGATTTTACAAAATTTTAGTTCAGTTATTAAAGATGATTTTTTTTCAATTGTAATGAAAATTCACAACATTTTTTGCAATTTTTTATTTATATATTCAAAAATATACAGTTTTTTGGAAAAAGGCTGTGTTAAATTATGCAGAAGGTACTGTGTAACATTTACTGAAAGTTTGAAACAAATATGTTTGGAAGATCCTTACAAACATGTAATTAGTATGAGAAAATAAAAGTTTTGGGAATCGAGCGACAAAGATTGGATTAACTTTTTAGTGCATTCCAGGTCCATAGGATGGATTATCTTCATCCTCTGCAAACTCCTCCTCCAGCTTCCTCTTGTTCCTCCTCCTGTTTACTCTTGCTTGTATTTCTAGACTCTTTACAGCCCTGTTTGCAGCCCGAAGGCGTTCCTTGTCTAAAGCAAGCATCGCTCGTACCATGTTAGAACCTATCTTCATTCCCATATTTCTAAATACCTTGCACCTTACAATGTTGCCATCATTGAAAGTCGCAACAGCATCATACACACCAAAGTGAAGTGTTTCTATTCCAACAAATACAGTCTTGGGGATTCTCGACCATATAACACTATTTACACTTTCATTGGGGTTTTGAGTTTTTCCGTGAATACACTTTTTCAACAGTTCAGGTGCTGCTAAGTCTCTGAAAATAGGTTTTATCACCTCCATTATTGCATGAGGCAGACTATGCTTATGAGTGTACACTTCACTAGTTAGCAATCGTTTGTTATATTTACACCAACTGTCTTCTTCTTTGGGACACAAGCTATGTTAGGGATTTTCATCGTCTTTATTGTTTACAGTAATAACACATACCTTTGGCTTTCCAACATTTCTCCTTTTCTTAAAAGCCTTCAGAGGATTTCTAATAACTTTACTTTTACTCATTATTGTACTTCAACAAAACAGAGACTCAAGAAACAGAATTAATTACGAATATTTTCGAGATAACGACAGAGTAAATAAACATGAAACAATCGACAATCACACCAGCGATATATATTGAACCATCACAGGTTAGCCACAACACATACTTTATCTCACATCACTAAAATGTACCTGATGAACACGGACGTTAATAATAACACCATTTGACAGCAGTTTAACAGCGCCACAGTGGGTCACGCCCATGTAGAACACATTTCAAAAAAAAAAAAATTTAAAAATAGTTGTAGTCTTCGGAATTGAATAAGTTATATATCTATTAAAAGGTAATAGCCTGCAGATTCAGAAAACGCAAAAAAGTAAAAATTGAACTTTTCATGATTTTGAGCCTTTCCGGAGCCCCTTAAACCTAACTAACATAAGGACATCAGACACATCCATGCCCGAGGCAGGATTCGAACCTGCGACCGTAGCGGTCACGCGGTCCCAGACTGAAGCGCCTAGAACCGCTGGAATATGTGTAATCAAAGGGAACATTGAATATCTGTGAATAAGTTTTGCAACAAACTACTAAGCGCCTAATGTCCTCCAACTATGTAATATGTTATGTGTACTTTGTCTACGCGGTGTAATACAAGGACTGCAATGTGTAGTTCAAGGCAGTGTTGAGAGTAAAAATAGCACCAGATGAAAAGACCAACTACCTGCAGTCATATGTGCCTTAATTCTTCAATAGCAGCTCTGAAGGTAAGCGTCAGGACGCTTATTAGCTTCAGCGATAGCTTCTTCTCTAGTAACTTCCATTTTTTCTGAAAATGTGACTCTCGAGTTCAGTTTTATGAAGACTCAAGTAAGGAGTTTGCACACATACAAGTCTGGTGGATTGTTTCCGTGACTGACTCTTTAAGATAACCATTCAGTACATATTACGAATTTTTTTATTTATAATTAATTTCGAATGCTTTGCTTCATCAATAGGTGGCAGAAATGTAACAACGCATGTGTTAATCTCAGAGGCAGCGCTTCTCGACGGTAGAACACAATGAGACGAACAAGGCTGCAGATATTTTGACATCGTTAGTTTCCCAGGATCAGTGCATGTCATCTGAACACCCGATGAGCAACCTCATGGCGGAGCAAAGCCTCCGTATCACATTACACATAAATAAAACTTAACTTTTAACGACTGGTTCCGTTGTGTCCTTACAGTATCTATAGGAAAGGTTATTTAATTGTGCAGTAGGGTACTACTATTATTATTATTAAAATATTTGTGATAAAATTAAGGCGAAGTCTCATGTTCACTGAATGGGCTGCCTCCAGTAGAAAGTATCGAATTTGTTTATTATACTCTCTCTCTCCGAGCTGGATCTCATTGTTTCGAGGTTAGAAGGATACACGTTTAGGCCTCCGATACGCACGATCGGGCAGAAGGCGAGGGTGAAAAAAAAGCTGCATCTGGGAGCAACAAATGATACCTTTCGCGGGTACACGCAAAAGTTTCGAAGACGTTGAAAGTACCGAACTTCAGCAGATGACAACGTCTGTTGCTTCTACTCGTCTCCCTGGTTGACGACGCGGCAAAACTTGTGACATTTTATGCGTTAAGTTACAGCAAAGACCGTCGTGACACTGTTGCTTCCGTCAGAACACCGCCAGCCGAGGTGCGTTCTGTATAGACTGCGCTGGTCACAGTGCTAAGAAAGAAAAGAAAGAAGGAAGCTTAAACTCTGAATTACTGTTCACAACGATGATACTACAGGAGGAGCAACACAAAGACGAAAAAGCAAAAGCTTCTTGACAATGATCATATACACAAAGAAAGTAACTGCCACGTAAGTGTATTGCGTTTTGTTACGAAACAATATTTAAGAAATATGGAACGAAGAAAGGGATAAAGGAAGTTTAAAATCTAATGTTTTACAGTTTAACTATACCAAAGCAATTCTAAACAAATCACTGGCTCACTTGCACAAAGATGGGAAGGAAATTACTTGCGGGGTATTCAAAGGAGCCGCCCTAGCATTCACCTGAGTCGATTTTGCTGTAAATCTGAGTGGCTATTCTGAACTTCTGCTACATTTGGTTGGTCGATGCAGGTTTCAAAGCTCTATATTTTCAAAATTATTACGAGTACATATATGAATGATGCTTTTCTTGAGTACATTAATGACCTCATTCTTGAGTTTCTCCCGGCGTATTTGATAGTCAAAATATCCACGGGTGTACTGCCTGTCTACAGTGTCCAACGGGCACAATATTTCGGCGATCATACATGTCGCCATCATCAGGTGAACTGACGGACTGAGCTCCTGTGAACGTGCCGGCACGGAGATCCGTACACTATGGCTGCTCAGGTGGAACTGGGTTCGGTCGCGGCGGCGGCGGATTTAAATACCCTCCGCCCGCGGCGCGCTCACTCCGCCGTCCGCGCCCCGCGCCACGGTCGCGCGGTGGAACAGATTGCGACGGCGTCTGAGATGACGTCGGTGTGATGGCTCCGTCCGCCGTGGTCGTCACAACTATACATTTGCTCGATTTACTCTTGATTAACCCAATCGCTGGTTCCCAAGCCTTGCTAAGATTATAGCCACAGTCACGATTTATGAGGTCGTCATTGGTGCGAATTTCGATGGCCTCTCTAACAACGCTGTCCCAGTATCTCGACGTCTGTACCAGAATCCTCGTGCGTTCATACTCCATAGCGTGATTTTCCGACAAACAATGTTCAGCGACCGCCGACTTGCTCGGATACATCAGTCGAGTGTGCCTCTGGTGTTCACGGCATCGATCCTCGACGGTACGCATCGTCTGACCAATATACGACTTGCCACATTGACACGGAATCTGGTACACGCCGGCCTTCTTCAAACCGAGGTCATCTTTGGCGCTCCCCACCAGTGCACGAGTTTTATTCGGAGGACAAAACACCGTTCCGACCCGGTGTTTCTTGAAAATGCGGGCGATCTTTCCCGAGAGTGCGCCTGTATATGGGATAAACGCAGTGCCTACCTCCTCCCTCGTGATTTCATCCATATCCACAGGTTGTGCTGTAGTGGTTGGGCGGAGAGCACGTTGAATCTGCCACTCTGAGTACCCATTTTTTCGAAATACAGTTCTCAGATGTTCCAATTCCTGGGGTAGACTCTCTGCGTCAGAGATAGTGCGCGCCCTATGTACTAGAGTTTTAAGTACCCCATTCCTCTGTGAAGGGTGGTGGCAGCTGTCTGCGTGCAAATACAGATCAGTGTGCGTTGTCTTCCGATACACCCCATGACCTAGGGTGCCGTCAGGCCTTCTCTTGACCAAGACGTCAAGGAAAGGTAGTTTACCCTCCGTTTCAGTCTCCATAGTGAATTTGATGTTGGGGTGTATGGAGTTTAGATGTGTAAGGAAGTCAAGGAGTTTATCCATACCATGTGGCCAGATGACGAAAGTGTCGTCCACGTAACGGAAAAAGCAAGTAGGTTTCCATTCGGATGACGACAGGGCTTCCTCCTCGAAGTTGTCCATGTACAAATTCGCTACCACCGGTGAGAGTGGGCTACCCATGGCGACTCCCTCCGTCTGTTCGTAGTATTCTCCATTAAAAAGAAAATACGTGGAAGTCAAGACATGCCTAAAAAGTTCAGTGGTCTTCTCGTCAAACTTCTGACTAATCAATTCTAGTGACTCTCGCAGGAGTACCGTCGTGAACAAGGAAACGACGTCAAAACTCACCATGATATCTGACTCACCCAACGTGAAGCTATCAAGGCGTTTAACAAAATCCACGGAATTACGGATGTGATGAGGGCATTTACCCACGTAAGGACTTAATATTCCCGTCAGGTATTTGGCCAACAAATATGTAGGTGCCCCGATGTTGCTGACAATGGGGCGTAATGGTACCCCCTCTTTGTGAACCTTCGGGAGTCCATATAGTCTAGGCGGTACCGGACCTTGGGGTAACAATTTCTTAGCGTCACCCTCCGGTAAATCTGCGTCCTTGAGAAGCGACCTCGTCTTGTTGTCCACCTTCTTTGTAGGGTCAACGCTGATCTTCCGGTAGGAATCGTCATTTAGCAGGCTCTGCATCTTATCAGTGTAGTCCTTATGGGAGACAACAACTGTAGCATTGCCTTTGCCGCCGCGACCGAACCCAGTTCCACCTGAGCAGCCATAGTGTACGGATCTCCGTGCCGGCACGTTCACAGGAGCTCAGTCCGTCAGTTCACCTGATGATGGCGACATGTATGATCGCCGAAATATTGTGCCCGTTGGACACTGTAGACCGGCAGTACACCCGTGGATATTTTGATTATTAATGACCTCGTCTGTTATATTATCAGATGCTAAGTTTGTTTCGTTTGCAGGTGATAAAAACATTGCAATAAATAGCGAGTCAAGCACAGATATATGAATGGCTGCTAATAAAATTTTCACTAACATTAATAAATGGTTTAAAGCTAGTTCACTGCCATTGAACTTTGAAAAGACCCACTACATTCAGTTCTGAACCCGTAAGAGATTTCCTGCCGGCATGTGCATAACATATGAAGACATGCAGTTCGAAGAGGTTGACAATGTTAAATTTCTGGGATTGCAATTCAATAGTAAATTCAGTTGGGAAGGGCATTCCACAGAATTGCGCCCCGCGGAGTGGTCGCGCGCTTTCAGGCGTCATGTCACGGACTGCGCGACCCCTCCCGCCGGAGATTCGAATCCTCCCTCGGGCATGGGTGTGTGTGTGTGTGTTGTTCTTAGCATAAGTTAGTTTAAGTGGTGTGTAAGTCTAGGGACCGATGACCTAAGCAGTTTCGTCAATTAGGAATTCACACACAGACACACACACACACACACACACACACACACACACACACACAGAATTGCTGAAGCGCTTAAACAAGACCGTATTTGCAGTGAGAATGATGTCGAATGTAGGAGATAAAAATATTAGCAGCTTGCGTACTTAGGTTCGTTTCATTCTTTAATGTCATACAGGGTCATATTCTGGGGTAACTCGTCAACCCGAACAAAAGTTTTTAGCGTGCAAAAGTGTGTAATAAGAATCATTTGTGGTGTAAATTCAAAAACATAATGTAGAGACCTGTTCAAGGAACTTTGTTTTGTAACCACCGCTTCTCAGTATATTTATTCCGTAATGACATTTGTTGTAATATGTCTCTATTTACAACCAATAGCTCAATACATATTATCAGTACCAGGAAAAAGAACAATTTACATAAAGACCTAAAATCACTTACCTTGGTCCAAAAAGGGGTCCAGTACTCAGAAAACACATTTTTCAGTGATTTAACAACAACCATTATAAACTTGGTTCAGATAAAGCACAGCTCACACAGAGTTTGAAGGATCTGTTGACAGGCAACTCCTACTCTGCAGATGAATGTCTTAAAAGGGACTGTTAGACCAGCTTAAGTTAAAGTGTCTATTAGATTTCCGATTGGATAGCACTAGGTCACAATAGTCAAGATTAGGTATTTTGCGTATAATAAGTTCATTAAAAGTGTATAACTATGTTTCATTCTGACACTGTATTAATTCTGTAAATATCAGCATTTCCAGTTTACTGTAATAGACGGCCGCGGTGGCCGTGCGGTTCTAGGCGCTTCAGTCCAGAACCGCGCGACTGCTACTGTCGCAGGTTCGAATCCTGCCTCGAGCATGGATGTGTGTGATGTCCTTAGGTTAGTTAGGTTTAAGTAGTTCTAAGTTCTAGGGGACTGATGACGTCAGATGTTCTGTCCCATAGTGCTCAGAGCCATTTGCACCCTCTTTTTGTAATATTCACCTATTTAGACAATCTCCTGACAAATGATCAGGATAGTGAGTATTATATTCAGATGTTTTATGTTTTTTATGTTATAGTCTCTGACTTGTTCCACACCCACGAGAATCATCTCATTTTTGGGTCTAAGGAATGGAAACTGAATGTAGTCTAATCTAATCTAATCGCTAATAGAGACGTAAACTCACCAAGTTTTCATTCTGCACTCTACAAAACGTTCTACAAGTGCCCCTCTGGACACAGGACACGCGTCCAAGCCGTAGTCAGATTTATTCCATACCTTATCTATCAACATTTTGTCATTGTCATCGCACTGATGCATTCTCGGAGCCGTTCCGGTGTTCTCGGCAGTAGGACTACGTAAATGCAGTTCTTAATATACCGCGAAAGGAAAAAGAAAAAAAAGAAAACCACAAGGCGTTACGTCTGGCCAACTGGTGGAGGGGGGGGGGAGGGGGGGGGGGGGAGAGCGGCAAGAGAATAGAGCCACATCATCTGCACCATACACCTAATCCAGCGATGCCGAAATTCGTCGTTTAGGTAACGTCGAAGACTGATACTGATGTTCCAATGAGGAAGTACTCTGTATTGTTGGAAGATGAAAATCTTGGAATGAGCAGTTAGTGGTGGGATCAACCACAATTGCAATGTCCGAGATACCCGCCACAACCGTCTCACGGAAGAAAAGTGACCGATACAGCTTCGTCTGTGACACTGCACAGAAAATGTAAATCTTCGGAGAATCTCGTTCATGTGCCACATTTTCATGATGAATTTCAGCCCTCCACATTGTGATCAGGAACCTTTTCAGATAATGTAAACATCTCGCTTATTCCAGCAAACAATAACCCTTTTCTTGCTTTGCCGCCATTTTGTCAAGGCACGGCACTGGTAATGCCAGCAGATGGGCACAGTGCAAACTCGTTGAGTTTGCGGTTCTATTCCTGCATCAATCATATTTATACATACAGTACTTCGGAAGATGTAAAACTCGGAAAACGAATGGATCATTTACAGTAGCTCTCTAAGTCGTACGAGAATGTAGTTTTTCGCGGCGACATTCTTTGATAAATACTTCACGGATTTCTTGCAGCGTCTCAGGCTTTCGACGACTTCCTCTGTCGTCATCGTCAGGAGCTGCCTGCCGCCGTCTGGCACTTTATTCGCATGGCAGAATTATGAGGGACAATCAAATGAAAACGGAACCCCTGCCACAACGGGATCGTGGAGTTATTCCGTTCAGAAGTAACCACCTCACGCGTTAAGACGTTTACCCCACTGGGAGACGAGATGATCAATTCCAGTTTTGTAGAACGTAGTCAGTCGCTGATGGATCCACATCCTCACGATCTTGCATTTTCTCATCCAACTAAATCCGACTTCCACTTGTGTCTTTCTTCACGTCAGGAATGATGTGAAAACCACACGGTGGATGATCTGGGCTGTACGGAGGTGTTACAGCGTTTCCCAACGAAATAGCTGAAGGTGTAGAATTCGTCCGATTAGC
Source organism: Schistocerca nitens (assembly GCF_023898315.1). Classification (NCBI taxonomy): domain Eukaryota; kingdom Metazoa; phylum Arthropoda; class Insecta; order Orthoptera; family Acrididae; genus Schistocerca; species Schistocerca nitens. The sequence continues at coordinate 773,307,696 of NC_064615.1, forward strand.
AATGTGGGGGCGGGCGTCATCGTGCAAGAGGATGACTTCGTCAGACAGCGTTCCTGGGCGTTTTGATTTATGGAAAGTGTCTTCATAGCGCTGCGCAGTGTTCGTGGTTCCACACTCGAGGAACTCAACGAGCAGAGGGCTCCTACGGTTGAAGGTCATCATAACCTTACGTGTGCTATCATTTGGAGCCGGAGGGAGAACGTCAAAGCCGTCAGTGGACATATCCCACATTTCCTCCTACCAAAGAAAACCAATGCTGTTCACGCAGTTTCCGGTAAGTTGCAAAATATCGCTGGCCCCCACACTACCAAGCGGACCAAGGATACACCGCAGCGGTTTCGTTGAGAAACGCTTCAACATCCTCCTTGCAGCCCAGATAATTAACCATTTGATTTTAATATCTTTGGCCACCTGAAGAAAGACGTGCATAGACGTCGGTTTCAGTTGGACAAGGAATTGCAAGGCTGGGTGCGGTTGTGGATCCGTCAGCGGCCCACAGCGTCCTGTGAAACAGATACTGATCGTCTCGTCTGGCAGCGGGATACATATCTTAACGTGTGTGGTGATTACTTTTGAATTGAACCATTCCATGGTTCCGTTCTGGCGGGTGTTCTATTTTCTTTTGACTGCTCCTTATATGTGATGGAGACACCACAAATTCACAGCATTTCTACATGCAGCCAGAAATTATATCGATATCTATGATGGAGGAACGTTACTAGCGATGCTGATTTCTTTAGATGATGGAAATTCAACCTATTTCTCTGCAGGCTTTCAGCATCACGCACCTGCTTCCATGCACAAGTAAAGGCATTGCCGCTTTCCCAGTCGAAAGCTGTTGTTAAAAGTTCCCATTTTACCGGCTTCTTTGAGGACAGAACTCCAGCAGGTGGGTAGACCCAGTGGATAAGATTACCATATAACCAAACAGTAGTTTGTTCAGTAGACTGTTCAAATTACTCGTATTTAGGTGAGCTTATCGGCCGCCCAGAACTGCTACGAGATAAGGTGTATTTGAGTACGGCTGAACACTAACGGGCCCTGATCTCAGAGCATGCCGCAGCAGTTCTGGCTTCCGGATGGATGACCAGTAAGAGCGAGTCTAGGTACAAAGACTGACCGCATCGTCAGAAACGGGGAACATCCCGAAACTGGGAATATGGTGGCTGTTACTCTCATAGCCTTTATGCAGGACATGCACCAAGAAATGGCGGAGTGTCAGAGACTCTTAAAGATGGCCAAGTTCAAGATTCGACAATAACACACAGATATTAGCACAAATCTGAATACATCTGCGATCTCAGAAAAATGAGGTACGTCCAATGACACAAAAATACTTCAATATCTTCAAAACTACAAAAGCTAATATTTCATAGTGAATAGATGTTTGCACAACGAACCTCTGAATTAACAATTTTTAATCGCTACATGCGATTTCAAAAAAAGATATTTCAGATGATAGTATTACACGATATCTATCATCCCTGAAAGCCACTCATCTGAATCTATTTTGTATATTGACTGATATCATCTTTTATAACTTTTTTTGTTACACAAATGCTTGTCAGAATATCGTATTCTCCGCATTTGCGCACCTAATGAGTACAACATGAATACCTCATATTTTGATATACTTGCGTAATTGTTTAATGAACAGCCTACTGTTTTCCCAGTAACTTTATTTAATTGTTGAGTGTAAGTGCTACTTAAAACTGTGCTAATTTAAAAGTAGTGAGTCGCATGTGTTAGCGGACACCATCATCGAAAAGAGAACGAAAAGACTCCTCTGTCAGGTAGGCATAAATAATTGTTTAAATAATATATAATGACAATTTGTTGTCATTTATCGGCGCGCACCTGCACAAGTATACTGGCTTATGTATTTATGGACAAACCTTTATTCATAATTATTGTAAATTATTTGAGTGTGACAGAATGTTTATAACATATTGTTGTAATATATTAGTTTAGTGCGGCAAGTGCTCATTTTGAGTCAAATCATATATGTAGAGCTTGAGAACGAAGTACTTTTGGGCCGGCTGCGGTGGCCGAGCGGTTCTAGGCGCTTCAGTCCGGATCCGCGCGACTGCTACGGTCGCAGGTTCGAATCCTGCCTCGGGCATGGAAGTGTGTGATGTCCTTAGGTTAGTTAGGTTTAAGTAGTTCTAAGTTCTAGGGGACTGATGACCACAGCAGTTGAGTCCCATAGTGCTCAGAGCCATTTGAAACATTTGATGTACTTTGCTAGGGACGGCCTTCAGCCAATGGATGAGCGGAGGCAGCGCAACACTACGGGAGTCTAGTGGAGACTGGGACTTACCGACTGAAGAGCTCGAGGGAGCGATTCGGGACACTTTTACGTGAGTTTTGGAAGGAGGCACACCTACCTTTGGTAACGAGTGGTATATGATTGTGGAGGTGATTGGTTTTGGGCGGTGAACGGCCGCTGCCATACATTAGCTCCTGAAGGGACTTATCTTTCAATAGGTTTGAATGTGCTCCAGGATAGGACTCTAATGTTTGCTGCTTGATTTACGGAACTAAGAATAGAAAGCGTATGAGTTACTGTTCTTTGCATCGCGTGTATTAATTTGTCAGTCATCATGTTGAACTGTTTTGAAGTGGTGAATATTTCGTTTATAGCGATCACGAAATGGCCTTATATTTCCTCATGTCTTTGATGACTAATTTGGGGATTTTGCCACTATTCTTGTAAAGCTCTCAACGTAACTTTGCTGTATTTGATAAGGGCATTTTCTGTCTGTATTTTAAATGAGTATTGTAGGACCGCTTCCAGTTTTCTTGAGATATCCTTTCTTGAACAAACATTATTCAACATAATTCTTTGTAGTCTACATAAATTACAGGCGTTAGAATAGAACCCTTGTTATTAAATTATTAATTTAACATTAATTTTGTATTCCTGTGCATTTTATTGACTCGCAATTCTAGCCAGTACATACACTGGTTGATTGCATGATCACGGCTACAGAGTATTATTTGCAGCGAATTAGCTGCGGGGCATGAAAGCAGACGTTCGCGGCTTGACCCTATGACTACATCCAGCTATTCTTTTTAAACAGAGTGAAACGCGTACGTTTCATATGTATTCATTACCAGCGATGGCGAGGCATGACAGAATCTCTGACCAGAGAGTTATTTATCGTTGCTAGTCTGCGCTTGACCGAGCGAAAGTTCAGTTGCGAGTTGTACTCTGTCTGTAGTAGAAGTCGGAAACAGTAGCGTGTGTGGCGAGAGTTCAGTTGCGAGTTGCACTCTGTCTGCAGTAGTAGTCAGTCGGCAGTTGTGTGTGGCGAGTGGGCAGAGAGAGTAGTCAGTTGGAGAGTAGTAGCAGTCTGGTACAGTTGCGTGTACCGAGTCGGCAGGAACAGTTGCGGGTTGTACTCTGTCTGTAGTAGAAGTCGGATACAGTTGTGTGTGGCGAGTCGGCATGCGTCCGCGGTGTGCTCTGCCCACGAGTCTGGTCAGGAATGTGGTGGATGATATGTATATTATTGTAGAAGGTAATGAAGCAGCATTGCGCTCAGCTAATAACGTATGTTAATTGTAATTAATTTGTTCAAAAAATTCCCCAATAATAATTTTTTATAAAGTAAATCTTTTAAAGAAAAGTAATCATTTCAATTTAAAGAATTTTTCCACTCTGTTGATGAAAAAGCATTCATTTCAATTTAAAGAATATTTCCTATGCATTTCCTCCAAGAATCAAAATTAAATATACGCCAGCATTGCACAGAGCTGTGCCGAAAAATAAGAGCAGATATAGGTGCAGTGTTACTGAGGTAAGAATTTATCAGGTTTAATTATTTCACAGGGCCGAAGGTCAGCGCTGCTGCCCTTATAAAATTTATCAGGTTTAATTATTTGTGTTGAGATGTTACATTCAGTTCACGGTTCATTATTTAATTAATATTATTGTGGGTTTAATGATCAATCATAATTCCTTAATTTTTGTGGGGAGTTTACGCTTGGCTTCATTTCAATTTAACGATATATGGCTCCAATTTGCATTCTTGTTAGACATTATTTTTGTTGGGAGGTTATATTTGGCTTCATTTTCATGTTTTTCATTTAACGATTTTGTGTGGGGAGGTTATACTTGGGCCATTATTATTCTTTAATTTTGCAAGGAGGTTACGCTTGGCTCATTTTTATTATTCACTTTTGTGGGAAGACAACATCAAGCAGATTCTTTTATTATCATTGACTTTCTAATTTCTTGCGGGGACTTTCAAATTACATGCGGGGAGGTTACACTTGGCGACATCCGGACCAGGATCGTATTTCTTTGTGAATCTTCTGATAAGTAGTCAGATATCTGCTCTTATTTACTTAATATAATTAATATTTGGCGCAACGCTTTTACTAACTTTGTGACTTTCTTCCACAGATCATCGGCAATTTGTTGCTCTTTGTTGTAATAGTGTTTGTTGGATTTTGTATTGTCTCTGTTTCATTATTGAATAATTGTGATTTGTGTAAAAATGCCGCGAAAAACTGTTAATAGTACATCGCTAGGTATAGTGAGTGAAATAACCGAGTTAAACAACTTGACCGATAATACTTGCGACACGCAGTGTAATGATGACAGTCCTCCATTTACAGACAATCTGTGTGTACCGACCATTAATGTTGAGTTTGATCCTAGTGGTGAACAGACGAATTCAATTGTGTCGTCTGTTAATCTAACTACAATTGATGACGCGGGGCGTTGTGTTGCAATGAGCGCTGCCCAGCTTGACACACCCGGTTTGCAGGATTTACGTGACGAACAGATAAATTTTTCTAATGAACATGAACAGAGTAATCAGAGTACGACGAACGTATTTAATTCCGGTGTAGTGACTAACAGTGCACATCCGATTGGGAAGCATTTTCAAGAATCACAGAATAACCAAATGGTTACACAAAACGTGACAATTGCAGGTACGTCATCAAACAGCACAGTGAATAGAGTAGGTAATATTGGTCTGGATCAAATTATGGCATTATTGCTACAAATTAGTGAAGATAACAAACAATTTAAGGAAAATTTCAAACAAATAAATAAAAATTCCAAACAACTTAATAAAAAACAAGACAACCTTAAAGATTTCAAACAACAGAATGAAAGACAAGACGACAATCACAAACAACTTAGTGAAAATCTCAAACAACAAATTAATGAAAATAACGAAAATCTCAAACAACAGCTTAATGAAAAATTAGACAACAATTCCAGACAGTTAAATGAAAAATTAGACAACAATTCGAGACAGTTAAATGAAAAATTAGACAACAATTCCAGACAGCTTAGTGAACAGATTAGAGCCGTTGCCGCGCAGTGTCATGATACTAAGGAACAATTACGTGAGGAAATTGAGACTTGTGCTAGGAAAAGTTGTGAGGAAATTAGATCTGTTGCTCAAGAATTAAGGGATATGCAAACAACTGCAACAGAATCACTTAGAGACGAAATTAATGCAGTCGGTAAACAATGCTCTGAAAAGGCAACACAATTACGCGACGAGTTTAAATTAATGACAGCAGAAATTTCGAGCACAATGTGTGCAAAGATAGACGCGAAATTTGACCAACAGAACAGTCAAATTGACGAACGTTTTAATCATCACCTACAAAACAGTGATACGCGTTTCCGTAAATTTATACAAGAACAGAATAAAGTAAAGCGACAAGTCATGGAAACAATTACCGCACAGAGACAGGAAGATAAACGCAAATTGTTTGCGAAAGCAAAAACATACGTAGACAACAATATTGCTACAGTATCGGACAAAATTAATACCATCAAACAGTTGAACACAGAATTACGCGATGAAATTTCCGATCTTAAATCGAAAACAGAGACACACACAGTAGACTTTCAGACAGTGACAGACAGACTCGAACAATTAGAACTAACACAGGATTCCGATGTCATTAAAGCAGACGTTAAAAAATTGAACGAAACCACAAGAAAAATACAAAAACAAATTAATGCTTGCGACACTAAAAGCAATGACAAGGTAAAAATACTGACTGAAAAATATGATGAATTGGCCAGTCGTATTGACGTTACTGAAAATAATAATGACAGCAAATCAGACGATACTGCACCGATTTTGTTTAACCAAACACCTGAATTCCAAAATTTACAGCAGACGATCAGTGAGATAGATTCGTCTAATAATACATTACGTAGAAAATTGTCAAGTTTACAGCAAGAAGTAACAGAGATGAAAAATGTTTCAGCGTTTAACACATCACAGCAGACGCCACTTCGCGAACATTTGTCAGATTCACGCAGCGTGTATAATTTGGGTAATTTACAGAGAGTACGCGACTTAGATTCCGAACAGTCACAGACAAATAGATTCTCATACAATCCTGAACCTGTTCCGACATACAGAGACGATAATTTTGATTACAAACATTTTCTATCAGTGAGAAAATTTAAAGTATTTAAAAATGACAGAACACAGATTCACCCCCTGGATTGGATACAACAATTTAGCTTTGCTTTTCCACCGACTTGGCCTGTAACACACAAACTTGAATTTATTTGCAGTTTTTTGGAAGGCGAACCGGTAACTCGTATGAGACCGATCGCGAGACAATGTTACTCGCTAGAAGAATTTCAGAATGCTTTTCTGTCAGCGTATTGGTCGAAGACGACACAGCGCGGAATTAAAGATCAACTAATTAGTTTACCGAATTATGAGAACTCAAATTTTCCCAGTGTCACGCAATTTTTTGAGCACATGGTCCAACAAAATCAGTACTTAAGTGAACCATATAGTGAATCTGCACTTATACAATTATGCATTTCTAAATTACCACGGTCATTAATAGTGTCACTTTTAACGGGTCAGCAGAAGGAAAATATTTCGGCATTCAGAGATCTGTTACAGCTTTTGGAAGTGCAGCAATCAGATTATTCCTTTATAAACAAAAATTTTTCGTATAATAACCAAGGTCAACAAACGTACAGCATTACGATCAGCCACGTAATTTCAATAGCAAAGGTAACAGACGCTTTAGGAACGACAACCACCAGAACTTTAATAACAGACAAAATTTTAATTATCAATATCGTCAAAATTATCAGCAACAGGAACCACATTTTGGTAACAATAGGCGTTTTTCACCGCAACAGCGAAAGTCAGCCGGTTAGCATACCTAACCAACAATGTAATGCACAAGGTCAACCAAGCTTTAATGTTTTGCCGCGTGCACATATAGTCTCAGCTCCAACAAATAGTAACGCACGGCAGCAAGGACATAACTACGTACAGAAAACACAGTATTTTAATTCCTATCGCAATGCGCCGTATAGAAATGACTATCACGACAGACGTAAAAACAATGAGCATAATTTTCAGCGTACATCTAATAACAGTCGGTCTTACCAACAGCAAAATCATCCGCAAGAACATATTCTCATGAATGAACCCGATAGTAGGTATCATCCAGAACGTAATACGTCTGGAAGAAACAACAGAACAGTTCAAATAGTCGAAATGCCACAGCCTCCTCCCGAAAATAACAACACGTCAGATAGAATTTGACTAGATACTGTACAGGTCGCATCTTCCAGTAACACAAGCACTACTTTTGACACGCAGAATGTTGTTCACGAAAATGTAATTACTTTTGACGACATCCGAGACACTCTTTTGCAGGAAAGACCAGTTGTTCAGAAAACCATTTCACATCCTGTCATCGAAATTAAAATTGGTTCATCGAAATTTTCAGCAGTAATCGATTCTGGATCACCTATGTCAGTTATAAATGAAGAAACTTTCAACGAGTGTAACAAAGAGAATACCTATCCTACATTACCATTAGGCAAAACGAAAGTGAAAGGAGCAGTATCGAGTAAAGGAGTAGACATTAAATTACAGACACATTTATCATTTTGCATTGCAGGTCACACATTTCACTCAAATTTTTGGATTGTTCCTTTATTAACAACAGACGTTATTTTAGGTACTAATTTTCTGGTACAACACGACGCAGTTATTGATTTTCAAAATTCCTATTTAATGTTAAAGGATGAAAATGTACAACTGGCTTTAGAATTTCAGCACTCTTTATCTGCAGAAGAACAAACAATTAATCGGACAGAGGTCATTTCCGTATCACGTAGCATAGACTGTAATTCCACATTGTTCACAGATACGTACGTACATAACTATAATACTACAGACGAAGTTGACTATGACATTATGCAGATGATTTCTGATAAAGTTAAACAGAGCAGTGCAAATACAGACGACGAACGCACGCAACTACACAAAATTCTTTTACAGCAAGCTCCAGTTTTCGACAACATTCCTGGTACTATGTCCGGTTTTATGTATGAATTTCAAGTTAAACAGCACGACACATTTAAAGCCAAACATTATCCTATTCCGTATATTCATAGAGAAGCAAGTTAAGAAGGAATTGCAAGATATGCTCAAGCAAGGAATTATTGATCCGGCAGTTAGTCCGTACATAAACCCGCTCCATATTGTTAAGAAAAAAGATGGTTCACTTCGCCTCGTACTTGATTCGCGTCACATCAATGACATTATTAGTAATGAAACAGATCGCCCACAGACACTAGAAGAGCTTCTACAGAATTTCACGGTACTGCTATTTATTCTACATTAGATCTGAAATCGGGATTTTGGCAAATTCAGCTCCAACCGAACTGCAGAAAGTACACAGCATTTCTCTGTTTTGGTGACTGTTATCAATTTTGTAAATTACCGTTCGGCTTAACAATTCCTTCAGCAGCTTTTATTCGCGGTTTGAATACAATACTTCCGACTGAACTTAAAGACAGAATTACAACGTACGTAGACGATATTCTTATTGCAGAAGCTAACTGGTCTGAACACAATCTGATTCTTGAACAACTGTTGCAAACTTTTCGTGCACAAGGACTCACAGTTAATCTCAGTAAATCGCACTTTGGCAAAACTTCTATAAAATTTCTTGGACACATAATTTCAGCAGAAGGCATTACGCCTGACCCGGAAAAACTTCAAGCTCTACGTGACATTACTGTTCCTACGACGAAGAAACAACTACGCAGTTTTTTGGGCTTAATTAACTTTTTTCGTAAATTTATTCATTACTCTGCTTTAGACGCCCCTAGATTATGTCAGTTGACAGGTAAAAACACTATTTGGTCCTGGGATAAGCAAGCACATTCTGAATTTATGAACCTGAAACATGCTTTGTTAAATGCACCACTTTTATCGCACCCAGATCTTACCAGAAACTTTTCCATTGCCACCGACAGTTCTAACACCGCTTTAGGCGTACATATTTTTCAGGAAATTCTTTATGGAAGACATACTACCGTTTACACAGACCACAGAGCGATACAATTTTTACTTTCGGCTAAATTTACACACAACAGATTAAGCAGATGGAAACTTTATTTGCAGGAATTTAATTTTACAATTGTTCACATTCCCGGTACACAAAATATTGTAGCAGATGCACTATCACGTTCTCTCGGCAACAATCAGCAAGACATCGCAACCAACTTCTGCAAAGCAAATTTCAGCGTCATGTACATTCAACAAGTTGCATTTGAAAATTTTATTTCGTCGTCATACAGGACATAGCACAAGAGCAAAGTAAAGTCAACGTGTGGAAAGAGATTAAACACCTCTGGCAAGATAGGAATAATGTTACCATTAGAAACCATTACACTGTACGCAATGACATTCTGTTTCGCCGTTCTCATCCTGACAGCAACAATTGGTTATTATGCATTCCTGAAGAACTTGTTAACAAATTAATCTGGTATACTCATTTAAGTTACGCACATTACGGAGCTAGAAAATGTTTTCTTATACTGAGACAGAACTGTTATTTTGCCAACATGGAGAAACGTATACGACGAGTTTTAGCGTCATGTAAAATCTGCCAGAAAGCTAAATCAGATACGACTTCACATATTCCTCCATTATATCCCATTGTACCTGTTAAATTGAGACATATGGCCGCTGTAGACATTTTTGGTCCGATTCCCAGAACTAATAGAGGTTTTTGCTACATCTTTGTCGCTGTTGAGCTCACTTCAAAATTTGTTACCTTCACTCCGTTACGCAAAGCTACTGCTAAAACTGTTTCGAAAGCATTTGTCAAACATTTTCTATTTCATGTAGGGCATGTGTTGAAAGTAATTTCCGACAATGGATCACAGTTTCGATCTGCTATATGGACACGTATGTTACGAGCTAGAAGCATTTCTCCGATATATATATATTCAGGTACCATGCTTCTTCGAACCCTTGTGAACGAATAATGAAAGAAATTGGTAAACTGTGTAGAATATACTGCCATAAAAGACATATTGATTGGGACACACACATACACTCATTCCAGGATGTAATTAATTCCATTCCAAATGAATCCACTATGCTATCTCCGTCTGTTATACTGAAAAATGTTGAACCACCTAACAAAGTTAAAGAATTAGTAACATTTCCTACATCTCGTCGACTACGACACCATGAAATAATTGACATTGCGCTGAACAACATCAAACGTGCCGCAGAGCGCCGGAGAAGGCAACAAAAAAACAGGTTTGTATACGCCGTGACTTTCACGTTGGACAGAAGATATTAGTACGTACACACTATTTATCCAACAAAATAAAAGGTAGGTGCAGTAAATTTGAACTTCTATACGCAGGTCCATATCGGATTCGCAGCATTCCTCACCCCAATGTTGTACACGTCGAAACTTTGAGAACCAGAAAATCGAAAGGAAACCACCACGTCTCCAACATCAAACCCTTTATTGAATGAATATACTTTATGATTTATCACACTGTCATGCCATTTCCTAATTTTTTTATGACCACTTATGCAATTATATTCACATGAACACTTACTGATGATTGTCGTATTTTTCTTGGCAAGTGCCCGGCAAGGTAAGGTTAGCAGGTCGCTTTTCTTGTCGTTACACATCAGACCGTGCACATTTTCCATTTTTTATGTATGTATGATTGTTTTCCTGTTTGTTTGTATGCATTATGAAATAGTTAAGATATAGCAAACACCAGTTGACTTTGACATTTTTGCCCTATGATATCTCAACATCGTGACTATTTTTACATTTTTTGCTGCTGCATTATGATATTCTGTGTACATTTTTGCATCTGAACACTGTCTATATTTTTTGACATAATACGTTTTCTGTCATGCTATGCTGTATGCTTAATTATATCACTATAAACCAGTTTTTATCTAATGAGTATATGAATTAAATGCAAGACATTAATCTTTGTTCATCATTTTCAGAAAGAAATAACGTGTAAAGGAAATAAATTAAACAGAAATGGGAATTTCACCTACGGAATAAACGAAAGAAGATGCCAAAAACCTTATGAGGAAGAGTAAATGGATCAGAATTAACAAGCATTAACAAGAATATACTATACACATCGTAGAATAGCAGTCTTAACTAATTTTTTCTTTCAGAATACAAAGCGATTGATGCAGGCTGTCAGACAGAACTTCACATCTTAGTTTTAGTGAGGAAATATGCTAAACATAAGGAATAGTTGTGTAATGAATAATGAAGTGATTTTTTTTTGCAGATGATAATGAATGGTGATGAATAATGATGAAGAATATGCAGCTATGAATAATGAAGTTTTTTCTTACAGGTGATGATAATAATGGAGTTATGATAATGAAGTGATGGATAATGAAGTTTTTTGTTTACAGATGAGGATGATGTTGAAGTTTATGTATTTATGCTCTGTAGTTGTTTAAGTATTTGTTGCAGTTCGTTTTGACAGTATGTGTTGTATTGCATAGTATGATGACTGAAGGTTTTGGAAAGGACCGCTAGGGAACACATTTTATACACATTTCACTACCTGTTAATTCGAAGTTCACTATTTTTCGGCACAAAATGCGTTTCTTCTTTCAGTCTAATAATCCATTTTTGTATATTTTGCAGGAGAAATTATTCATGAAATTAATGTACTATAAGCAGTTGTTCATTAAATCCATGTCATTTATGAATGTGATTACATGTACTCTAATTGTTTCATAATCTTGATACAGCTGACTCATGACGAATGACGTTACACATCTTCATTTGCAGCAATAACTCAAAAGCAAATATTGTTATTAATTATCGAACCCAACGCAATGCATTGCTAGCACAAAAAATGCTTTGTAACTGGAAAATGAATGCCACAGATTAATGTACTAAGACGAACTATGAGGACAATGTTTACTATAGTTAGATTAATTATGCCATTTATTAACTCATTTTCAATGATGACTTCTGATGGTTTGTAATTAGGCAATGAGTGCCAATGTTCTCTGTAAATGACTTGTGATGGTTTGTAATTAGTCAATGAGTGCCAATGTTCTCTGTAAATGATTTCTGATGGTTTGTAATTAGACAATGAGTGCCAATGTTCTCTGTAAATGACTTCTGATGGTTTGTAATTAGGCAATGAATGCTAATGTTTTCTGTAAATGATTTCTGATGGTTTGTAATTAGGCAATGAGTGCCAATGTTCTCTGTAAATGACTTCTGATGGTTTTTAATTAGGCAATGAATGCCAATGCTCTCTGTAAAGTTACTCATGAACATTATTCTGTAATACTACGTACATGGTACAGAAATGTTCAATGACTGGGCAATGAGTGCCACCCATTACTAGTGTAATTCTCAATGAAGACTAATATGTGACTTAATGTCCTTCAACTTCTAACCTAATTACCTGCAATTACTGCAATATCCGTTTGTCCTGTATATCCTCATGATCATGGAGCACTATATTTGGTTTTTGCACTAATTCTACGTTGCTGTAACAGACAAGAACGTGGTGTTGACACGACATGCTGTCCACCACAATGAGCGATGAGATGCTATTATGGTCCCACTGTTTGGTGTACCTAATGTACTACCAAAAGGATAACATGGAATATTACTACGGCATTTCAGTGTCTTGGCTACGCTGATTAATACTACTGGGAAAAGAACTTTAGATTGCCTCACTTCGTGTTGTGCTTCTGTAGAAAGATATGGACTTTCAGTGCAGCTGCGTGCAACCTAAAGTGCTACAACCATGACGCAATCCTTCCCTTTCCTATCCTAATTCTTGTGACATAGTAAAAAAAAATCATCATTTGGTTATCATGATTTGCATTTATGGCCTATACATTTTTTGTGATTTGCAAATATGTTATGAACTACAACGCATGTGCATTTTTATCATTTTGTTAACATGATTTCTACTCATCGCATATACATGTTTTTGTGATTTGCTGATATGTTCTGTACTACTGTGCGTGTGCACTTTTGCCATTTGTGAATATGTTTTGTACTCATTGTATATAGTTTGTCTTTGCTTGATATGTTCTGTACTCAGTGCATGTGCACTATATTTACTTCATGTTCTATACCTATATATCTGTATATTCTGTAATTGTAAAGTTAATTAGTTAAGAAAAAATTTGTTGCTCATGGCAAGTCCAAATGACTCACCATCGCTGCCAAATTTTTGCCCCCCCAGTGGAGGGTTATGAAACGCGTACGTTTCATATGTATTCATTACCAGCGATGGCGAGGCATGACAGTATCTCTGACCAGAGAGTTATTTATCGTTGCTAGTCTGCGCTTGACCGAGCGAAAGTTCAGTTGCGAGTTGTACTCTGTCTGTAGTAGAAGTCGGATACAGTAGTGTGTGTGGCGAGAGTTCAGTTGCGAGTTGCACTCTGTCTGCAGTAGTAGTCAGTCGGCAGTTGTGTGTGGCGAGTGGGCAGAGAGAGTAGTCAGTTGGAGAGTAGTAGCAGTCTGATACAGTTGCGTGTACCGAGTCGGCAGGAACAGTTGCGGGTTGTACTCTGTCTGTAGTAGAAGTCGGATACAGTTGTGTGTGGCGAGTCGGCATGCGTCCGCGGTGTGCTCTGCCCACGAGTCTGGTCAGGAATGTGGTGGATGATATGTATATTATTGTAGAAGGTAATGAAGCAGCATTGCGCTCAGCTAATAACGTATGTTAATTGTAATTAATTTGTTCAAAAAAATGCCCCAATAATATTTTTTTATAAAGTAAATCTTTTAAAGAAAAGTAATCATTTCAATTTAAAGAATTTTTCCACTCTGTTGAAGTAAAAGCATTCATTTCAATTTAAAGAATATTTCCTATGCATTTACTCCAAGAATCAAAATTAAATATACGCCAGCATTGCACAGAGCTGTGCCGAAAAATAAGAGCAGATATAGGTGCAGTGTTACTGAGGTAAGAATTTATTAGGTTTAATTATTTCACAGGGCCGAAGGTCAGCGCAGCTGCCCTTATAAAATTTATCAGGTTTAATTATTTGTGTTGAGATGTTACATTCAGTTCACGGTTCATTATTTAATTAATATCATTGTGGGTTTAATGATCAATCATCATTCCTTAATTTTTGTGGGGAGTTTACGCTTGGCTTCATTTCAATTTAACGATATATGGCTCCAATTTGCATTCTTATTAGACATTATTTTTGTTGGGAGGTTATATTTGGCTTCATTTTCATGTTTTTCATTTAACGATTTTGTGTGGGGAGGTTATACTTGGGCCATTATTATTCTTTAATTTTCCAAGGAGGTTACGCTTGGCTCATTTTTATTATTCACTTTTGTGGGAAGACAACATCAGGAAGATTCTTTCACTATAACGGACTTTTATTTCAAATTACATGCAGGGAGGTTACAAGAGCCGTGCATAGCCCCTACACCTAAAGTACTTGTAACCTCAGGCAAACACGCAACTAGTTTGTCGTATGAGGTGCTGTATTGAAAGAGCAACACTCAGCTGTAACTTTTAGCTACCGTAGCAACTGTGTTCGGTAAAACAAGAGTTGCCGAAATCGCAATATTTAACTCAAATTGCTTTTGACCTATTAAAGAGGCTTGTGATCCGTTTTCACTTAGAATAACGGTGACCGGGGGTACGTGAAAAAAAAAGAGCAATATAGTCTCGCCACTTCATTAATAACTGAGATGAGGGCGTCAACTTTCTCTTTGAACTAGAACTGTACTATTTTTGGCCATCAGAACAGCAGATCTCTATAGAACATTCTGCAATATAATTTTGATGGTATTAACGAAGTTGGGACGAACTCGACAGCGTCTATCTGAAACCGTTCTGCGTACAATTCTTCAGCTCTTGAGTCGTTTCGTGACAATCGCCATAAATTAAAGACAAATTCCTCATTAGTAAATGGCATTGTACTCCTGAAAATGGTTTCTGCATTACTAATGACTAGATGTGTTACAAACAACACGCTGTAAACGGATTGCGGCTTTCCTCACAATATATCTGATCTGTGCAGAAAGTGGTTTCACTGCACTTCGTTTAGCTCTTCCGAAAGACAATATACAACGGAAGACGTGTCTCTTGTCTCGACTAAGTAGATTTCTGTCGAGAGTAGCATAAAAGTTTTTTAAAAAATTTGTTTATTGGTATCTGGGAACACAAATACAACCAGTCCAAACTTTCAGGGCTGCCTTACTTAGAAGGTGTCAGGCTATCTTTTCTATAAGTTCTGAGGAATTTAAAACATAAACTTCACTGATATGATCAATCAAACATAATTATAGAACCTCGGCGGCGCAAGTTTCCTTAGAGAGAGGCATAAACTTCCCAGTAGAGGACCATTCAACTGCTACAGTAAAAGCACGAAAATACCTGTATACATTATATTTTTATTCCGTGATTTTCTGTTAGATCTGCGGAGGAGTTGTATCACTGAAGCAGTTTTCTCGAGATTAGCTATTCTGATTGTGTAAAATAGCGTAGTTTCATAAAAAAGGAAAAGTAAACACATTGCTGCTTGTTTCCCTGCTCACTGTTTGTCTATGCGAAAAGAAACTACACGTGTCTTCAAGAGGTCAAAAGTAATTTGGAGTAAGACAGTTAGGCGCCTCAGTCTGTGTATTATTGAGTCTAATTATTTTGACAATTTAAACTGAAATAAATCCACTTAAGTTGTGATAAATTGCAGGCTCATGATGTTTAACCGGTTTCTGGGTGTGATACGATATATTTGTCATTATTTTTCAAACATCGAAATTAACGCACTCATTATGATAGTGTATTTTTGTACAAGTGTCTTTTTCATGTTGTGAATCAAAAATCTAAAAGAAAGGCCATACAATCCATGGCAAATTTACATTCAGGAGCCAGAAACACAAGCCACACAATAATGAGCTCAACAGCCAAAATTGGTAATGCTGTTAAAACAAAGTGACTGCTTGGTGTACCTACTCATGGACCAGTAGCAATATTCCAGCTAACGCTGAGTTCTGGAACTGTAGTCAGTTCTGTTTAAAAACTAGTCTTCGTACTCGTCACTCCATTCTCTTCGCGTTAATGAAACTATGCCTGTAGCTGCACGTTCTCAGTCATTAATGTCCACAGTATCCTGGATTTCAGTACTCCATTACTGCAAGACTATATCTACAACCTTGCAGTTTATTTTAATTGTATAGAAAACAAGCCAGGATGCAAGTAGGTATTTCCATTTTAACATGTGCTTCTTGAAGATCTTTTCGACTTAGTAACATATTAGATAGCACAGAGTGACACTATTTCCATGCGTTCATTAAAAACATTTTTTTACACACATTCTTAATCTTTCTTAATTTATTTGTCTTATTCTCTCATACCTGCACCAGACAGCGTAAGCAGCCTTATCCGTCTGCTTTCCTGAAGAGCTGTACTCAGTATTTCGGGTGCCATAATTTTCATTTCATCAGCAACGACGAAAGATTTTATAGACGTGTCGCTGTCAGCCAAACCTACTATTTCGTTTAGTTGTGTGGCTACATAATTAGACTGATTTAGAGGAAACTACAGCGACAAAGATGTATTTAAATCAATTTGTATAAATTATGTACAGACTTATACTCACAGACATGTGGCATCAAATTCTTTTCTAAGGTTGTATATTTTGTACTGACGTACTTAGAATTAGCAAATTACTTCGATAATAATTCAGACAGCCATCATACGTACAGTGTAATGAGGAAAAGTGCTAAATTCTCTAATGAAGAGCAGTTCCGCTTTTTCTCTAATGAAGAGCAGTTCCGCTTTTAAGTACTTTTTACCCCAAATTTGCTACAAATTTTATCACTTCCCGTAATATTCACTTTTAATTGGGATTATCACAGTTCACACCCTTTCTGTTTCAGTATTTCTCTGCGTAACTTTTCGGTATTGTCACTGGATGACTGTCAAAAGACCACCTGGTTTCAGTAATTAAAATGTATGATGAAGTTGTTTTTAATGTGATAGAACACACGAAACTCTAGTTATTTATTGAATTTGCTTGTCAATTTTCATCTGATAGCGACACGAAATGAAAATTGGTTCCTAGTCTGATTACTGCTCTTTTTGTGTGACACCGAACGATATTGTCATCCATCGTGAGTAAATTCACTTGACTACGCAGCACTCTTACTGATGTTCACCTGACTGAGCTTTGTCAGATGGTCGCAGTTTATTTATTCGCTTAGTTACAATTCTCACGGTTTTCCTGTAGTACCATGTTAAAAGAGGCCGTGGCAGTCTAGCGTGTATAGTATTAGACTCCGGCCCTGGAAATCTCGGCTTCAATAACGCATAGGAGTGAGGAATTTTTCTCGTTCCAGTCCCTGCTGTCAAATGATTACAGGGGATCTTTCCTGGGGGTAAAAGGCGGCCAGGGCGAAGTGCCCACCACAGTCCCGCTCCTAGTGCAGGGGCCAAGTATAGTTGCAATCTACGTGTCTGGTCAGTATCCGGGCCAGGGGCGCGTGCCTCAGACTTTACCTTTTTTTAAAATTAATTATTACACTTGCTGATGCCACACATTACACTCATAGGAACATGCCTTATTTGACGAAAAATCTGAGGTTTCTATTACTATTCTCTGCCAGGTCATTGATACACAATACGAACAGCAACGGTCCCAGCACACTTTTGTATGGCACGCCTGAAGTTATTAATACTTCTATCGGTTTCTTTCCATTCAATGTAACATGCTACTGCATCCCTACCAAGAAGTCCTCAATCCAGTGACAAATTTTGTTTGATACTATATAGGTCAAACTTCTGTTAGTAAACCTTAGTGTGTTACTGAGTCAAATGCTATGCGGAAGTCAAGAAATGTTGCATTCACATGATTGCCTTCGTCACTGGCATTTGATGGTTTCGGCCAGAACCATGTCAACGAGTACGCCTGCACTCACTTTCCAGTGCAGTGAAACATCGGATCAGTGTCACATCTGAGTGCCCCACAAATCTGGATATTGCACGATTAGACCAGGCGTCCAAATGAAAATACATTATGAGGCCCTTTCAAAGTCCACAAGTGCTGGTAACGCTGTCTCACACAACTATCTCCGAGTCCTCCATAGTGCTCACTCATCTGTTCACGCTCCTTACTTCCCCCGTCGGGCCTGGTAACAATACTAAACACGAACAACATTAACGCGCTCTGACGACATTTCTACCAGCCACACATCATTTACATACCGGCCGATGGTTTTCAGGTGTACGGAGTTGCGCTGACAATCGTCCACGTCTACTCGACGCATCACTTTTTTTTCTATGGCAGTGTATTACAACACTCTACGAGGCGCTTTCGTAGGGACCTTGGAAACAAAAGTGATGACAGCGTACAAGGTGACATTTAAGCAGGCTTTCATCACGTATTTGAGACACGAATGGAATGAACAGAGATGGTGCAATGGGAAGTGCCTATTGTCATGCACTTCAGTCATCATCATCATCATCATCATCGTCGTTTCCCAACTCCAGTTTCCCGGGTGTGGTGTACAAGCGCTTGCCATCTCGTTCTGTCTTCATAGATTTTAAGTTCCAGGACAGCTTCTCATTTGTGTCCTTTCTCCTACACATATTATCTTACAGTCTCGATTCGGCATTTTCTTGGGCTTCCCCGTGGTCTTCTTCCTACGAGGCTCAGGTTGAAATACCTTTTGGCAGATCGTTGGCTGTTCATTCTCAATATGTGCCCATACCAGTGTTTCTTTGCGACACTGGTAACAGCAGCCTCAATACCGACTACTTTTCTGGTCGCCTCATTCGTGATTTTGTCCTTTCTTGTTGTTTCATTCATATTTCTAATGAATCTCACTTCTGTTGCCTGAATTCCGCTGACGTCTTTGTTTAGTAGGGTATCTGTTTCTAAACCATATGTTAGGATTGGTCCAAAATAGGATTGGAACGTAGTCCCTTTTGCTTTTCGTGGCATTTTATCATCCTAGAGAAGATTTCGGATTTGACTTCACAGTGGTTCACATAATTCAGACGTTGGTGTAAGTGTTTATGGCCCTGGACGCCCAGTCAGGGGCACGGTGTTGAAATGCCTCTGGACATCCAGATTTCACTTATCCATGATTTCCTTAAATCACTCAAAGCAAATTCTGTCAGGGTTCATTCGAGTAAACTCCGTCAGGTTTATGGAAAGTACTACATTTACATCTACACTCCTCAGACCATTTCATGGTATGTGGTAGAAGATAGTTTAGAATATTTATCGATACACAAATAGCGCGTTGGAAGGGTGAATAGCAGTAAGTCCTTACGTCAGCACTACTTTCTCTGATTACCTCACTGCGGTCAATTTGAGCAATATACGACGGGCGTTCAATAAGTAATGCTACATATTTTTCTCGGCTAATTTCGCTTGAAAAAATACGGAATTTGTTGTTGGACGTCATGGAATATTCCCGTTTCGGTCCCTTTAATTTCACGAAGTTCCGATAGGTGGCGGCGCTGATATATTAGTTAGTTTCGATGTGGTGTCTTTATTCGCAAAGGTTCCCCTTCCAGAAAGAAGTTTTGACAAAGAGATTTCAGCCTCTGACCTCTATATACTTCTTATTTAACAATGAATGTTTTGAACATATGGACGGAGTCGCCATGGGTAGTCCCTTATCCCGTCTGGTGGCCAATTTATTTATGGAAGACTTCGAGGAGAAGGCGCTTGAATCTGCTGACTTGAAACCCTCGGTATTCTGGAGTTATGTTGATGATACCTTTGTAGTTTGGCCCCATGGTGAAGATAACTTGCAAGACTTCATAAGACATCTTAACTCCCTTCACGATGAAATAAAGTTCACAATAGAAATTGAAAAAGAGGGATGCCTTCAATTCTTGGATGTTCTGGTTCGGCGCAGAGAGGGTGGCACTTTGGGACATGAAGTTTATCGGAAGCCGACGCACACGGATTTGTATTTACGTGCAAATAGCTGCCACCATCCTGCCCAGACGATGAGTGTTCTCCGAACTTTGACCCACAGAGCGCATATTATTTCTGACGAAAGCAGTCTGCAATATGAACTTTCCCGCTTACAAAGAGTTTATGAGGACAATGGGTACTCCCCACAGCAAATATAGAAGGCACTGAAAATGAAACCGAAAGAGCCCACAAAGAAAGCAGAAGAAGACGAAGAAACCTTTAAATCTATGGCCTTCCTGCCATATGTGGGTAGCCTCTCATCAAAAATAGGACGGATTCTCAGCAGACACAGAGTAAAAGTGATTTTTCGTCCTCCACCCAAGACAGCTGCACACGTGGGCTCCGTCAAAGATGATTTGCTGCTCCAAAAATCTGGACTTTACAAAATTCCATGTGAATGTGGCGTTTCTTACATTGGACAAACAATTCGTACTGTCCAAGAAAGATGTACAGATCACCGGAGGTACACACGACTTTTACAACCTAACAAGTGGGCAGTGGCAGAACGCTGTATTGACACTGGTCACAGTATGTTGTGTGACAACGTCGAAATTTTGGCAACTACATCATCTTTTTGGGACTCGATAGTCAAGGAGGCACCTGAAATTCGCTTGACGTCGAATTTAATTAATAGAGATAGTGGTTTCAACCTTCATAAATCATGGAATCCGGCACTTGCTGTAATAAACTCACAAAGACGCCCTCACAGTGCAACTCGCAATGATGTATCGAAATGCCAACACAGATCGATTCCGGAGTCATAGATGTAACTCGCGCATTGTGCACGTCTCTGCCGCCGACCAACGTCTCTGGCGCATTTGCATCTGTGGCCGCATGCGCAGTTGCACGGTACACGAGTATAAAGGGACGAAGCGAGCACTGGAGCGGTCCTTGGTTCCCCCCCCCCCCCTTTTTTCGTTTTTTCCTCTCCTCCCTCCTTGTTTTTCCCCCTACTCCAGGTCCCCCCCCCTTTCTGCCTTGAATCGGGAGTGCCATCTTTGTGCCGCCATTTTCGTGCAGTGTTTTACGGTGTGTTTTTCCAGTGAGTGCTCCGTGTTGTGTCTTTTGGGAAGTGTAGCGAACAGCCATCATACTGTCGCTGGGTGTGCGTTTTTTTTATCTCTTGCGAACAGAAACCAGACTGAAACTTCCTGGCAGATTAAAACTGTGTGCCCGACCGAGACTCGAACTCGGGACCTTTGCCTTTCGCGGGCAAGTGCTCTACCAACTGAGCTACCGAAGCACGACTCACGCCCGGTACCCACAGCTTCACTTCTGCCAGTATCTCGTCTCCTACCTTCCAAACTTTACAGAAGTTCTCCTGCGAATCTGGAAGGTAGGAGACGAGATACTGGCAGAAGTGAAGCTGTGGGTACCGGGCGTGAGTCGTGCTTCGGTAGCTCAGTTGGTAGAGCACTTGCCCGCGAAAGGCAAAGGTCCCGAGTTCGAGTCTCGGTCGGGCACACAGTTTTAATCTGCCAGGAAGTTTCATATCAGCGCACACTCCGCTGCAGAGTGAAAATCTCATTCTGGAAACCAGACTGTCGCCATGTTTTTTAATTGTGTGTCTACTATGTTACTTGTCTGATTCCTGTGTATTTTAACAACATTGCCAACCCCATTTGCTTTCTGTTTTAACTTTCCGCATATTTACGCCATTTTACACTTTAAATCACCATTTTATCGCCTGTTTTTCCTTGTTTCTTTCTTCTTCCTTTTTTTAAAAAAAAGTCTGTAGGCTGTAGAGCAGCGTAGTAAGCTGCTGCCAGCCCCCCCCCCCCCCTTCGGGGGGAATTGAAAATCAATAAAGAAAAAAAAACTGGAGCGGCAGTCTTGCGGCTCACTCTAAAGGTGGCTGAACGCTATACGGCCGAAATATTAGAAGGAGAAGGAGAATTCTTGCGGCTGCAGTCCCGAAACTTAATGGGACACTCGAGTGGTTTGTAAGCCACTTCTTTCCTGGATGTATTACACTTCGATTACATTTCGTTAGGCTCCTCCAGTGAATCTCAGCCTGGCATCTGCTTTCCTTTACCGCTAGTTTTATTGGTCGTTCCATTTTAGTGGCAGTCGCATTGAGATGCAGCTTAAATCTGAGTCCCTTTTTTGTAGACGGGTGTGACAGGGCTCTGTTCGAGTGGCGTGGGGCAGCTGCAGCTGTAGCTGCAGCGAGCAGCGTTCTTTCTAACGATCTGCAGCCGAATAAAGCGTAAGGAGCTAAGATTTCAGCTTCTCCGAAACAGCGTTTTACCGTTGTCTAGAAGTCAGTATAATGTACCCATCTGGTTGCTGTGTGATAGCGAAGCGAATAATGAAAATTTCGCTTTTATTATAGAAGAGTTACCTGTACGAAATGTGACCTAAAACACAAAAGGAGTTGTGCATTTTGTGCATGATGAAGTTCCAGCACATTTTGGCTGCACTAAGAGAAGTCTGCTATGGAAAATGGGTGGATCTGAGCGAATGAGTTGGGCTGCTTACATGCTCGTCCGACCTCAGCCCTCTGAATGTTTCACCAGTGGGGACATTGTTTTACGTAACAGACATTCTGTATATAAATACACTTTATGGACGTGTCCTGGAAAACTGTGAACCTGCAGACACCGTTTGGGGATATTTGAAAGGTTGCGTTAATTCATTGTGTGTGGGGAAAACACGAAAAGAATGTTTTATACATTTTTATCAGATTCTACTTCATTGTACACAATTTTTATTAAATAACAGTTGCAAACAGATTATGTGCCACTATACTGTATAAAGCAAATAACTAAACTTTCTGATGCATTGATTTCTGACGTTTTCTCCTATTTGCATTTAAGGAACCCGATCTAAACTTTGTCCAAGTAATTATGATGTAACAGGTCTGCTTCTATAAACATCATCCGCAGCAACTATAAATATTTCTTTTACAGAAATTCAAACGTGTTTTTCTTGCTGAAAGCTATTTTAGTTGTTCCAGATGAGTTTCGCCTTTTGCATTAAGGTATGTTCAGTGGATTTAAGCTGGAGCGATTCTGTTTTGTTTCTGTATGCAAGATTTCTAAATTAGGAAGCGGTTCGCATAATAATTTTTACATAAATGACTTACTACTTACTGTTATTCGTTTTCCGCCGTTTCCTCTCGTCTGCTTACATTTCATTGTCATTTCACTTATGAAACATCGCCACATTTCCACTTAACGAATTTTGTTTCGTAGTTATCTTATTTCGTAAGTTATCTGCTGTGGAACACCTCTGGCACTAACTGCAGAGTTATCTTACGAGAACTGGGACTTCCGTCGTGTGTGTGTGTTACGTACGTGTCGCCAGCCTAACGAAGTACATTCTGTAAACCTAACGACTGTTCATTTGTGTTCTCTCTCTCTCTCTCTCTCTCTCTCTCTCTCTCTCTCTGTGTGTGTGTGTGTGTGTGTGTGTGTTCTAATTCTTGTGCATCAAAGGCACTTTTTTGTTTAGGGATCTTAATATTATGTTAAGACAACTAATACAACACAGCCACTCTCGTCTCTTTCGATGTAGAAAGCATGTATCCCTACATACCACGAAAAAAAGCAATAGACATTACAGAAAAGGATTTGAAACATGTATTACCTCCCTGTTTATTAAATACTCACATGAGCAATGCTTATAATGGAACAAAATTACCTCCAGTCCAACAATGAATTTCTTTTCACCAGAGGGTAGGTTACCAACGAGATCTCCAGTTTCAAGAGCCTAAGCAAAGATTTTTATGAAACGTGTTGAAAAGTTCATTTTTACAAAAATAGTTGCAACAGAATACAATATATTATATTGGTTCACATATGTGGCTGACGTCCTCTGCTTAATTGATGAACCACAAACAGAAATTGATAACTATGTACTGACACTGACAAGGCACATAAAAAATTAGTCACATTTTTAGAAAAACACAATAATCAAATTAACTTTCTAGATGGAACAAAAAATCACGTACTAGGAATTTATCGCAAATCTACAACAGACACAGGCATCCCCCACACCTCGAACCTCCGAAACTCATAAAAACAAGCAGGATTTCGACACATGCTCCATGGATTCAACACAGTGCCACTCAACAAGGGAAACTTTTCATAATCATTGCAACACTGACGTACAAACAATGGATACAATAGTAACATGGTCACAAAGCTAAATTTCAAAAGTAAAAACAAAACACATAATATACAATATAATCAACGACAAATACACACACACACACACACACACACACACACACACGAGCGCAGTGTCATAGCTTCAACACAGAATATAATCAGGAAAATAAAAGGGAAGGCAGAAGATAGTACGAAATGAAATACAAGTGAAAACTCTAATATAAAATCTCCAATTTCAAAAAAACAAGGCATAAACGTAGCATATACAACAAACAGTTCTATCGCGATATACGATGCAAAAATGACAAGAGAGACAGACTGATACCAGAAATCAGATATATTTGAGTTACAACATAACACATGTGATAGCAGATACGTGGGGTGAAAAGGTAGAACGTTCGATGTCACATACAAAGAACACAAATGAGAGCCTGGAAGTATGGGACCAGCCGTTTCACATATGCAGAGCATCTCAGTGAATATAATCACAAGCCAGCCTCTAAAGAAGAAGACGTGAAAATAACCGGAAAAATCAACGGAAGACGCCTTTTAACTTTGCAAGAAATTTCTCACAAAAAAAAATCAAATCCGAAAAGAAAACCCTCTTTAATGACCAGGCGTACAATATTAAGAATTCACTGTTTGCATTAACAGATAAAATAGTAGAATAGCACCCCAACAGATGATCATCGGAATAATGTCACACAATTCATCCCCCCCCCTCTCTCTCCCTCTTTCTCTCTCTCGGTCTCTCCAGATAACATCCAGCTCAAAAATCCATTCTTTCAAATACGTAAGATTTTTGTTCACTCCCTGAAAGCTGTTAGATACATCTTTGGCTGTGTCTATGTTACAGAATATATTATGTTTTTCACTCACGCCAAGCACACCGATGTGCAAAATTAAAGTAACAAACCTCCGTCTCCCCGTTCTGTGTCTTATTCGCTATATAATCATGTAAACCGTCAACAGATGACCATTCGGTCGTGTTCGGCACGGAAGATGACATTTCGGTCAACAGAAAACCACGCCAACTATGACGACAGGGCACCTATCAAACGTAGTAGTGTTTGTCGGGTAGTCCCACATCCATAGTCGCTGTGTAAATGGTCACAAACCGTGCAGTACGGCACCGAGAAGAGCTTACCAGACTCTCTGCTGTGGAGCGCCATAGGAAGAGTGGAAGCAGGACAGCCGCAAACTCATGTGGCCCGATGACTTAACATGAATCGCTCTGTTGTCTCTCGGCTTTGGCGACAGTTTATAGAGATCCAAACTGTACCCCGAAGGCCAGGGCAGGGCCGACCACGTGTGAAACCAGAAAGAGAGGACCGTTCAAATGGTTCAAATGGCTCTGAGCACTATGGGACTCAACTGCTGTGGTCATAAGTCCCCTAGAACTTAGAACTACTTAAACCTAACTAACCTAAGGACATCACACACATCCATGTCCGAGGCACGATTCGAACCTGCGACCGTAGCAGTCGCACGGTTCCGGACTGCGCGCCTAGAACCGCGAGACCACCGTGGCCGGCAGAGGACCGTTATTTGGCTGTAAGGGCACGACGGTACCGCATTGGTACTGGGCAGCAACTGGCATTGGACCCCGCAGCATCCATTGGACGTGTTGCATCGGGGCAAATGGAGTACAGAAGGCTTCGTCAGAGTGGCTTTTACTGTCAGAGATTTGCTGTATGTGTGTCTCTGACGCGTCTTCACAGAAGGGAACGTCTAGAGTGGAGTCGTCACACAGAAATACTTCACTTGAGCGATCGATTTTACTAATTTTTCAGTTTCTCTTTCCACAATAGCTATTCCTTGTTCTTTTTCTGTGTATTACATTCCGGCGAATGGGCCCTGTATCCTGTGGTCTCCAGGGAAATGCTCCGGTTGCCCCAGCGTGGTTACTCTCAAGGATCTGAGGGTCTTTAGAAAGCAGTTCTGCTCCTACAGGGCAATGATTGGTGGTATGGAAGAAGTGACTATTTTAACCCTGCCTCTCCCATCAAAGCGAAGCTGGCAATCCTGATTCAACATGATAGTATATGTGTAGCAGTGCGGAGAAATAATCCGAGTCTGTCAACAAAAGTTTCGGAGGAAGTCTACGAGTGTGTGGGTTCTGGCAGCAACTCCAAATCTACGCTAGACACTACGGAACCTCAGAGACGATAAACGAGAACTGAGGTTTCAAATTACCTCACCTTTTCCAGATGTTAACGCAACTCTTTCTTCTTACAGGATCTCAGTCATTAAATTAATTTACCATTTTTTTGGAGGTCATCAGTCTGGTGACTGGTCTGATGAGGCCCGCCACGAAATCCTCTCTTGTGCCAACCTCTTCATTTCCGAGTAGTACTTGCAACCTACGTCCTCAATTATTTGCTGGATGTATCCCAATCTCTGTCTTCCTCTACAGTTGTTGCCCTTTGCAGCTCCCTCTAGTACCATGGAAATCATTTCCTGATGTTTAACAGATGTCCTATCATCCTGTCCATTCTCCTTCTCAGTGTTTCTCACATATTCCTTTCCTCTTCGATTCTGCGCAGAACCTCCTCATTCCTTAGCTTATCAGTCCACTTAATTTTCAACATTCGCCTGTAGCACTACATCTCATATGCTTCGATTCTCTTCTGTTCCGGTTTTCCCAGAGTCCATGTTTCACTACTATACAATACTGTGCTCCAGACGTACGTTCTCGGAAATTTCTTCCTCAAATTAAGTCCTATGTTTGATACTAGTAGACTTCTCTTGGCCAGGAATGCCCTTTTTGCTAGTGCTAGTCTGCTTTCAGTGTCCTCCTTGCTCCGTGAGTCGTTGGTTATTTTGCTGCCTAGGTACCGGAATTCCTTAACTTCATCTACTTTGTGACCATCAATCCTGATGTTATGTATCCCGCTGTTCTCATTTCTGCCACTTCTCATTACTTTTGTCTTTCTTCGATTTACTTTCAATCCATATTCTGTGCTCATTAGACTGTTCATTCCATTCATCGTATCATGTAATTCTTCTTCATTTTCACAGACGATAGCGAGTCGTATCACTGACATCCTTCCACCTTGAATTTTAACTCCACTCCAGAACCTTTCTTTTATTTCCATCATTGCTTCTTCGATGTACAGATTGGACAGTATGTAGAAAAGACAACACCCCTGTCTTACATCCTGTTGAATCCGAGCTCTTCGTTGTCGGTCGTCCACTCTTATTATTCCGTCTTGGCTCTTGTACATCTTGTATATTACTCGTCTCTCCCTATTGCTTACCCCTATTTTTCTCAGAATTTCGAACATCTTGCATCATTTTACATTGTCAAACGCTTTTTCCATGTCGACATATCCTATGAAACTGTCTTGATTTTTTTTTTTAGTCTTGCTTCCATGATCAACCGCAACGTCAGAATTGCTCTCTCGGTTGCCTTTACCTTTGCTAAAGCAAACTGATCGTCATTTAGCACATCCTCAGTTTTCTTTTTCCTTCTTCTGTATATTATCCTTGTTAGTTACTTGGATGCATGAGCTGTTCCTGATTGTCTGCTTGTCAGTTCTTCAAGTCTTCGAAATTGTGTGGATGACATTTTTCCGAAAGTTTGATAGTATGTCTTCAGACTCATACGCTCTACAACCAAGGCGAAGAGCCGTTTCGTTGCCAATTCCCCCAGAGTTTTTAGAAATTCTGATGGATGTTATCCATCTCTTCTGCCTTATTTGACCTTAAGTCCTCCAAAGCTCTCTTAAATTTTGATTCTAATACTGGATCCCCTATCTCTTCTTAATCGACTCCTGTTTTTTTTCCTATCACATCACACAAATCTTCCCCCTCATAGAGGCCTTCAATGTGCTCTTTCCACCTATTCGCTCTCTCCTCTGCATTTAACAGTGGAATTACCGTTGCACTCTTTATGCTACCATACCATAGTATTCTTGAAATTTTTAACTCTATAGACTGCTGACTATGATGCTGTATGCACTTACAGTGTTATTCTAGGCCGATACTTGATTGAGTACCGGAATTTTCTCAGTGGTCAATTCCCTCAGTGGAAAGGTTGAGAAGCGCTCATTGTAAAGTCATCTCCGTCTTCAGGTTTGGCAGCTCATGACTGTTACTTAAGGAGATGACAGGCTCAACCGTTACACGTTCTGATAAGAAATAAAAGTCTATTTCATACTACTATAAACTGCAACTGATGCCCTGAAGCAAATTAAACCACATTAATGAAGGGTGTTCGCCGAATTACCAAGGGAGGCAATTGCATGGTGAAAATCTGAGTGACATTAAAACCAGCTCTTGTTGTAGTGCCCATGGTATTACATGCAACTGCAACGTTGTAAAGGATTCAGTAAAAGAAACTGATCTTCCGCGACCGTGTTATATTGTTGTTGTTGTGGCCTTCAGTCCTGAGACTGGTTTGATGCAGCCCTAAAAAATGGTTCAAATGGCTCTGAGCACTAAGGGACTTAACATCTATGGTCATCAGTCCCCTAGAACTTAGACCACTTAAACCTAACTAACCTAAGGACATCACACAACACCCAGCCATCACGAGGCAGAGAAAATCCCTGACCCCACCGGGAATCGAACCCGGGAACCCGGGCGTTGGAAGCGAGAACGCGATGCAGCTCTCCGCGCTACTCTATCCTGTGCAAGCTTCTTCATCTCCCAGTACCTACTGTAACCTACATCCTTCTGAATCTGCTTAGTGTGTTCATCTCTTGGTCTCCCTCTACGATTTTTACCCTCCACGATGCCCTCCAATACTAAATTTGTGATCCCTTGATGCCTCAGAACATGTCCTACCAACCGATCCCTTCTTCTTGTCAAGTTGTGCCACAACTCCACTTCTCCCCAATCCTGTTATAATAAAGGGAATATGTATATACTGCAGCGAATCGCAATGTTAAGATTATCAATCTTGTGATATTAATTTATTCGCGACGTGTTTC
The DNA here is from genome assembly GCF_023898315.1 of Schistocerca nitens. Lineage (NCBI taxonomy): Eukaryota > Metazoa > Arthropoda > Insecta > Orthoptera > Acrididae > Schistocerca > Schistocerca nitens. The sequence continues at coordinate 773,337,021 of NC_064615.1, forward strand.
GAGCCATTATTACTCGTCGTTAGCCATCTGGGCAGACAAATAACTTAAGCATTACTTAAACTACTAACGGTGTCAAGCGGATTATCACTACTATGACATAATATATTCTGGCCCTAACGAAAATCCTAAAAATTCAAGAAATTTGCTATAGACTAGTTACTTATATAAGTAGCGTAAATAATAATTAAGTGTTTGGTATGCCTTGTTGCCTGATGATGGTAATACCAGTGGGTGGGAAAGCATCACTCATAAATTAAAGCCGTAAGACCAATTGTAGTGTCGGCAGACTTGCCAACACTACGCACACTAATTGAAAGAGGCGGCCAAGGTGCACGCGCTAACTCACGAAGGATGGAGTGAGGTCTGAAACAGGAGACTTAATGAATGTGATAAAGAAAATACGTATCTTTGGAATATACTTAACTTTTAATACATCCTTGTATACATCGTTCTTGATGAGACATCTGGAGATTGTGGCGATACAAGTGACTCTTTATATACAAGCTATTTAAGGCTAATGGCGCCTTGCTAAGTCGTAGCCATTAACTTAGCTGAAGGCTATTCTAACTGTCTCTCGGCAAATGAGAGAAATGGCTTCATCCGTATAGTCGCTAGCAACGTCGTCGTACAACTGGGGCGAGTTCTCGTACGTCTCTCGAGACCTGCCGTGTGGTGGCGCTCGGTCTGCGATCACACAGTGGCGACACGCGGGTCCGACATGTACTAATGGACCGCGGCCGATTTAAGCTACCACCTAGCAAGTGTGGTGTCTGGCAGTGACACCACATTCCTCCCCCGCAAATCGGCGAACGGTCGTGTTATAAGGCTTCCGCCCGCCGTGGGGAGGACCCCATGTTGACGTATGCGATGAGGTGGGAAGCCTAACAACAGGCGAGGCTGTGCCACCCGCACCCGGCCATTCGGTCCGAGGGGAGCTAGGAAACGCCTGAAAACCTAGTCCAGGGTGCACGTCAACATGCGGTGTATGCCCCCATAGAGAGACAGGAGGGGCCGTAGGGTCGACCTCCATGTGGTCGGGGCACCCGACGGGCGAAGACGACATCTGGTCCGGAGCGGGCAAGAGTTCCATGGCGGAGGACAGCCGGTCACGGGAAGCAAGCGGCGGCGCGTAACCCAGGGAGGCGCTGGGCGGCTGCAGCGATGCGTCCACTGCGGGCGGCGCCGGCGGGAGAACAGGTGGCGGCGGCGGCGCGTCGCCATGAGGCAAATTGGAAAGCAGCGTCGGTAACACCTGAGGATGAGGCGAGCCAGTAGATGGGTCCCCAGGGCGCTGACCGGACGGCACCGTCGCTGAAAGCAGACGGGGAGCGGCAGAACCCAGGCGACGACAGAGGCGCAGCTGATTGAGATGCCGACGCACCTCACCAGAGGCCCCCAAAACCAAATACATCGCGCGGCCGAGGCAGCGAAGAATGCGCCCTGTGAGCCAACGCCGTGAACCGCGATAGTGGCGATAGAAAACAACGTCACCAGGAGCAAAAGCAGTAGTCTGCCGCTGCACTGGAACCTGATGCGGCGGATGCAGCAAAGACATCAAGGTTCGATGAGGACGACCATGGAGCAACTCAGCCGGCGAGCGACCATCGCGGGGCTGAGAGCGATACGAAGACAAAAAGAGCAACAATGCGTCCTCCCTAGAATGCGACTCTTTCAACTTCAACATCTGTGACTTGAAAGTCCGGACCAACCATTCAGCGGCACCATTTGACTGAGGCGAAAACGGCGCGGATGTCAGATGTTGAATACCATTGGCCTTGCAGAATGACTGAAATTCTGCGGACATGAATTGTGGGCCATTGTCGGAAACAATAGTCTGGGGAAGACCTTCAATGCAAAAAATAGCGGACAACGCTTGGATTGTGGCAGAAGATGTCGTGGAAGACATCCGGACAACGAAAGGAAAATTACTGAAGGAATCCACCACAACCAACCATCGAGCATTCCAGAATGGACCAGCAAAATCGATGTGCAAGCGTTGCCAAGGGGAAGTGGCTTGCGGCCATGCAAAGAATTTCCGCGGCGGTGCGGATTGTTGTTCGGCACACGCCATGCAAGAAGAGCACATATTCGTAATCGCAGCATCGATTCCGAACCAAGTACAGTGCTGACGAGCAAGTTGTTTCGTGCGCACTATACCCCAATGTCCTTGGTGAAGAAGCCGTAAGACAGAGGACTGTAACGAACGTGGGACCACGACTCTGGATTGATCAGTATCAGAACGCAACAACAAAACACCACGTCGTACAAAAAGTCTCTCCTTGTGAGCAAAAAATCGGCGAACCAACGGATCCTTGATCCGTGACTTTGACAAGGGCCATTGCGTAGCAACAAAACGCAAAACAGTAGCAAGGACAGGGTCAGCAGCTGTGGCTGTAGCGACACGACGAAAATCAATCGGAAACGATTCGACCACGTCATCGGTTTCCGAATCAATGAACATGCAAGCAAGTTCGGAAGAATCGAATGCTTTATCCTCAGCAACAGGCAAACGGGACAACGCATCAGCGTTTCCGTGCTGAGCAGTGGACCGATACAAGATATCGTAGCGGTACTGCGAGAGAAAAAGAGACCAGCGAATGAATTTCTGCGCTGTACGTGGAGGTACAGGCTTGTTCGGATGAAAAAGCGATGTCAAAGGTTTGTGGTCCGTGATGATGGTAAAGTGACGACCATACAAGAAATCATGGAACTTAGTAACACCAAACACGAGAGCTAAAGCTTCTTTCTCTATCTGGGAATAATTGTGTTGCGCAGACGAGAGTAATTTTGAAGCAAAGGCAATAGGGCGATCATGCGATCCATCTTTGTGCGCAAGCACAGCACCGATGCCGAAATCCGATGCATCGACCATCAACAGAAGTGGTTTCTGGGGATCGAATGGCGTAAGGCAAGTATTTGCCTTTCGCGGGCAAGTGCTCTACCAACTGAGCTACCGAAGCACGACTCACGCCCGGTACCCACAGCTTCACTTCTGCCAGTATCTCGTCTCCTACCTTCCAAACTTTACGGAAGTTCTCCTGCGAATCTGGAAGGTAGGAGACGAGATACTGGCAGAAGTGAAGCTGTGGGTACCGGGCGTGAGTCGTGCTTCGGTAGCTCAGTTGGTAGAGCACTTGCCCGCGAAAGGCAAAGGTCCCGAGTTCGAGTCTCGGTCGGGCACACAGTTTTAATCTGCCAGGAAGTTTCATATCAGCGCACACTCCGCTGCAGAGTGAAAATCTCATTCTGGAAACCAGACTGTCGCCATGTTTTTTAATTGTGTGTCTACTATGTTACTTGTCTGATTCCTGTGTATTTTAACAACATTGCCAACCCCATTTGCTTTCTGTTTTAACTTTCCGCATATTTACGCCATTTTACACTTTAAATCACCATTTTATCGCCTGTTTTTCCTTGTTTCTTTCTTCTTCCTTTTTTTAAAAAAAAGTCTGTAGGCTGTAGAGCAGCGTAGTAAGCTGCTGCCAGCCCCCCCCCCCCCCCTTCGGGGAGAATTGAAAATCAATAAAGAAAAAAAAAACTGGAGCGGCAGTCTTGCGGCTCACTCTAAAGGTGGCTGAACGCTATACGGCCGAAATATTAGAAGGAGAAGGAGAATTCTTGCGGCTGCAGTCCCGAAACTTAATGGGACACTCGAGTGGTTTGTAAGCCACTTCTTTCCTGGATGTATTACACTTCGATTACATTTCGTTAGGCTCCTCCAGTGAATCTCAGCCTGGCATCTGCTTTCCTTTACCGCTAGTTTTATTGGTCGTTCCATTTTAGTGGCAGTCGCATTGAGATGCAGCTTAAATCTGAGTCCCTTTTTTGTAGACGGGTGTGACAGGGCTCTGTTCGAGTGGCGTGGGGCAATTCGCTGAGGGAACCACACTTACGTAGGCGCTGTAGCTGCAGCGAGCAGCGTTCTTTCTAACGATCTGCAGCCGAATAAAGCGTAAGGAGCTAAGATTTCAGCTTCTCCGAAACAGCGTTTTACCGTTGTCTAGAAGTCAGTATAATGTACCCATCTGGTTGCTGTGTGATAGCGAAGCGAATAATGAAAATTTCGCTTTTATTATAGAAGAGTTACCTGTACGAAATGTGACCTAAAACACAAAAGGAGTTGTGCATTTTGTGCATGATGAAGTTCCAGCACATTTTGGCTGCACTAAGAGAAGTCTGCTATGGCAAACGGGTGGATCTGAGCGAATGAGTTGGGCTGCTTACATGCTCGTCCGACCTCAGCCCTCTGAATGTTTCACCAGTGGGGACATTGTTTTACGTAACAGACATTCTGTATATAAATACACTTTATGGACGTGTCCTGGAAAACTGTGAACCTGCAGATACCGTTTGGGGATATTTGAAAGGTTGCGTTAATTCATTGTGTGTGGGGAAAACACGAAAAGAATGTTTTATACATTTTTATCAGATTCTACTTCATTGTACACAATTTTTATTAAATAACAGTTGCAAACAGATTATGTGCCACTATACTGTATAAAGCAAATAACTAAACTTTCTGATGCATTGATTTCTGACGTTTTCTCCTATTTGCATTTAAGGAACCCGATCTAAACTTTGTCCAAGTAATTATGATGTAACAGGTCTGCTTCTATAAACATCATCCGCAACAACTATAAATATTTCTTTTACAGAAATTCAAACGTGTTTTTCTTGCTGAAAGCTATTTTAGTTGTTCCAGATGAGTTTCGCCTTTTGCATTAAGGTATGTTCAGTGGATTTAAGCTGGAGCGATTCTGTTTTGTTTCTGTATGCAAGATTTCTAAATTAGGAAGCGGTTCGCATAATAATTTTTACATAAATGACTTACTACTTACTGTTATTCGTTTTCCGCCGTTTCCTCTCGTCTGCTTACATTTCATTGTCATTTCACTTATGAAACATCGCCACATTTCCACTTAACGAATTTTGTTTCGTAGTTATCTTATTTCGTAAGTTATCTGCTGTGGAACACCTCTGGCACTAACTGCAGAGTTATCTTACGAGAACTGGGACTTCCGTCGTGTGTGTGTGTTACGTACGTGTCGCCAGCCTAACGAAGTACATTCTGTAAACCTAACGACTGTTCATTTGTGTTCTCTCTCTCTCTCTCTCTCTCTCTCTCTCTCTCTCTGTGTGTGTGTGTGTGTGTGTGTGTGTTCTAATTCTTGTGCATCAAAGGCACTTTTTTGTTTAGGGATCTTAATATTATGTTAAGACAACTAATACAACACAGCCACTCTCGTCTCTTTCGATGTAGAAAGCATGTATCCCTACATACCACGAAAAAAAGCAATAGACATTACAGAAAAGGATTTGAAACATGTATTACCTCCCTGTTTATTAAATACTCACATGAGCAATGCTTATAATGGAACAAAATTACCTCCAGTCCAACAATGAATTTCTTTTCACCAGAGGGTAGGTTACCAACGAGATCTCCAGTTTCAAGAGCCTAAGCAAAGATTTTTATGAAACGTGTTGAAAAGTTCATTTTTACAAAAATAGTTGCAACAGAATACAATATATTATATTGGTTCACATATGTGGCTGACGTCCTCTGCTTAATTGATGAACCACAAACAGAAATTGATAACTATGTACTGACACTGACAAGGCACATAAAAAATTAGTCACATTTTTAGAAAAACACAATAATCAAATTAACTTTCTAGATGGAACAAAAAATCACGTACTAGGAATTTATCGCAAATCTACAACAGACACAGGCATCCCCCACACCTCGAACCTCCGAAACTCATAAAAACAAGCAGGATTTCGACACATGCTCCATGGATTCAACACAGTGCCACTCAACAAGGGAAACTTTTCATAATCATTGCAACACTGACGTACAAACAATGGATACAATAGTAACATGGTCACAAAGCTAAATTTCAAAAGTAAAAACAAAACACATAATATACAATATAATCAACGACAAATACACACACACACACACACACACACACACACACACGAGCGCAGTGTCATAGCTTCAACACAGAATATAATCAGGAAAATAAAAGGGAAGGCAGAAGATAGTACGAAATGAAATACAAGTGAAAACTCTAATATAAAATCTCCAATTTCAAAAAAACAAGGCATAAACGTAGCATATACAACAAACAGTTCTATCGCGATATACGATGCAAAAATGACAAGAGAGACAGACTGATACCAGAAATCAGATATATTTGAGTTACAACATAACACATGTGATAGCAGATACGTGGGGTGAAAAGGTAGAACGTTCGATGTCACATACAAAGAACACAAATGAGAGCCTGGAAGTATGGGACCAGCCGTTTCACATATGCAGAGCATCTCAGTGAATATAATCACAAGCCAGCCTCTAAAGAAGAAGACGTGAAAATAACCGGAAAAATCAACGGAAGACGCCTTTTAACTTTGCAAGAAATTTCTCACAAAAAAAAATCAAATCCGAAAAGAAAACCCTCTTTAATGACCAGGCGTACAATATTAAGAATTCACTGTTTGCATTAACAGATAAAATAGTAGAATAGCACCCCAACAGATGATCATCGGAATAATGTCACACAATTCATCCCCCCCCCTCTCTCTCCCTCTTTCTCTCTCTCGGTCTCTCCAGATAACATCCAGCTCAAAAATCCATTCTTTCAAATACGTAAGATTTTTGTTCACTCCCTGAAAGCTGTTAGATACATCTTTGGCTGTGTCTATGTTACAGAATATATTATGTTTTTCACTCACGCCAAGCACACCGATGTGCAAAATTAAAGTAACAAACCTCCGTCTCCCCGTTCTGTGTCTTATTCGCTATATAATCATGTAAACCGTCAACAGATGACCATTCGGTCGTGTTCGGCACGGAAGATGACATTTCGTTCAACAGAAAACCACGCCAACTATGACGACAGGGCACCTATCAAACGTAGTAGTGTTTGTCGGGTAGTCCCACATCCATAGTCGCTGTGTAAATGGTCACAAACCGTGCAGTACGGCACCGAGAAGAGCTTACCAGACTCTCTGCTGTGGAGCGCCATAGGAAGAGTGGAAGCAGGACAGCCGCAAACTCATGTGGCCCGATGACTTAACATGAATCGCTCTGTTGTCTCTCGGCTTTGGCGACAGTTTATAGAGATCCAAACTGTACCCCGAAGGCCAGGGCAGGGCCGACCACGTGTGAAACCAGAAAGAGAGGACCGTTCAAATGGTTCAAATGGCTCTGAGCACTATGGGACTCAACTGCTGTGGTCATAAGTCCCCTAGAACTTAGAACTACTTAAACCTAACTAACCTAAGGACATCACACACATCCATGTCCGAGGCACGATTCGAACCTGCGACCGTAGCAGTCGCACGGTTCCGGACTGCGCGCCTAGAACCGCGAGACCACCGTGGCCGGCAGAGGACCGTTATTTGGCTGTAAGGGCACGACGGTACCGCATTGGTACTGGGCAGCAACTGGCATTGGACCCCGCAGCATCCATTGGACGTGTTGCATCGGGGCAAATGGAGTACAGAAGGCTTCGTCAGAGTGGCTTTTACTGTCAGAGATTTGCTGTATGTGTGTCTCTGACGCGTCTTCACAGAAGGGAACGTCTAGAGTGGAGTCGTCACACAGAAATACTTCACTTGAGCGATCGATTTTACTAATTTTTCAGTTTCTCTTTCCACAATAGCTATTCCTTGTTCTTTTTCTGTGTATTACATTCCGGCGAATGGGCCCTGTATCCTGTGGTCTCCAGGGAAATGCTCCGGTTGCCCCAGCGTGGTTACTCTCAAGGATCTGAGGGTCTTTAGAAAGCAGTTCTGCTCCTACAGGGCAATGATTGGTGGTATGGAAGAAGTGACTATTTTAACCCTGCCTCTCCCATCAAAGCGAAGCTGGCAATCCTGATTCAACATGATAGTATATGTGTAGCAGTGCGGAGAAATAATCCGAGTCTGTCAACAAAAGTTTCGGAGGAAGTCTACGAGTGTGTGGGTTCTGGCAGCAACTCCAAATCTACGCTAGACACTACGGAACCTCAGAGACGATAAACGAGAACTGAGGTTTCAAATTACCTCACCTTTTCCAGATGTTAACGCAACTCTTTCTTCTTACAGGATCTCAGTCATTAAATTAATTTACCATTTTTTTGGAGGTCATCAGTCTGGTGACTGGTCTGATGAGGCCCGCCACGAAATCCTCTCTTGTGCCAACCTCTTCATTTCCGAGTAGTACTTGCAACCTACGTCCTCAATTATTTGCTGGATGTATCCCAATCTCTGTCTTCCTCTACAGTTGTTGCCCTTTGCAGCTCCCTCTAGTACCATGGAAATCATTTCCTGATGTTTAACAGATGTCCTATCATCCTGTCCATTCTCCTTCTCAGTGTTTCTCACATATTCCTTTCCTCTTCGATTCTGCGCAGAACCTCCTCATTCCTTAGCTTATCAGTCCACTTAATTTTCAACATTCGCCTGTAGCACCACATCTCATATGCTTCGATTCTCTTCTGTTCCGGTTTTCCCAGAGTCCATGTTTCACTACTATACAATACTGGGCTCCAGACGTACGTTCTCGGAAATTTCTTCCTCAAATTAAGTCCTATGTTTGATACTAGTAGACTTCTCTTGGCCAGGAATGCCCTTTTTGCTAGTGCTAGTCTGCTTTCAGTGTCCTCCTTGCTCCGTGAGTCGTTGGTTATTTTGCTGCCTAGGTACCGGAATTCCTTAACTTCATCTACTTTGTGACCATCAATCCTGATGTTATGTATCCCGCTGTTCTCATTTCTGCCACTTCTCATTACTTTTGTCTTTCTTCGATTTACTTTCAATCCATATTCTGTGCCCATTAGACTGTTCATTCCATTCATCGTATCATGTAATTCTTCTTCATTTTCACAGACGATAGCGAGTCGTATCACTGACATCCTTCCACCTTGAATTTTAACTCCACTCCAGAACCTTTCTTTTATTTCCATCATTGCTTCTTCGATGTACAGATTGGACAGTATGTAGAAAAGACAACACCCCTGTCTTACATCCTGTTGAATCCGAGCTCTTCGTTGTCGGTCGTCCACTCTTATTATTCCGTCTTGGCTCTTGTACATCTTGTATATTACTCGTCTCTCCCTATTGCTTACCCCTATTTTTCTCAGAATTTCGAACATCTTGCATCATTTTACATTGTCAAACGCTTTTTCCATGTCGACATATCCTATGAAACTGTCTTGATTTTTTTTTTTTAGTCTTGCTTCCATGATCAACCGCAACGTCAGAATTGCTCTCTCGGTTGCCTTTACCTTTGCTAAAGCAAACTGATCGTCATTTAGCACATCCTCAGTTTTCTTTTTCCTTCTTCTGTATATTATCCTTGTTAGTTACTTGGATGCATGAGCTGTTCCTGATTGTCTGCTTGTCAGTTCTTCAAGTCTTCGAAATTGTGTGGATGACATTTTTCCGAAAGTTTGATAGTATGTCTTCAGACTCATACGCTCTACAACCAAGGCGAAGAGCCGTTTCGTTGCCAATTCCCCCAGAGTTTTTAGAAATTCTGATGGATGTTATCCATCTCTACTGCCTTATTTGACCTTAAGTCCTCCAAAGCTCTCTTAAATTTTGATTCTAATACTGGATCCCCTATCTCTTCTTAATCGACTCCTGTTTTTTTTCCTATCACATCACACAAATCTTCCCCCTCATAGAGGCCTTCAATGTGCTCTTTCCACCTATTCGCTCTCTCCTCTGCATTTAACAGTGGAATTACCGTTGCACTCTTTATGCTACCATACCATAGTATTCTTGAAATTTTTAACTCTATAGACTGCTGACTATGATGCTGTATGCACTTACAGTGTTATTCTAGGCCGATACTTGATTGAGTACCGGAATTTTCTCAGTGGTCAATTCCCTCAGTGGAAAGGTTGAGAAGCGCTCATTGTAAAGTCATCTCCGTCTTCAGGTTTGGCAGCTCATGACTGTTACTTAAGGAGATGACAGGCTCAACCGTTACACGTTCTGATAAGAAATAAAAGTCTATTTCATACTACTATAAACTGCAACTGATGCCCTGAAGCAAATTAAACCACATTAATGAAGGGTGTTCGCCGAATTACCAAGGGAGGCAATTGCATGGTGAAAATCTGAGTGACATTAAAACCAGCTCTTGTTGTAGTGCCCATGGTATTACATGCAACTGCAACGTTGTAAAGGATTCAGTAAAAGAAACTGATCTTCCGCGACCGTGTTATATTGTTGTTGTTGTGGCCTTCAGTCCTGAGACTGGTTTGATGCAGCCCTAAAAAATGGTTCAAATGGCTCTGAGCACTAAGGGACTTAACATCTATGGTCATCAGTCCCCTAGAACTTAGACCACTTAAACCTAACTAACCTAAGGACATCACACAACACCCAGCCATCACGAGGCAGAGAAAATCCCTGACCCCACCGGGAATCGAACCCGGGAACCCGGGCGTTGGAAGCGAGAACGCGATGCAGCTCTCCGCGCTACTCTATCCTGTGCAAGCTTCTTCATCTCCCAGTACCTACTGTAACCTGCATCCTTCTGAATCTGCTTAGTGTGTTCATCTCTTGGTCTCCCTCTACGATTTTTACCCTCCACGATGCCCTCCAATACTAAATTTGTGATCCCTTGATGCCTCAGAACATGTCCTACCAACCGATCCCTTCTTCTTGTCAAGTTGTGCCACAACTCCACTTCTCCCCAATCCTGTTATAATAAAGGGAATATGTATATACTGCAGCGAATCGCAATGTTAAGATTATCAATCTTGTGATATTAATTTATTCGCGACGTGTTTCGAGCCATTATTACTCGTCGTTAGCCATCTGGGCAGACAAATAACTTAAGCATTACTTAAACTACTAACGGTGTCAAGCGGATTATCACTACTATGACATAATATATTCTGGCCCTAACGAAAATCCTAAAAATTCAAGAAATTTGCTATAGACTAGTTACTTATATAAGTAGCGTAAATAATAATTAAGTGTTTGGTATGCCTTGTTGCCTGATGATGGTAATACCAGTGGGTGGGAAAGCATCACTCATAAATTAAAGCCGTAAGACCAATTGTAGTGTCGGCAGACTTGCCAACACTACGCACACTAATTGAAAGAGGCGGCCAAGGTGCACGCGCTAACTCACGAAGGATGGAGTGAGGTCTGAAACAGGAGACTTAATGAATGTGATAAAGAAAATACGTATCTTTGGAATATACTTAACTTTTAATACATCCTTGTATACATCGTTCTTGATGAGACATCTGGAGATTGTGGCGATACAAGTGACTCTTTATATACAAGCTATTTAAGGCTAATGGCGCCTTGCTAAGTCGTAGCCATTAACTTAGCTGAAGGCTATTCTAACTGTCTCTCGGCAAATGAGAGAAATGGCTTCGTCCGTATAGTCGCTAGCAACGTCGTCGTACAACTGGGGCGAGTTCTCGTACGTCTTTCGAGACCTGCCGTGTGGTGGCGCTCGGTCTGCGATCACACAGTGGCGACACGCGGGTCCGACATGTACTAATGGACCGCGGCCGATTTAAGCTACCACCTAGCAAGTGTGGTGTCTGGCAGTGACACCACATTCCTCCCCCGCAAATCGGCGAACGGTCGTGTTATAAGGCTTCCGCCCGCCGTGGGGAGGACCCCATGTTGACGTATGCGATGAGGTGGGAAGCCTAACAACAGGCGAGGCTGTGCCACCCGCACCCGGCCATTCGGTCCGAGGGGAGCTAGGAAACGCCTGAAAACCTAGTCCAGGGTGCACGTCAACATGCGGTGTATGCCCCCATAGAGAGACAGGAGGGGCCGAAGGGTCGACCTCCATGTGGTCGGGGCACCCGACGGGCGAAGACGACATCTGGTCCGGAGCGGGCAAGAGTTCCATGGCGGAGGACAGCCGGTCACGGGAAGCGAGCGGCGGCGTGTAACCCAGGGAGGCGCTGGGTGGCTGCAGCGATGCGTCCACTGCGGGCGGCGCCGGCGGGAGAACAGGTGGCGGCGGCGGCGCGTCGCCATGAGGCAAATTGGAAGGCAGCGTCGGTAACACCTGAGGATGAGGCGAGCCAGTAGATGGGTCCCCAGGGCGCTGACCGGACGGCACCGTCGCTGAAAGCAGACGGGGAGCGGCAGAACCCAGGCGACGACAGAGGTGCAGCTGATTGAGATGCCGACGCACCTCACCAGAGGCCCCCAAAACCAAATACATCGCGCGGCCGAGGCAGCGAAGAATGCGCCCTGTGAGCCAACGCCGTGAACCGCGATAGTGGCGATAGAAAACAACGTCACCAGGAGCAAAAGCAGTAGTCTGCCGCTGCACTGGAACCTGATGCGGCGGATGCAGCAAAGACATCAAGGTTCGATGAGGACGACCATGGAGCAACTCAGCCGGCGAGCGACCATCGCGGGGCTGAGAGCGATATGAAGACAAAAAGAGCAACAATGCGTCCTCCCTAGAATGCGACTCTTTCAACTTCAACATCTGTGACTTGAAAGTCCGGACCAACCATTCAGCGGCACCGTTTGACTGAGGCGAAAACGGCGCGGATGTCAGATGTTGATTACCATTGGCCTTGCAGAATGACTGAAATTCTGCGGACATGAATTGTGGGCCATTGTCGGAAACAATAGTCTGGGGAAGACCTTCAATGCAAAAAATAGCGGACAACGCTTGGATTGTGGCAGAAGATGTCGTGGAAGACATCCGGACAACGAAAGGAAAATTACTGAAGGAATCCACCACAACCAACCATCGAGCATTCCAGAATGGACCAGCAAAATCGATGTGCAAGCGTTGCCAAGGGGAAGTGGCTTGCGGCCATGCAAAGAATTTCCGCGGCGGTGCGGATTGTTGTTCGGCACACGCCATGCAAGAAGAGCACATATTCGTAATCGCAGCATCGATTCCGAACCAAGTACAGTGCTGACGAGCAAGTTGTTTCGTGCGCACTATACCCCAATGTCCTTGGTGAAGAAGCCGTAAGACAGAGGACTGTAACGAACGTGGGACCACGACTCTGGATTGATCAGTATCAGAACGCAACAACAAAACACCACGTCGTACAAAAAGTCTCTCCTTGTGAGCAAAAAATCGGCGAACCAACGGATCCTTGATCCGTGACTTTGACAAGGGCCATTGCGTAGCAACAAAACGCAAAACAGTAGCAAGGACAGGGTCAGCAGCTGTGGCTGTAGCGACACGATGAAAATCAATCGGAAACGATTCGACCACGTCATCGGTTTCCGAATCAATGAACATGCAAGCAAGTTCGGAAGAATCGAATGCTTTATCCTCAGCAACAGGCAAACGGGACAACGCATCAGCGTTTCCGTGCTGAGCAGTGGACCGATACAAGATATCGTAGCGGTACTGCGAGAGAAAAAGAGACCAGCGAATGAATTTCTGCGCTGTACGTGGAGGTACAGGCTTGTTTGGATGAAAAAGCGATGTCAAAGGTTTGTGGTCCGTGATGATGGTAAAGTGACGACCATACAAGAAATCATGGAACTTAGTAACACCAAACACGAGAGCTAAAGCTTCTTTCTCTATCTGGGAATAATTGTGTTGCGCAGACGAGAGTAATTTTGAAGCAAAGGCAATAGGGCGATCATGCGATCCATCTTTGTGCGCAAGCACAGCACCGATGCCAAAATCCGATGCATCGACCATCAACAGAAGTGGTTTCTGGGGATCGAATGGCGTAAGGCAAGTATTTGAAAGCAACGCCGATTTCAACTGGCGAAAGGCGCGTTCGCATTCCGTCGTCCAGACGAACGGAACATCTTTATGGCGTAAGCGATGAAGCGGAGCTGAAATGGAAGAAGCGCGCGGCACAAACCTGGCATAGTAGTTAATTTTTCCCAACACACTCTGTAGCTGTTTCAAGTTCTGTGGCGAAGGCAACTCCTGTATGGCACGGAGGTGCTCTGGACTCGGATGTATGCCTTGTGCATTTATGACATGGCCCAGATATGGTAAGTCATGAGCAAAAAACACACATTTGTCCTTCCTCAAGCGAAGACCATGTTGTTGCAAGACCTGAAATAACGTTCGTAGGTTGGCTAAATGTTCGGCTTCTGTCTTTCCGGAGATCACAATATCGTCCAGATAGTTCGCAGCAGTAGGGACCGACGCACAAACAGTTCGTAAATATTGCTGAAACAATGCAGGGGCGGATGCACACCCGAATGGCAGTCTTTTGAATCGGTACAATCCAAGATGCGTGTTAACCACCAAGACGCGCTGGGATTCTGCGTCCACTGGTATTTGCAAGTACGCATCTGCTAGGTCCAATTTCAAAAAGTATTTACCCGGGCACAGTTTATCAAAAAGATCTTCCGGGCGGGGCAAAGGAAAAGTAGCAGTCACAAGTTGTGGATTCACAGTTGCCTTGAAGTCCACGCAAAGTCTCAATTTTCCGGAAGGTTTTGGCAAAATTACTAAGGGTGAGGCCCAGAGAGAAGCCTGCACACGTTCAATTACACCTTGAGATTCTAAATCGTTTAATGTTCTTGCGACCTCATCACGCAATGCGTGGGGAACATTGCGCGCTCGAAAAAATTTCGGTTGCGCGTCCACTTTGAGTTCCAAATGTGCTTCATAGTTCTTAGCGCAACCAAGGCCCAGTGCAAAAATGTCTGCAAATTCCTCACATAGACTAGAAACACTGGCTGAAGGCACAGTCTGATTCACTGATAGGACCTGTTTGACTATAGACAAGTTAAACAACTGAAATAAATCTAAACCAAACAAGTTCACTGCCGTAGAAGAACGAAGAACATAAAATGACACAAGTTTTGTTTGTCCCTTGTATGTGGCAAGAAGGCTGCACTGTCCTAACACAGGTATCTGCTGTCCTAAGTAACTATTGAGCTGAACATTTGCGGCACGCAACGGAGGTTTGCCCAGGCTCTGAGCACTATGGGACTCAACTGCTGAGGTCATCAGTCCCCTAGAACTTAGAACTAGTTAAACCTAACTAACCTAAGGACATCACAAACATCCATGCCCGAGGCAGGATTCGAACCTGCGACCGTAGCGGTCTTGCGGTTTCAGACTGCAGCGCCTTTAACCGCACGGCCACGTCGGCCGGCTGAGGTTTGCCCAGTTGTTTGTACGTGTCTTGATTGAGCAATGAAACTGCAGCTTCGGTATCGAGCTGGAATGGTATCACTGTGCCTCCAAAGTCTAAGTCTACAAAAAGTTTATTGTCCTGCTGACGACAAGAGCGACTTTCACGTGCAATTTGAACTGATACAGGTACAGAAGCACTTGCGACTTTACGGGAGTTCCGGCGACGTCGACGCACACTTTGTGCGGGACGAACACAGTCACTGTGAGATAAAGTGGCACTGGACGGGGTGGAATTAACGACATGAATGTCCATGGGCGAAGGTCCACGAGCCTGATTGTCCCTGGTTCGATTCCGGCGCGAAGCAAAGGGCCTGGAATGGTTTTGATTGTCTGATCTTAGCTTTTTCTGGCAAACACTTTGAACATGTCCTTTCTTCTGACAGTAAAAGCAAATAGCTTGGCGTGACGGGCAATTGTCACGCGAATGTCTGACCGGCCGTACGTGTGGTACGAAAGAATGTATACCTTTTTGCAACTACATTAACTGTTTCTTTGAAATAGGCATCTAAAGCAGACAAAATTTCTTTGTAGGACAGAGATGCTACGTCGCGTCGGGGAAACAATTTCACTATCACACGGTAGGTGGACACACCGACACAAGAAAGCAAAAACGGCTGCCGCTCATTACCTTGAATTCTGTAGGCGGCTAGATGGAATCCAAACTGGCGTGACCATTCTGGCCACGTTTCTTGCGTTGAATCAAAATTACGGAAGGATGGTGCAACGGCGTGTTGTGGCTGCGGCAGCGATGAAGCGGCAGCAGCCGCATCGTTTTGCAGCGCACGTTGACCCTGGACGAGCTGTCCCAGGGCATCCAATAACGCCTGCGTCTGCTGATTCTGCAAGCGATAAAGTTCGGACAGTACATCTGGCGAAGCCATGACACAAGTAATGTAAGCAAAGCAAGAAGAACGAAGACCGTTTTTACGCTCGTCGATAAAATTGTAGTGTCGGCAGACTTGCCAACACTACGCACACTAATTGAAAGAGGCGGCCAAGATGCACGCGCTAACTCATGAAGGATGGAGTGAGGTCTGAAACAGGAGAGTTAATGAATGTGATAAAGAAAATACGTATCTTTGGAATATACTTAACTTTTAATACATCCTTGTATACATCGTTCTTGATGAGACATCTGGAGATTGTGGCGATACAAGTGACTCTTTATATACAAGCTATTTAAGGCTAATGGCGCCTTGCTAAGTCGTAGCCATTAACTTAGCTGAAGGCTATTCTAACTGTCTCTCGGCAAATGAGAGAAATGGCTTCGTCCGTATAGTCGCTAGCAACGTCGTCGTACAACTGGGGCGAGTTCTTGTACGTCTCTCGAGACCTGCCGTGTGGTGGCGCTCGGTCTGCGATCACACAGTGGCGACACGCGGGTCCGGCATGTACTAATGGACCGCGGCCGATTTAAGCTACCACCTAGCAAGTGTGGTGTCTGGCAGTGACACCACACCAATAATGCTGAACAATTTGAGTGTATGTGGTACACAGGCACCAGACTCCGGTAATCTAGGTATGGATTATCGAGCTTACGAATTATCCGCGCCGGCCGCGGTGGTCTAGCGGTTCTGGCGCTGCAGTCCGGAACCGCGGGACTGCTACGGTCGCAGGTTCGAATCCTGCCTCGGGCATGGGTGTGTTTGATGTCCTTAGGTTAGTTAGGTTTAAGTAGTTCTAAGTTCTAGGGGACTTATGACCTAAGATGTTGAGTCCCATAGTGCTCAGAGCCATTTGAACCATTTTTTTGAATTATCCGCGCGTAGTACGGCGTTTTCTTTTAAAAGGAAGGCCTTAACTATTGTCTTACAATCAGAGCCAATATCTTTGTTTACAATACAAATTTATGGTAGTGAAGACACAGATGACAAGAAGAGCTTTGAAGTTAAGTTCTTCGTTTCTCCTTCAAGTTAGCTTTTCTTGAGCTAGTAACGTCTGATTTCTGCTATGCTCCCTCTGCCCTTACTGATCTTACTTTCTGAATAGGTAAACGAATCAACTTGCTGAACTACTTTCTTACCTAGTCAATTCAGACTTGGGCTTTCTCTTCTTCATCACATTCAGTTACTTTTGTTTTGATTTATTTATTTCATATTATGTACTTGACCCATAATGTTACCAGTTTTAATTAATATGGATACAAGATCTTCTACGATTTCAGCTGCGACAGCTATAGCGTCTGCGTATCTGAACACAGTCTATTATTTAGCTATGATACCTGTCTCTGAGTTCCTCTACTAAATAAAGATTGCACATTTTTTCGTAATTCGTTAGTTCTTTGTCGCATAGATCAGATTCACGAAAAAGGTTATAATATGAAACGTATCCACAAAACAAACACTGAAAACTTACATACAACCAAAAAATATTTATGTTGCAACATGCTGGTTATTTCCAGTTTCTTTAATGACTGATTACTCAAGAATTCCTATGTGATATAGCAGGAGTTGTTAAGGAGGAAACCTCTTTAATCAGCATTTGAAAATACTTCTGCTGTCTGTTAACAACTGTATTTCCGTGGGTAGATTGTCAAAGAGTTTTGTAGCTGCATAATTGATCTATTTCTGTGCCAAAACTAGAACAATTAAAGAGTAATGAAGATCATTTTTCCTTCGCATGTTCTGCTTATGAATGCGTTTGTTAGTCTCAAACATAGTTGGTTTCTTGATAGCAAATTTCGTAATTGAATAAACGTACTGTGTGGCTGTGGTTAATATTCCCAGCTGCTTATGACATACATGAAAGATGTTGTTTGTGACCACACACAATTCAATAAGGGGCGATAAGAAAAGTTTCCATTCGAAGCTCGTACAGTCCAGAACGCTATGCCAATCTGGCAAAATCACCGTGAGCATTGAGGAATCATCCCACCGACACACCAAGTCGAAGATACGCGTTTGGTAAGCCACCGTGTCCTGCTGCGTGAAGACCGTTAACTACCTGCTGCACATCCTCGGCCGACGTGAATTGTCGTCCCTTCAACGCCTTTTTTAAGGGCTGGAAGGCGTGATCATCTCTTGGGAGAGATCAGAACTACAGGACGGGTGCTCGAGTGACTCCTACATGAGCTGGCGTAACCTAGATCGAAGAGCGTCTCGTGTCGCATCGCGACCAACACCAAACTTGGCGCACCATTCCACAACAGTGGTTTTCGAAGAATAGCCGCTCCATATACTTCCTTTGTTCTCCGATTAATGCCTACCGGTGTTTGTCCTTCGGCACCTAATAAAAGAGTAACAGCAGGTTGATCCTGTTCGGACGCAGTAGGTAATAACATCGCCACACTTCACGTTTCCGCATTTACCGAACTCACGTCGGAAGGACACGAATGCCGCTATGATCCCTTAACTACATGTCGTTGCTTATATACCTGCATCCGAATCGTGCTATGTGGCCTATACGCTGCAGCAACACCCTAAAACGAAACCTTTTTTATCGTCCATCTCAATTACTTTCTTTTGGGCAATGAATACTTTTCGTCTAAATCAGGAGTTATCCCAGAATATTATCCCACTGGATATGACTGAAAAAACTATGCATAATATGTTTAATTAGTGACTTCTATACATCCAGAGTTGGAAGTTATTCTTATCTCAGAAGCAGCTAAACCTAAACGTTTTAGTAGTTCTACTGTATGATTTTTCCAATTTAAGTTTTCATCAATATGCACACCTAATAACTTAGACTTCTCTACCATTTTTATTGCTTCTTGTTGGCATATTAGTTTAATCGGAGGGATATTTTTGTCAGTTCAAAACTGAATGAACTGTGTTTTTTCAAAGTTTAAAGCCAGCCCATTCGTATTGTGCCCACTTCTTCTCAGTTTGTCTTTCGTCAATAACAGCGGTCTCACTTATGTAAAGGTTTCACATTATTCTTCGATTTTTATGGTCTGTTCCAATTTTTTTCCCCAAGCTATTAAATATTTTTTTTTCTATTTGCCACTATCAAAAGTTTTTTCTATCTATGTAAAAGCTATGTTTGTGTTAGATTCCTTTCCAGTGTAGAGGATAACGTTCTTTTGACTATACCGATGTTTTGACACCCAAGAAAACGAGCATCACCATCAGAAAAAAATGTGAATGAGAAACAGAAACAGAAAAACAATTGGATGATAGTTTCCTGAAAGCCAGTGATGCGAAATAAAATGTGTTTTAAGACCGAAATTTAGTGATTAAGATGTCAGTTTCCGGCAGGTTACGCGGAAGTATTGCAGTGGGCGTTAAATCAGAGATGCAGAATGTTTTTTATAAATTCAGTATTTATCGATGTCCCGATAAAACATGTGTATTTTGGATCATTCATATTCTTCGTTAGTCACGGGTCTTCATTTACGCAGATACAGGGAAACTTGCTGTATATATATCTTATTCCTGATACGACACGCAAAAGAGGGCGATAAAACTGAAATTACAATGTATAGTGTAGTGGTTAATTTAGACGCAGAGAAACAGTTGAAATAGCTGCGTAACAAGAGTATTGCCATTTATCAGCAGTGCTGCCAACTCTTTTCGCTCGGTAGAAAGCGTGTGGGTTGCGTAGGCGGCGTTGTCAACCCTGCCCATCATTGGCTGTCGGCAACGCACCCCCACCCCCCACCCCGCGAGCCACATTAGTGGTCGCATTCACCTCCCTAGCCCTCCCTCTCCATCTCTCCATCTCTCCCTCCCTCCCTCTATCTCTCTCTCTCTCTCTCTCTCTCTCTCTCTCTCTCTCTCTCTCTCTCCTACATACGAACGCCTTGCTAACACCCGGCCTGTGTCACAACCAATGCGTCAATTTCCGGTCGCCGATTGAAAAGCGCTAATGAAATATCGGCTGATGCACTTAACGCGAATTCCCGCAGCTCCCAGTGCCGCTCTTTTCCGTTCCCTTATTTCAATTCAGACTGAAAGCATAAAAAGAAAATAAAGCTAAAAATGTATGCGCTACTCAAAGCTATATTATTCGTTAAACGCGTTAAATACAATGTTATTTATGATTATAAATTGTGGATTATTCGTTGCATGCCAGTTACAAACGTTTTGTCCGATTAAAAATAAAAAACTGAGCATAATATACCTCGTCTGTGAAGCAAAATTTTAATGCATTTGTAATGAATCTATCTCATGGATGTAAATTTACCAACTGTTGTTATGACTGACAGCAAAACCAAGGCTATCAATGTGTAGGTGTTTCTAGCGGTAAAGGTTAGTTTAAAGCTTTGGGAAACCCGACGGGAAACCGTAACTTGCGAATGTATTTATTTCTGTTGCTTGCCAGTTCTTCGTTGACATTAATTTTAAAGGTGACTCTGTGTTTGGAATGTGCAGGAAAGTATTCTGTTCGCTTGGTTGTCCCTAAATTCCTTATGCAATAAGCGGAATGTTACTGAATCTAGAAATGCTGAAAGATAGGTAAAAAAGATAAATAGAAAATAGTATCTTATCGTGTAGCTGAACGTCGACATTTACTTATAACTTTTCTGCTGCTGTTTGCTCTTCAGAAAAATTTAAAATCGTATCATGCAGCTGAGGAAGACATTTGGAACTGTGCTACTGAAGGTTCTGGCGCTGCAGTCCGGAACCGCGGGACTGCTACGGTCGCAGGTTCGAATCCTGCTTCAGGCATGGGTGTGTGTGATGTCCTTAGGTTAGTTAGGTTTAAGTAGTTCTAAGTTCTAGGGGACTTATGACCTAAGATGTTGAGTCCCATAGTGCTCAGAGCCATTTGAACCATTTTGTGCTACTGATCTATTCACTTTTCAACGTCGTCGTGGCACATCTCATTATAATTAGTATTCATCTCAAAGTGAAATCTCGTATGAAAAGTCTCTTAGTGCTGCTTCGTTTCCAAAGCAACGTAGAAAACCGTAAATCTAAATAAACAAGTGAATAATAACATAAATTCATGTAACACTTTGTCGGTTTTCCGACGGTTATACAGCAAAAGAACGACAAATAGCACCCCAGTACCATGTAAACAATATTCTATAACAATTAATAGTAGGTCAGTGATACAAAGATATTCAGAGTCAACACGAAGTCTTAAAATCTTTCCATTCGCGTGCAGCCAAAGGTACTCCAAAAAGTGAAGCTGAAAACGTCCAGATTATGATGCACTCTTCGTTGAGTCCTCAAGAATGCTTTTGTTTACACAACATTTTGAAATGGATCGAAACCAATGTGTAGTATCAGATCACCAGACAAAATATTAGTGACCACGTTAAAGAGCACAGTACCCTCCGTAGTTGAGTGGTCAGCGTAGACGGCTGCCATGTGGAAGAGCCGGGTTCGATTCCCAGTTTCACGACGGATTCTTTTCCTTAGTGTGAGAGGACTGGTAAGGAGTGCACTCACCCTCGTGATACCAACTGAGGAGTTGCTTGACCGAATTGTAACGGCTCCGCGGTCTGGAAAGTTTGCATAACGCCCGGGAGAGCGGTTTGCAGACCACATGGGCCACCCCCGCCCCTTCCCCCCAGTTCCGCAACCGCATGACGCTGCTAGGCAGAGGATGACCGATAGACATCCATTGAGCTTCGCAGCCTGGCGAGGAGCTCGTTAAAAAGCACAAATGTGGCTACGGAGCACTGCAGGTGGTGTGGAACTGCTACCAGTCAGCCATGTGATACTCCGACGCTGACATACGTCATGGCAGTGAAGATGTGTATGGAGCAGCCGGTTGTGCGCGTACCTGGCAGAATGGCTGAAACGAGCGATAGTGTTTGGAAGTGCCCATGACCCCATTATGAATGAAACTGCCTGATTTCTTGGTGTATGAATACACAGAATATCCAATGTGTCCGCAATGAATAGTGGACCACTCACAGACACGTAACACGGCGTAAGAGCAGTGGCCGTAAAATGACCCTCACCGACAGAGACCTGAGACGAGTGTCTCGTCTTGTCAATGACACTCAACAAAATGTCATGAATCAGTAAAGTCATATCCATCTCAAGCAGTTTCTGAGACACAATGACGAAGGGAGCTGCACGCAATCGACATTTTGAGTCGGAAACCTCGCAAAAGGCCATTGCACACAAAGACACACCAGGCTGCATGTCTTCAGTGGTCCAAGCATCACAGTGAACATTATCTCGCTGTCAGTCCAACAAGATCTACCTTACCACCCGTACGCAATAGCTCAGAAATTTTTCTGTTGCTGTTTTCTTATAGGCGAAAACTTTAACATCCGCTACTTAACCTCCATAACAGTAATACATTGCATGAACGATATGAATACCTATGAACATCAGTTTCCCCGATTACAGTGATCATAGATAGTACATCGAGAGCCATTCACTACAGAGGGGTTACAAATGTTTTGCCTCAGGGATGAATTGGAGGGCAAAATTGCCCTTTTCAAGTAAGGCACGGTGCTGTCTTCACCGAAGTCGTAATTAGGCGTCTAAGCAGCAGTACGAGGTGGAAGGTGTATTTCAGATCACAGATGTTTCAGTGTTGTTTTGAGTGCATTTTGCTTTCCGCCCAATCATGGAAGATTCGTGAAATGAACCAAGGTGTTTAGCTCAGCGTTCTCTACGATCAAATGTTGTCCTTTGATCTACATCTTCCTAATGAGTAGGCCGTGAATACTCCCGTCATTCTAGTTGACATCATCCTTGTTTAGAAGGGTGCTAGCGTACGTTCCTCGTTTAGCGAACGCTCAGGCACCCTGTCGCATCTCGACCGGCCCGCTAAATCCCTCAATCTTAATCCCATATAAAGTGTCTAGGACTATTTCGTACAACGGGTTCCAGCAGTCTGGTAACCATCAATGAACAATGAGAGACTTCAGTCGGATGTGGCATACGTGGAATGGAGCGTCGTCGAATTGAGGCCTGCTCAAGGTTAGATGCGGTTTCACGTGGTATTAGCGTTACGTCTCCTGGAGGTGCCTAATGTTTTAACTGATGTGCTTTCTCAGGATACATGTCCTATGCCTTACCAACTGCACCATCCACTCGTACATTCTGACTATGTCGCACAAAACAACCATTCAATAAGATATCAAGAGACATATATTCATTACGCTCAAACATTTCATCAGCATTCATGAACTAATTCTATAAATTTGACTCTGTAGGATTCGCCTATTAGCGGGACCGCCGTTCAATAAGTAGTGAAACACTTTTTTTCTCAGTCAGTTTCGGTTGAAAAAATGCGTAATTTGTTGTGAGTCGTAGCGGAATACTTCCGCTTCAGCTACTATAGTTTCATGAAGTTCCGGTAAGGGGGCGGCACCGGCGAAATACGTAGCCTTCAAAACGGCGTCTCCAACGGAGTTGCGTTCCAAGCAAAAAGCTGCCATTTCTTCCGCTGAAAAACCACAGCATCGCAGATATTCATAACAGCTTGCATAATGTCTACAGAGACCTGGCAGTGGACAAAAGCACTGTAAGTCGTTGGGCGAGGCGTCTGTCATCAACGCAACAAGGTGGCCGGCCAGACACAGTTGTGACTGCTGCAAAGTTGGGTCGACGGATCACAATCAAACATATCGCTACTCAACTGGACGTCTGTGCTGGTGGTGCTGACTCACTCGTCCACCAGTCGGCGGTTCTCCAAGGTGTGTGTCCGCTGGGCTCCTAGCCGCCTAACAGAAGGCCAGAAAGAGCAACGAAGGACCATCTGCGCATTACTAGGCTGATCGGGAAAATTTTTTGTCGAATATGGTCAAAGGCGATGAACACGGATTCACTACTTCGAAACAGAAACAAAACGGCAGAGCATGGAGTGGCGCCAAACCACCTCTCCTCCGAAAAAGAGTTTGAAGCTGCACACTCAGCTGGTAAATTTATGGAGACGGTCTTCTGGAATTCTGAATGGATTATTCTGTTTAATGTGCTTCTCTATAGTGCAACGATCAATTTGAAAGTGTGTTGTGCTACGCTCAGGGAACTGAAGAAACGACTTAAGCGAGTTCGTCGCCACAAAAACGCAAACGAACTACTACTTCTCCATGTCAACGCGAGGCCTCACACGAGTCGGTGCTCCTCAGAAGGGCTCACAAAACTTCATTGGACTGTTCCTCCTCATCCAACCTACGACACCGATCTGGAACCTTGCTACGACCATCTGTTTGGCCCAATGAAGGATGCAATCAGCGGAAGCAGTACTTGAATGTTGGGGACTTCATCGATTCAGCAAGAGGTTGGCTCAGACGTCGACTAGTAGAGTGGCACCTCGCGGACATATAGACCAATAAGTTGGCGTAATGCCATTGCACTTAATGGAGATGATGCTGAAAAATAGGGTTTAGTAGCCAGAAAAGTGGGGAGTAATGTAGCGCACTGGAATCCTGAATAAAACCAATCTGCTTTCAGAATAAAATATTTTGCATTTATTACTCAACGCTTCTCGTTTGATTTGTCTCCAGAGTGGGAGATACATTGTTGATTGTGATGACTGATGTCCTCTGAAGAAATCATGAGAATAAAATAAAATCTACGGGTATTAATTTACTAAACTGAAACTTCTTGGAACATTTAAGTTCTGCGACCGGGACTCATACCTAGGACCCTTACCCTTTACAGGCAAGTACTCTTTCCACTGAGCTATCTAAGCACTACTTAGTCGTTCGAGCAGTCTCCCGCACAGTCGGTAGAGCACACGCCCCTGGAAGGCAAAGGTCCCAGGTTGGAATTCCAGTCCAGTACACTTTTCAGACCAGCGCACTTTCTACTTCAGAGTGAAAATTGATTCTGGTAAGTTACTAAATTACCATCTGGTTCTCTATAGATCACTACCAAAGATTTTTTCCTTGTCAAGCTATTTATTTCTGTAATATGTTTCGAGATGTGACCTAATCGTCTCGTAAATATGGAAATACAATAACTTCGTATATATAGCTTTTGAACATAGCTTTTAACCGATGTGTCACTTGCCATAGTGTCCGAGCTACGTGCCGAAGGTGCCCCTGCCTCTGGTAGAAGGGTACTGGTTGGCACCTCCGCTACGCTGGAGACCGCTTTTCGTCGAATGTAATTCACCCAGTATATTGATGGAAAAACTCTAGTGTTTCCAAAGGGATGTCTCCGCCGCGATACTGCGGTATATTCACTCACACTTTTGTATCTTGTAAATAAACCATATTATGTGTGTATCAAAACTCTGCATTTCTTTCGCTTCCCACCCAGAACAAGACAGACTCCCTAGCTAAGCGCAAAGCGGACAGCACTATGAGACATGTTGTGCACAGGAAAGCCATTTAAACTAATTTGTATGTCCATTCCTCCAGCTGCCATCATCCCTTACAGCGTGAGAGTGTGCTACGTACTCTGATCCACAGCGCACGAGCAATATTGCACGAGGAAAGCCTGCCAAGGCAGCTCAACCACCTCAGTGGCGTATTCTAGAATGACGGATACGGTGGAAGATACTTATATTTATTACACTGTAGCCGATTACCTATAATTTAAACATAGGCCGTATTCATTTTTATACAAATTATTAATATCAACATAAAATTTTTTCCTATACATCAGCCGGCCGGAGTGGCCGAGCGGTTCTAGGTGCTTCAGTCTGGAACCGCGATACCGCTACGGTCGGAGGTTCGAATCCTGCCTCGGGCATGGATGTGTGTGATGTCCTTAGGTTAGTTACGTTTAAGTAGTTCTGAGTCTAGGGCACTGATGACCTCAGATGTTAAGTCCCATAGTGCTCAGAGCCATTTGAACCATTTTCCTATACGAGTGACGATATAATATGCATTATTACATCCCACACAATACTAATTCCCATCACCACGTATTTCTGCTAAAGGTTGGTCCAAGAAACATGACAGAAAGTATGTTAAGTTTCTGATTTCACATGTATTGATATAATTTTTCTACATTGTAATAACAAATATATATTACACATGTCATGTAAATGCCTGATGACCGGAAATAGAGAAGAAGCAATATGGAATCACTGACCGTGGAGGAACGATTATTTATCGTAAGGAAATTCTATGAAAATAACTGCATAACTTCACCATTCGACGGGAATGTCTGTCAGAGTTCGGAAGGAAAAGGACTCCTAGTGTAGTGGCTATCGCGCGGTAAGCTGTTGTACTCGCAAGCCGCAATGATTTTGTAGCCATCAGGTGGTCGACGTGCTCGTCCTCGTATCACTCTGATTTTGATTGTTGGCAAGTTGATGGCCAGATTTGAATCTTCCGGGACTGTTTGGGATGCAAGAAACAAGGCGCCGGGGCGAAAGTCCACATTCGTTAACGACAACAGGGAGTGTGTCCACGCATTCTTTGACGATCGGTCAACGACATCTACTCGAAAGCCGTCCCAACAATTAAGCATATCCAAAACATCACTGAAAATGCTCACGAAAGCGGTGGAGTTACGTCCCTACAAGATCCAAATATGCCACATTTCCATCAGTGAATACATATCTGGTTCAGTGATGAGGACCATTTTCAGTTGAATGGTTACGTGAATAAAGGAAAGTGGTGTGCCTGGGGTACGGAAAATCCTCATCCCAGTGTCGTCTCCCCACTGCATCCGCGAAGGATCACTGTGTGGTGTGTCATATCGTCGACGCGGATCATTGCTCCGATATTCATTGACGGTGTGGTCACAGGAGTGAAGTATCGAGAGTTGCTGGAACGGCACTTTGGCCCAGAAGCCGGCTGTGTCAACATAACTCGGCCATACTGGTTTACTGGTTCATGAAGGATGGGGCTCATCCGCATGGAACTGCTGAAGTCTTCACGTGGCTTGAAACGACATTTGGTCAGCATCTGATTCAGGGGGCACGGGACAGAGTGACCCCTTACAGTCCGGACCTCAATCTGTGTGATATCCTCTTAAGGGGTTACATCAAGGACAAAATCTATAGGAATCCAACTAAGCCACTGCAGGACCTGAAATCGGCCATCAGAAGTGGGATTGAAGCGCTTGAGTCTGTCACAATTCAGTGCGTTATGACAGGTTTTCGGAATCGGCTGTGTACTAGTATAGCCGGGGACGGTAGACGTTTCAAGCGTCTAGTACACTAAATGCCGTTCACATCAATAGGGTTCATGTTCTTGCATGTTGGCTTTTTTCCACTACGATCGCTTACTTTGTATAATATTTTTTAGACCATCCTGTATTTAAAAAACTCCACCTACTTCAAACGTGTGGTTCCTGAAGAGGGGCAGCAGCCTTTTCAGTAGTTGCAGGGGCAACAGTCTGGATGATTGACTGATATGGGCTTGTAACGCTAAGCAAAACGGCCTTGCTGTGCTGGTACTGCGAATGGCTGAAAGCAAGGGGAAACTACAGCCGTAATTTTTCCCGAGGACATGCAGCCTTATTCGGGTGATGCTGAGGGAATTAGATTAGGAAATGAGACACTTAAAGTAGTAAAGGAGTTTTGCTATTTGGGGAACAAAATAACTGATGATGGTCGAAGTAGAGAAGATATAAAATGTGGACTGGCAATGGGAAGGAAAGTGTTTCTGAAGAAGAGAAATTTGTTAACATCGAGTATAGATCTAAGTGTCAGGAAGTCGTTTCTGAAAGTATTTGTATGGAGTGCAGCCATGTATGGAAGTGAAACGTGGACGATAAATAGTTTGGACAAGAACAGAATAGAAGCTTCCGAAATGTGGTGCTACAGAAGAATGCTGAAGATTAGATGGGTAGATCACATAGCTATTGAGGAGGTATTGAATAGAATTGGGGAGAAGAGGCGTTTGTGGCACAACTTAACAAGAAGAAGGGACCGGTTGGTAGGACATGTTCTGAGGCATCAAGGGATCACAAATTTAGCACTGGAGGGCAGAGTAGAGGGTAAAAATCGTAGAGAGAGACCAAGAGATGAATACACTAAGCAGATTCAGAAGGATGTAGGTTGCAGTGGGTACTGGGAGATGAAGAAGCTTGCACAGGATAGGGTAGCATGGAGAGCTGCATCAAACCAGTATCAGGACTGAAGACCACAACAACAACAACTTCAAATCAATGTCTACCACTGTAACTGGTCTACAGATTGTTTCCCTCCTGTCTCTGCTGTACACCGCAAATAACTGAAACAACCATATTCAAAAATTCGAGTCTATAGGCAAATCGTGCCGATTACTTGGGCGCTGTAGAAGGCGTAGTGGTTGCATCTGCCTCTCGCCGTGTTCGTTGGCTACCTGGTTGCTGGGTACGACTCCCGTATTCCGAGGGAGCATATTTGCTGCCGATGAGGAGCGCAGCCACGTGACGGCCCACGACACCCTGGTTCTTATTCCTTGGGTGGGAGACAAGGCACATGGCTGCGCTTCCACTCTGGTGTTCTTACGTTAGCTGTGGATGCGTTATTGGCTGTTCCTCAGTCGAAACTATTGATCTTATAGTGGGATCAATTTTTTGAAACAGTCTATTCTGTAACGTAGGTTAAGTTCCAAGGATTCACACCATACAGCCATTCACCACAGTGGCCCCCCTTCGCGAATAATCGACGTACAGAAGTCGGAATTTCGTGTGATGGACGATGAGTTTAAAACAGTAAGAACTTGCCCACTGCCTGCATAGTGTAATGGCTGAGGTACTAACTTCCAATGCAAACGCTTGTCGGTTCGAATCTCGTCATTTACACTCAATTTTAAAAAAAAATCTTTATCTAGATAACTTTGATAATTATTTTTATTCAATTAATTAGTTTAAATGTAATTTTGTCTATTCATTGTTCATCCCGTATTAGTCTTCGTAAGAAACCCATCATTTGCTCTAAGTTTCCTTCTATCACTTCTTTCCATTTCGAATTCTTGTTCATGTGATTTTGATTATTGTTATGTATTAACTTTTATTTAACTGCTTCCATTTTGTCATCTGACGGTTTCGTCAATGTTATTGCATTCATTATTTTTCTTTCTCAATTTGCTTGAATTTCGCTTTACTTACAATCTTTGCTTTTGTTTAAATCATCATCCACATTATTTTGTCTATAGTGCAGTAAGACTTTATGTTTTAAATGTTTGTATAACGGTTGCCATCCAAAAAAGTGTTCATCTTGTAGCGAAAAATACATCTTGACACCATTGCACATTCAATATAAATCGATTATTTTACCTTTTGTTTTTTTAACCGACAGATCGGCATTTTCAAATGTTTAAACATTATGACAGATACATGAAAATAGTTAAATTCACATGCACAAAGGTTTCAAGTGGAAAAAGAATGTTGGGAAGAAAGAATGAAAACAACTGCTAAACGTTGATTAAAGTAATGGGACAAAGGAAAACAAATAAAAGAAGCTGCATGTAAACCAATTAGTTGAATAAAAATAATAATCAAAGTTATCTCGATGAATATTTAAAAATAAAAAGAATCCAACGTACCTGACAAATTCGAACAAACAACGTTTTGGATGGAAAGGTAGAAGCTTAGCCATTACTCTATGGAAGTTGTCTACAAAGAGGTACTAATTTTAAACCTATAGAATATCACACGTCATTCCGAAAATTTTCTTTCTTCGATTACTCGCAAATGAGGGCCCACTAGAGTGAATGGTTGCAGGGTGTGATTCCTTTCACGTTAACCTATGTCACCGCATAGATTGATTCAAAAGTCGATCGCATCGCTGGGGACCTCTCCTTGTTAGCTGTCTTCGTTGCGTTGCTTCTCGCTCTTCTATCAAAATCTCCCACAGTGCAGTAGACGGGAGGTGCTTGATAAGGTAACGCGCTAACCAAGCCTTTCTGACTCAGAGCTTTCCGTGCCGATTCTGTTGCCGCTGACACTGAGGCGGGAGATAAATCCGACGTGCTCTCAGGTAGAAGCTACATGCCCAGCAAATACAGCACGACGAGGAGACAGTGGCGTATCTGCTATACACCGGCAGAGTATCGAAAAAATTCGGCAATATTTTCCGTTCACTTCCGAAAACGTATGCACTATTAGGTACGGTGAAAGATAACTCTGGACTCCGTAAACCGGAAATTTCATGGAAATACGGTGAGGCATGCCGCAGATAGAGCAGACTGTGCGGACAGTCGAAGAAACATGACAGGAGCACAAGAGACATACTGCACTCAAGTAGCCAACGAAATCTACAAGGTGGAGGGTTGGACGGTCCGAAGTCGATTCCAGAGAGTGTTGCTTTCTGCCTGCGATTAATCATTCACTGCGAGGTGGCCAGTGTAGAGTGCCAACCCCTTTAAGGAGGAAAACACGGACCTGCTGGGGGCAGTTGTGGCACGGACAGCTGAATGCGACGGTTTATACACCAAGTGGCGTGTTGTGCTCCGCTCGAATTTAAGTTTATGGCGGGCACTAGGTTCTGTAGTGCCGAAGTTTACTTTAATAGCTGTGGTAGACAGCAGTGGAAATCGAACAATGTCGTGAAGGGTTGTTAATCCCTCGTGTACGGGCTTGGTTGGAGGTAAGCGCTAGGTATGAAGGAAGCTTGACATTGCAGCAAGCTGAGTCGGCCGTTGAAACGGCACTGGACGGAGACGTTGTATGGCTTGCAAAAATGGTGTGGGATGAAGACTAAGCGCATTTACATGGTATCGCATTGCCAAGCGTTTTGGCTGGTGGAAAGTTCCTCTATTAGGCTGAATAAAGGTGAACTCCACATGGACACGATATGGATGAGCAGTTTCAATTCTACGAAACTTCTTTGATTGCCCTGTTTGGACTGTTTTAGTGGGTTTCGCCTTGTACCTGAGTGCACTAACTTCCGTCAGTGTTATGTGAATTTGCATGTTGACTTCATCAGTCGAAGAACTGACCTCACTTGAAAGACAGGGCTTTTATTATTATATGTTCTGTTAAAGCTGACTTAAAGCTGTTTTTTATGGTTTAGATTTTATTGAGCTTTCTTGAGGGGTGCCGAGTTTATTGAAAAAGACTCTTAATTACTCTAATTTGCATTCATTGGCTTATTAGCTTACAGCTGTCACCGTTCGAAAATTGTTTTGTTACTGGAGGCTACGAAAATGGTACAAATGGCTCTGAGCACTACGGGACTTAACATCTCAGGTCATCAGTCCCCTAGAACTTAGAACTACTTAAACCTAATTAACCTAAGCACATCACACACATCCATGCCCGAGGCAGTATTCGAACCTGCGGCGGTAGCGGTCGTGCGGTTCCAGACTGAAGCGCCTAGAACCGCTCGGCCACAGTGGTCGGCACGGAGGCTACGACTAGAGTTTGATTTCTTACAAGTAAATTAAATGCTGATAATTATAGCTGCACCATTTTCTGATGCTATGTACTTGTTACTTAAAGTTGGGCTTTAAATGCTTCTTCGTATCCATGAAAATATTCATTAATAGTAAGTGCTGTAATGGTGTATTACAATTTCCGAATTCGGGGCGGTTTGTAGACTTTTAAAATAATTGTATTTTGTTGTTATGTGTATGTTTGTTTTTTGTTTTAGAAGTTACCTGTAACCAGACTGTTCATGATACTGCAGGCGGCCGCTGTTGGCATAATATGGAGCCTATGCGTGTGTTGTGCCCGCTTCGCGCGGTTCCCCTTGTCAGAGGTTCGAGTTCTCCCTTGCGCATGGGGATGTGTGTTGTCCTTAGCGGAAGTTAGATTAATTAGTGTGGAAGCCTATGGACCGGTAACCTCAGCAGTTTGGTCCCATAGGAACTTACCGCAAATTTCACAAAAAAAAACAGCTTTGCAATTAATGTTTCTCAGTTGCAGCTAATTAATTAATGTAAAATATTATAGTAAAATATTGTAAACTTAAAATTTTGTTGCTTTTGGGTTGTGTTCCTAGCCCTCCAGTGTTTGAATGTAATTTTGTCCTTCCTCTTATTGTTTGTGATTGCACTTAGGCTGTGGTTTACTTGTTTGACACTCTGTGCTGAATTAGTCTCAAGATAGTCTTACATTTTAATGTCGTACTCTGTTGTTGAAAAGGGGAGGGGGAGAGGACCGAAGTGCTAAGACGGAGCCTGTCATTCTGGGACTCTGTCAGAGTGACCTATTGAAATACGACTGGCCGACGACCTGATCAATGGAGGCCGTGACTTGACTGTCAGTAAGGCGTGGGACCCAGCATCCTGCCATATGAAGTCGCATCGATGCCTGAGAGCGACTTACTCGCCATACGGGGACGACTGAAACACTCAGTCATCCCGTCCCCCCACCATTCCAACTGGCGCGGCGTGCGGCCAGGGAGTGTAGGAAGGAGTGACGGGCGATGAGAGTATTCGATGTAGCGGAGACACTCATTCTGCAGGTAGACCTGTCACCTGAAGATGATGGCAACCTACTCTATCGAAATATCGCGTTACTTAAACAACTGCACTCGGATGGTCACCAGATTCAATTTCGCCAGGAAACGACAAGGTAGCACAAGATTACAATCGTCTATTTGTCAGTTGGGAGTGCAGGTTTCTTTCTGAAGAGAAGATTTACTCTGTCAGTAGGGTCTTCCGTAGTGTTGTTAAGGAAGAGAGGTGGGCTTGAGCGCAGTGTTGGCAGGTGGTGTAGCTGGAGACTTGCTCGGGGAGCGCTAGACCGTCCAGAGCGTCGCGTGGCGTGCTGCTGACAGCGGCCGTGGGCGCTGGAGTGTGTGGAGTGTGTGGCCCCCGTGACGGCCGCTCACCACTCACCGGCACAGCTGCCCGCGGCAGGCTCACAGCCTCTCACCCCGTATGCAGTGGCAGCCGCTGCTGTCTCAGACACCAGCTCCACTACGCTGCGTACAGCACGTCACTCTGAAAGTAGCGTGGTCACCTCAACGGCGGCTACACTGCGCTGCAAAACTTAACGACGAGATAGATAAAGTAACATAACATATTAAATACGCGGTGGAAATGAATGAAAGTGCGAGAGTATGTAGCCAGAGGTCTCCCAGTCGTACACAAAAGGTCGGGCGTCACATGACTTTAGGTCAGCGTCACTATAGCGCCAAATGGGGCTATCCCCAATACACGAAACACTTGAAGGAACGGTAACAGACAGTGTGTGTCAATCAGCGAAGACTTACGGTGCGCTCTGGTGGAGTTCTTCAGTACAACACGGCACCGACACGACATCTGTATCATTTCACCCGGCAGGACAAAGTATGACGATTGTACCCCAAGAGCCACTGCATTTTTTCAAGTGCAGAAGGAGCGTTGCAGACCACAGGTGCAACTGCCGAAATGGAGGGAGTGGTCGACCACGCTCAGCTAATGCAGCAAATTACAGCTACTTTATACAACAGGCAAGGGGTGAAATTGCAACCACATTTAACAGAACTGTCAGTCACGCAGTTTCACGCTTCACAGGGGCACAGCGATTGCATGGGGGAGGATTCTTCGACGATGAATAACACGCTGAATTCTGTTAACACCGGCACGTTTGCGATGGTGTCAAGAGCACATGTACTGGGGCAACGAAAAGTGGGGCTGCGTGCTCTTCTCCGATGAACGCATATACAGTCTGAGTAGTGATTCTGGACGTACCCTCATACGGTGAGAAATGGGGACACGTAAGACTGTCAGACATAATCGTTTTGATGGCCCTGATGTTTGGTGTGGGGAAGCATAATGTTGTATGTGAGTACTGACCTCCAGATTTGTGAATACGGAACACTAACAGGTCAAAGTTATTGTGACACACTACTCCTTCTCCATGTGCATCTTTTCAGGCTGCATTCCAACTTGCATTCGTTTTTATGGATGACACGGCGCGACCGCATCGAACAGCGCAGGTGGAGCAACTCTTGGAACGAGACGATGATGGGAAATGGACTGGCTACCTGTTCCCCCGACTTAAGACGCCTCGAGCACGTACGGGATTTGCTGCGGAGGCGTGTTGCATCAAACCCACACCAGCTACATAGCCAAGGGAGGAATGACACGCCCTACCACAAGAACTCAATATCAACGTTGTGGCCAATATGGGAGCGCGCTGCAGAGCATACATTGGTGTCAATGATGATCACACACGCTATTAAGAACCATGACCCGCCTTCTGTTATGTCCAGGGGACCATCATGACTTGCAATGACTTCAGTGTAATTATTATCTTTGAATTAAAACGTCATTTCTGTTGGTCTCATTGCGTTCTGTAATATATTGTAGCAGTTCTTATAGTCGAAGTTTCGTTGAGCTATGTTACTTGATGGCGAAACATCGTGCAAAAGTTACTTTCGTCCTAAAGTTTTGCACACCGATGTATTTTACGCATTTCATGTATGGTCATGGGCTTAACCAAATTGAACGACGTGGAATGTTGGATGAGTGTGAGTAGCGTAAGACGTAATTCTTCGGCTATATCAGTGGTTCAACGTACAGTATGCAGAGAAGAATTTCGTTGTGTGATTATCAACCGAAATAAATGTATTTGTTAATAGCCTTATTTAATCACATTGGAAAACTCTTGAAAAGACGAGTACAGTAATCGTATAACGGTTGTTGACGTTGAAGTTGAAAATTTCCGCAAAAGTCTTCGAGAAATATGCAACAACTGTTAGTCAAACTACTGAGTTTTATGACGTATTCCTTTTCAAACGATGTCGCTTTTCTTGTTTTATGGATACGTAATGAAATACTCTGTCGAACTACAGTTATATTCACCACAAAAGTTAATGAACGCTCCTCCATTTAATGATTATTTTGATACTGTTAATAAAATGAATGACGCGTTGTTACGAATAGTTAAATGGAAGCTTCTCTCTACGACGGGAAAGTTTGGATATAGCACTGAGCGGTGTATCGCTATCGTTGGCGTTTCTTGTAAGTATACATTTGACTCTAGCAAGGGATTCTAAAGTTTCTACCGGCTGACAAATGAGCAATTAAAAGTCTGCATGCTTTCTTTGTAATGAAGAAAACTGTCGTGCATTAACTTCTCAGAAACTGCAAATAAAAGTTCCTTGTCACCTTCACAAGTTAATAGTAGTAGAAAAAAAAAAGATAAATTGGTCTCCCGTAAGTACAAAACGTATTTCAGTTATGTAGTGTAGTCAAACTCATACTTACAGATATTAGCTGCCATTTTTCATGAAATACATAATTACTGCAAATAATACTGCTCAAAGAACTTGCTTCACTCTTTTTCTCGCCTGCTTTAGTTGATTGGTTGATTTTGGGGGAAGGGGACCAAACAATGAGATTATCGATGCCATCGGATTACGGAAGGATGCGGAAGGAAGTCGGTCGTGCACTATCAAAGGAACCAACCCGGCATTTGTCTGAAGCGATTTAGGGAAGTCGCGGAAATCTAAATAAAGGTTGCCGGACACGGGTTTGAACCGTCGTCCTTGGGAATGCGAGCCTACTGTGCTAACTACTGCGGCACCTCGCTCTGTGCTTGCTTGGGTATCGTTTTATGACTCTTCATTCGCAAAGTTTTGTAAATATGATTTTTACATTTTCTGTGACATTATGTAAATTTAAGATGGAGGGGGGGAGGAAGGAAAGGAAGAGGGCTGTTAATGTCAGGTGCATCAGGACTTTATGCGGAATCAGGAGCGACGAGTGAAAATGCATGCTCGACCGGACTTCGAACCCCGTATCTCCTGGTTAGTAGACAGTTGCGTCAGCCACTGCGCCACCTGGACACAGCGTTTATCGGAACTGTGCGGACTACCTCGGCGCGCCTCCTGGCCGACCAGCTCCCCCACACAGCGCCACCTGTGCACAGTCGCTGACCATGTCCTCCATGCTCGCTGCTTTGAGATTCCCGCAGGAGGCGGCAGACAATTGTGTCTCCGCACTGGAGGTCGTGGATCCATTGCCCATCGTGATTAATCAGTTATGTATCGCAGCTGCGGATTCCACGTGGGGTCTGTTCTTCCGGAAATATTCGAAAGAACAGACGGCACACATTCAAATAATTTTCTGTGATAGGTGAAACACTGTTCATACTGCAGTTAAATTGTGGACCACTGCTTGCAAAATACACTTACAGATCAATTTGAAAACGATGCCTGTTGCATTTTGCTTCAGTTTCAATAATCTAACTGAA
Organism: Schistocerca nitens; assembly: GCF_023898315.1. Classification (NCBI taxonomy): domain Eukaryota; kingdom Metazoa; phylum Arthropoda; class Insecta; order Orthoptera; family Acrididae; genus Schistocerca; species Schistocerca nitens. Next base: position 773,373,033 of record NC_064615.1, read on the forward strand.
CGAACATTGTCTGCTAATACCAGGGTTAAATGTTGTGGTAATTAAATTAATTCTACAGATGATTACATAGCAAATATTACCGTGCGCTGTCCGACTGAAATGACAGTCACCATAGGGATTGGATATGTTCCAGTTAGTTAATTAATCACGCTCGTTCCAATCCTTCTTTCGCTGTTCTGAAATATATTGACCGTAGTTTTCATAAATAGGCGCTACCCTCTGATTGACATATCCGTCCATGTCAATATTTTCAATGCGGAAGTAACTGTGTCTGTTACGCTTTCACGACTAAAGCGCTGAACCGACTTTGATGAAATTTTGTATGGAGATAGCTTGAACTCTGAGGAAGAACATAGGCTATTTCAAAGAGTGTGCAGTACAAGATAATTATTGATTTTAAGAATATAACGCGAAATATGGAACAATAATTACTCTTTGGAATAGCTCTCTGCTCCATGGCTTTTGAACTTTGTCGTATTAGTGACAATGTTTTTATTATTTGATATGTTCCACATAATGCCTTCAAGCGTAATGGATACAACGCTTATATAAAACTCCCTGGCAGATTAAAATATGTGCGGGATCGAGACTCGAACTGGGGACCTTTGCCTTTCCCTGGCAAGTGCTCTACCAAATCAGCTACCCGAGCACGACTCACGACACGTCCTTGCAGCTGTACTTCTGCCAGTACCTCGTCTCCTACCTTCCAGACTTCCAAGAGCACTTGCCCGCAAAAGGCAAAGGTCTCGAGTTCGAGTCTCGGTCGTGCACACAATTTCAATCTGCCAGGAATTTTCATATCAGGCCACACTTCGCTACAGAGTGAAAAATCTCATTCTCGAAAAGCTTATATAGTCCTCAACGTGTCTAATTCATACTTCCATGCTAATATCAGTCTCAAGCTCCTAGCATTTTAGCCGCAGAGTGTCACACGTATAACTTCCGAGACGTCTGAAGACTTACGTGACGGGGTCATTTAAAAGCTGTAGAACAGAGAGACATCGTCTTTTTACATTTAAAATGTGGAAGGGTTTTAGTGAGGCTGCGTTCGATTACGATAAGCGAGTGCAACCGCAGGTAACAGGCACATAGATGAGGGCTGTTAAGGTTATTTCACACACAAATATTATATAATTTGCACTACACCGAACTGCAAATTATTTATTTTCTTTCGTCGCCACTTTAACGGTATTTAATAATTTTCGAATGTCCACATTTTGTTTTGGTACCATCAATCACCATTAATCGTCATAAAAAAAGTGGCAGGCGTCAACGGCTCTTGGTCTTGAGGTTCGCACTGCTCACTCTCGATCACAGGATCCCGAGTTCGATTCCCGACCGAATCTGATTTCCTCCGCTCAGAATTGGAAGTGTATATTGTCCTCCTCATCATTCGATCATCAGCGACACACAAGTTGCTGAAGTGCCGTCAAATAAAAAGACTTGCACCAAGAGGTTGAACATCCCAAATGGTGTCTTCCTGGCAATAAATCCACAGGAGCATCCCATTTCATTCTATTGTAACGTTAGCGCAGCTGCCGTTAGGAGCTAGAGTATGATGTTTAGACAATTCTTAACATGTTTATTCCATACTTCCATACTAATATTATCAAATATGAAACTAACTCTGTCCGTTACGTTTCCACGACTAGACTGCTGAAACAACTTCGATGTGATTTGGTGTGGAGCCTGAATCGTGATGAAGAACGTAGGCTACTTTAGAAAGTAAAAAAAAAAAAGAAAAATCTATCTGTAAGGGGGTGAAGTAAGGAATGGAACATCTTGTTTACATCACTGAACGTAAACCACGTTAAAAACACTATGAAATTTGTTTCATAATATGCAAGTTGTAATGTATACATGCTCACGTCCCTCAGCAGGTACCACACGGCAGCAGCGCTTCGTTTGCGTTGCAGAATTTGCTCACCTGAACAGGCAAAAATGCGAGAGCAGCTGGCGTTATTGCACATACAATAGCTTAGTTACTGACAATAATAAAGCTATTGATAAGCGCAGCTACAGGTAAAAGGAAGTATGCAATTATCCGGCTAACAATGACCACTGTCAAAATGGAGGTAGTTTCGCACCACGAATCAGCAGCGTACGGATGGTCCCTTCAAATGCTAGAACCTTCTAGTCATTTGCGTTGTCACATTACACATCGATAATTCTCATATGAGTATTATGGTACCCTCGAGGTGTTGTTCATATGAAACCATCATAGGCTACACTGACAACGCTCTGCGCTGACTGTGAGGCGTTGCTTAGAAAATCAGCATCACGCTCAGCTTGATAATCCTGTTATTATTTCGATTTCTTTCTGTCTTGAGCATGCTGCAGGTTGAATAGCTGTTCTACATATATGCTTTTCGTTCTTATTGACAAGGCAACGCCCGCATCTCGTGGTCGTGCGGTAGCGTTCTCGCTTCCCACGCCCGGGTTCCCGGGTTCGATTTCCGGCGGGGTCAGGGATTTTCTCTGCCTCGTGATGGCTGGGTGTTGTGTGCTGTCCTTAGGTTAGTTAGGTTTAAGTAGTTCCAAGTTCTAGGGGACTGATGACCATAGATGTTAAGTCCCATAGTGCTCAGAGCCATTTTTTTTGACAAGGCAACAAAAACACTTATATTGTAATTACTACGAGTAAATGATACTTGTCGCTCTTTCTGTATTTGTAGACTGAATGACAATTTTGTTTAAGGATTATTTATTCTAGATGTTACTGTCAGCATTTTGTGTTTCTTCTTCCACATTATTATGAAATGTTATCAGAGGCTGAAATCGAATTTTCGCTTTACACATTCACTGATTTCATTTTTTTCACGGATTTTTGAGACCGAGTTTTCAGTCTAGTGTATAGTTTCCTTGCACAACAGACTACGTCGATTTGGAACTTTTTGTTATTTATAGCTTATGAAGTCGCTCTGTGTGTGATCATGTCATGTAATTAATGTTTTCGTTTATGTTCCCCTATTTTGGTCATAATGCGAAGGACAGCGATCTTAAGAAAACATTTTCTAAGTGAATAATTATCAAAAGATGTGTTTGCAGTACAACAACAGGAGGTGCTCCAAAAATGTGAAATGCATCTGTTGAATGAACTTCACACAGAAAAATAAAATAATTCTAACGGTTGATGATTTATAGTATTTAGTTTGCTGTCGGTGCATCTGAGTATTACTAGTAACTACGCTCTATTCTCTTAGCCCAGTTACAGAAATGGGATTACAGCTCAAGGAACATGTCAGCTGTAGGAATAATGTTCTTGCTGGTATTATAACTAATAGTTGATAACAATACGAAACATATTTGACAACTGTGTGACTTAAGAGTTATTTCCTGGCTGGCACAAAATTATCCTGCCAGCCGACCCCTGTGGCCGAGCGATTCTAGGCGCTTCAGTCCGGAACCGCGCTGTTGCTACGGTCGCAGGTTCGAATCCTGCCTCGGGCATGGCTGTGAGTGATGTCCTTAGGTTAGTTAGGTTTAAGTAGTTCTAAGTCTAGGGGACTGATGACCTCTGATGTTAAGGGCCATAGTGCTTAGAGCCATTTGAACCATTTGAATTATCCTGCTAAATTCATCTGACGCTGTCTTGTCATTTCCATTAATTTGAGTAATTTCCACTGAACGTGTGATATCGGGTTATTAATTTATGTTTTTCATTTCAGGAAAGGCGTTCCACTCGGAAATTGCAACTAACTTCTCCATCCACTTTGTTCGAGTGTGTGTCGTTTGTCAGGATATCAGCCACTAACTTCTTTTAGGGAGTTAACATAAATTCATCATAGCTCGTCAATAGTAACAATACTTCACAGCAATGCTCAGTGACCGAACTGATGATGCTCAAGTGAAAATACAGTAACAGTTGTCTCATTCTTTTGTTTATTTAGAGCAGGCAGTACTCCAATACCGGACTTCTGAACCTTACCTATTTAACGCAGTCGTACGAAGTTTAATGTTCACAGTCCACCATATTCGTTAATTATCGAGACTTCCTTAATTAGGAAACTCTTTCATACCAGAACGATCTTTCTTGAAACAAGGTACTCCTTTTCTGATGTGATTTACCGAATAGCACTCGTACCACAGACGATACGATGATTCGAACTGCCTCCCTGCCTTCTGTTAAACTTAAAGGGAACAATATGTTGCAAATATTGGATACTTTTTCACCTTGTATACTAAAATTATTTTTTTAATCATTACAATGAAGCCAAATTTTTTGAAGTGCCAGGTATGGTCGATATTCTTTCATTGGCTTTTTTTTTTAAAAAGATTAAAATGTTTCGACAAGATCAAAAAGTACGATGCACATTGTCCTGTCGATACGTTTATAACATTTGTTTTTTACGTACTATTGCACAATGCATCATTCAAGCTGAAATGTACTACATTAACGTGTCCTTAAAGTCTGAATTTTTATTAACTATATATGAAAATTTACAGGGTGTATCAAATGATTCACCCGATTAAAATATCATAACTATTATGTTATTTGAGATATGTGCGTGAACAACGTACTGTTGTAAAGAGCAGACTCACGAGTTTTACATTGCTCCTGCTAGGTAGCAGCAGTGTGCGGCAACTTCAGCTCTAGTAAAAATAGTGTCGGGACAACAAAAAGCGTTTTGTTCATAGTTCAAATGGCTCTGAGCTGTATGGGACTTAATATCTGAGGTCATCAGTCCCCTAGAAGAGACAACTACTTAAACCTAACTAACGTAAGGACATTACGCACATCCATGCCCGAAGCAGGATTCGAACCTGTGACCGTAGCGGTCACGCGGTTCCAGACTGAAGCGCCTAGTACCGCTCGGCCACCACGGCCTTCAAAAGCGTTTTGTGTTCAACGTTTTGCGCAGTGCGGGTCAGTAATAACTGTTCAGCGCGACTTTCGTGCTAGGTATGGTGTGGATCTTCCTACAGCACGGAGCATTAGATGATGGCATGGACAATTTCGAGAAACAGGATGTTTGTCTAAAGGCAAATTGTGTGTCTGACACAGGCGTCGAACGCATCTGCCATAATTTCACGAGTCCGCAGAAATCCGCCCGCCGTGCAGCTCTACAGCTCACCGTGCCCGCGATGTCCGTCTGGCGTGTGTTGCGTCGACGTTTACACATGAAACCATACAAAATTCAGCTACTGCAAGCTCTTCTTGAAGGCGGCAAACAACAAGTTGAGGAGTTCTGTAATTTCGCTCTGGGCAAGATGGAGGATGACAGTTTTCTTGCACGTTTAGTGTTTAGTGACGAGACAATACTCCATTTAAATGGAACGGTGAACCGTCATAATGTGAGAATATGGGGTACGGGACAACCACATGAAGTTGTACAACATGAGAGGGTCTCTCCAAAATTTAATGCGTTTCACAGGAAAAGGTGTATGCTCCAGTTTTCTTTGCCAACAACATTGTTATACGAAGGGCATCTCGATATGCTTGAGAACTTTCTTTTTTCGCAGTTGGAGACTGATTCAAACGACTTCATCTACCAACAGGATTGGGCACCGCCACAGTGGCATCTGAAACTGCGGGTATTTTTAAATCAAACGATTATTGAACAGTGGATCGGTCGCACTGGACCAAATGATTCAGCCTTACATTACTGGCCTCCAAGGTCATAGGACCTGGCTGTATGTGGTTATTTCTTGCGAGGGTTTATAAAAGACTGTTTATGTGACTCCTTTACCAACAACAATGAATGAACTGAGACATCGCATAACGGCAGCTGTGGAAGCTGTAACTCAAAGCACAAGCTCACTGCAGTGTGACAACATTGGCGTAAGCAGTGCAACTCAAGGGGGCATATTGAACACTTATGGAAAGGTATGAAAGTAAACTTTTTGAGTTTCCCGTTCATCAAAAACCAAAATTATATGATTATTAGTTTCAGAAGTGCCAAATCGGATGATTCTTTTTGATACACCGTATACATGGAGAGCCAACGGCCTTGCCGCGTGGTCACACCGGCTCCCGTCAGATCACCGAAGTTAAGCGCTGTCGGGCTGGGCTAGCACTTGGATGGGTGACCGTCCGGTCTGCCGAGCGCCGTTGGCAAGCGGGGTGCACTCAGCTCTTGTGAGGCAAACTGATGAGCTACTTGATCGAGAAGTAGCGGCTCCGGTCTCGGAAAACTGACATACGGCCGGGAGAGCGGTGTGCTGACCACATGCCCCTCCATATCCGCATCCAGTGACGCCTGTGGTCTGAGGATGACACGGCGGACGGTTGGTACCGTTGGGCCTTCATGGCCTGTTCGGGAGGAGAATACATGGAGAAGCCGCCTCCATAGCCGAGATCACTAACCCACGCCTGTTCGGTGGCGCACGACGCGGAGGTAAGCCTGTTCGAATCCTGGTGGTGGAAGAAATTTTCACTGCCAGTATTTGGCCGGCAAGGAGGTGTTTGCAGAAATGTCCTGGGTTACATTCCAATCGCCTTGTGGGGTCTCACGAAGTGAGGGCTTGTGACACAGTTAGTAGTGATCCGCCGGGCCACTTCGTGTTTTTCGAGAGGAGTACGACATGTGCCGGCACCGGGCTTCACCCTCTCCTTTCCCTTCAACCATAACAACACAAACCCAACACTGCACTGTACAAGCACTGATCACAGTCATCCACACGGCACAGGTACACACGTGAAACCTCATATTGAGACGGAGGAAGGCGAAGGCAACCCACCTCCACTAGGACGTTGCCATGAATGGCGGTTCAGGGTTCCTGCATCTGCTCGCCCTATACTTTTACACGTTTTTAATATACTAATCTATGCTTTACGCACCTGTCGCGTGACGACAGCGAAAATTTTTCTCCCCTTCATATCCTTGTATTCTATGTTAATTTCACAAAACTTTCACAAACTACGCTTTGCGTCTTCAGGTATGTTTGAGTTTACAATTCTTTGCTGTTATTTCTACTGTCCATGAGACAAGTGTTCGTAATGTGACACTTCTTTAAAAACATTAGTGTAATGCCTGTTTTTCCTTCCTGGCCCTGAAGGTGGTCTGCAGCGCACACTGAAAGCGGTTATCTGTAAATAAATAGTTGTCATCCATACATTTTGTTTCTTTATTATAACAAAAGTGTCACGGTTCCTAAGATGCGGCGTCTAATGTCTAAAACTGTACATATTAGCAACATCATCAGTTTTCTTTCTACTGTATTATCGCAATGAGCGGGGAAAAACGATAGTCTAAATGCGCCTGTGCGCGCTCTAATCCCTATTGTCTTTTTTCTCATGATCCCTACGCTATATATACTGTATATTGGTGACTGCGAAACGGTCGCACGGCTATCTTCCAGCACAGGGTCTCTAAACTCCTGCGACAGGTTTTTATAGGAGCTAAATTTCATCGCAGGTCGAGCGACTTTACGTATCTTTGTCTAGACCTAGATAACCTATACTCTCAGCTGTATGTTTTGAATGTCTCTTGAAACATCTGATGTCTCAAACAGCCGCTGGTCGATACCGAGGCACCCTATCCAAGCACACGTAGGCACCTACAAAGATAAGAATTCACTGGTATCTCTCAGTGTAAACTATGTTACAATCTTTTCCTTCTTTGGCTTGTCCCGTGATACTACGGGACCGGTGTTTAAACCACTGTTGGCAGTGTCAGTGGAAGCTGGTGCCCTTATGACATACCTGAAGCCATCATTTCCCTCTGTGTTGGAATCCGTGTACCCCCATCTGCCTGCATCTACAGTAAATTTCGTGGTCTAGTGTAAGGTCGTTTTCTAAATGTTTCCATATCGTGTATCGGACACGGGACGTGGGTACCAGCCCAACATTTACTTAGCTGGATGTGGGAAATCGCCGACAAACGGAAGGCAGGCTGACCGCCGCACTGGTCCCCGTAGGTATCCCGCCAAGCAAATTGGCCGGCCGTTGTAGCTGAGCGGTTCGAGGCGCTACAGTCTGGAACCGCGCGACCGCTACGATCGCAGGTTCGAATCCTGCCACGGGCATGGATGTGTGTGATCTCCTTAGGTTAGTTAGGTTTAAGTAGTTCTACGTTCTAGGGGACTGATGACCTCAGAAGTTAAGTCCCATAGTGCTCAGAGCCATTTGAACCATTTTTGAACAAGCAAATTGGATACGGGACCGACGCACTTGTCCGCGTACCAGATGCGGGCGCTTTAATGTGCTTTTTCGTTCTTTCTTCCCCCTTCATATCGTTCGTTATTGTTCTGGTCATTTGGTCTTGGCGGACGTCGTACGACACACCTTCAAATTCATCGTCGAATATTTCTCTCAGTTTTTTGTTACTTGTTTATTTTTTTAATTACAGAACACGCCGAGCAACCGTGCCGGCTATCAACTCGGCTGTTTGGGCAGTTAAACTATGAGACAATACTTCGTAACGAATACACTGAGCACTGTTTAGGAAATCGCCCAGTGTCCTCTATTAAAGTGGTTCTAACACCAATGGGGTACCGAGCGAGGTGGCGCAGTGGTTAGACACTGGACTCGCATTCGGGAGGACGACGGTTCAATCCCGCGTCCGGCCATCCTGATTTAGGGTTTCCGTGATTTCCCTAAACCGCTCCAGGCAAATGCCAGGATGGTTCCTTTCAAAGGGCACGGCCGACTTCCTTCCCTGTCCTTCCATAATCCGATGAGACCGATGACCACGCTGTCTGGTCTCCTTCCCCAAAAACAACCAACAACCAATGGGGTAATTGACAAGTTCGCGAATTATGGCACAATCAGTTTAACAGCTCATGCATACCAGATGCTGACAAGAGCAATGTACAGAAGAATGGAAAAGAAAATTGAGAATGTGTTACATGACGTTCATTGTGGCTTCAAGAAAGGTAAAAGGCAGCAGAGAGGCAATTGTGACGTTGCGGTTGATAATGGAAGCAAGACTAAAGAAAAATCAAGACACGTTCATAGAATTTGTCGACCTGGAAAAAGCGTTCGGCAATGTAAACTAGTGCAATGTGTTGGAAATTCTGAAAGAAATTGGGGTAAGCTATACGGAGAGACGGGTAACATACAATATGTACAAGAGCGAATAACAAGTGTGGAAAGCCAATAATGAAGTACTCCTTAAAAAGTGTGAAAGACAGAGATGTGATCTTTTGCCCTACTGTTCAGTCTATACATTGAAGAAACAATGACAGAAATAAAAGAAAGATTCAGGAATAGAATTAGAATTACATGTTAAACGTTATAATTCACTGACGACATTTATATCCTCAGTGAAAGTGAAGAAGAATTACATGATCTGCTGAATGGAATGAACAGTCTAAGGAGTACAGAATATAGATTGAGAGTATACAGAAGAAAGATGAAAGTAATGAGAAGTAGCAGAAATGAGAACAGCGAGAACCTTAACATCAGTATTGGTGGTCACCAAGTAGACAAAGTTAAGGAATTCTACAATCTAGGCAGGAAAATAATCAATGACGTACGGAGCAAGGAGGAAAGCAAAGCAGAATAGCACTGGCAAAAAGGACATTCCTGGCCAAGAGACGTCTACTAATATCAAACATAGGCCTTAATTTGAGGAAGAAATTTCTGAAAATGTAAGTCTGGAGTACACCTCTAACATTCTGCGTGGTGTCTGTTGTTCTATGTCGTGTCTCCCTACCACTTTCGTGTTTTTTAGGGAATTGACTAGTTTGAACTTGGGACCTGTTGCTGGTAAGGAGATGTCAGACCACACATGACATGTAGAATTCAGAAGAGTTCAGTGAGACTAGCGATGATATAACCAAATACTTAATGATTTCTGCGTCAGCTCCACTGCACTCCCTGTAAAAGAATCTTAATACTAACTAAATTTAGTGGAAGGGGTTCAAGGCTTTCCTATTTTTAGTTAGCTGGTAAAATAACGTCGAAAAAGCAGTTAAGTTTACCATTGGAAATTTTATTCTACTCACAAAACATTGTTTATAAATTGCACTATTGATAAAAGGAAATGTTTTAATACAGGATGGTAAAAACCAATTGCGTTCAACAAAAATGTGAACGAATATTCTCTGAGTGGGTTTCCAAGTTCTACAATGGATCGAAGGATGACCTATGCCATATCACATCTATAATCTAGGTTTAAAGAGAAAACTATCAAAATGGTCTACAGTGACCCTCAATTATCTTTAATTACTTATCTAACTTGTAGTAAATTACAGTGGCTGATGTGGCTTCTCAATAACTATATAACAGAAAAATCATCGCGTTTCAGATTTTTACTTCAAGTGGAAAATGTGAACACCATGAGCTTTAATTGACGATCGACACTAGTATTAAGCAAAAAGGGGGTGTAACAGTTGAGACTGCTGCAGTTCTGAGTGAAGCTTTATGCGCTGTTATGCGGCATCGCGTGCGTTCATTACCTTGTCGGTGATCGTAAGGAGGCGGCGGGCAGCACAGCTCCGCTCACCTCGCCGTCTCGGAAGCAACTCTCTCCTAACTTCTCCTTACTACAATTTACCGAAGTTGGTATAAAAAAACTATCTGGCTGTGCTTTCATCTGACCAATCAGGGTCTCAACGTTAACCTTTATCTCCGCCTACAAAAATTCTGTCTATCCAATGAGAAACGTTATACTTTTCGTGGTGGGGCAATGTTTTTAACGTTTGCAACGTAACAGAGACGCGAAAAAGTCTCACGCTGAAACTTGCGGCTGGAGTGGCCCTTTTAGTGTTATCGTAAGATCTATACTGTTCTTCTGGAGGGCTCTAGCTTTTAACATGGGCTGGCGGGTGGTCCTGGTGGTTAGCTGGCGACGTGGGTGTCCGTCCCTTATCGTGTGGGCTTCTAGCTAACACGGTTCTGCTCTCGGCTTCTGTTCTCTTTTCTTCCCTCGGAACTGCGTCTGTTTCACGGTGGGAAGGTATGACATCCATTTAGGCATTCTTGTGTTAGTCTGTGGTATTCCATTTGCTCACTCGTTACTCGTATTACTTTGGTTAATTTAATGTCACGATTTATTCGGAGCTATGTGACATACTACTGGATTTGCTTATCATGTAAGGGTTTTCATGGAAGGTGTTGGATTTGCCTGACACCTTACACACCATTGAATGATAGTGAAACGTGGACTGTTGAAAAACTGGAACAGAAGAGAATCGAAGCAATTGAAATGTGGTGCTGCAGAAGAATGTTGAAAATTAGGTCAAGTTAAAATAATAATAGATAAGGTAAGGAATGAGGAGGTTCTGCGCAGAATCGGAGAGGAAAGGAATACCTGGAAAACACTGACAAGGAGAAGGGACAGGAAATCTGGTGAGACATCAGGGAATGACTTCCATGGTACTAGAGAGAGCAGTAGAGGGCAAAAACTGTAGAGGGAGACAGAGATTGGAATACATCTACCAAATAATTGAGGACGTAGGTTGCAAGTACTACTCGGAAATGAAGAGTTTGGCACAAGAGAGGAATTTATGGCGGGCCTCATCAAACCAGTCAGAAGAGTGATGACTCAAAAACAATTGTATCACCTTTCAGAAGCGTACGTTAGTGAGTAAACACAGCATTTGAGAATACACTGGACGAAGCGATCGTTCGTGGCTTACCATGTGAAGTTGGAAAGTGGCTTCCTTCCTACCTGGGGTAACTTGTCGTGCCTCCCTGATCTTGGTACAGGATTATATTCCCGGTCGACCTCCAAACTTTGTTCATTAACTCGTTGTATGTAGGCGTCTAAACTTCGCTGCAGTTAATTTATTCACCTGATTGGGAACTCTGTGCACGCTGACCGTCTTTACCAACTTGCCGATGCGAACAGTGTTGAAGTCCACGAATTCTAGTTGTAATCTGAAAAGCAAATGTTCACGACCTCGGACTTCTCACAGCTGGACACACCCGCAAACATTTTACGTCCTGGAGGAAGTCTATGTGAAGACATGAACATGTGCTTATGGCATTATTTCAACTGTTCGTAGTTCAAATCGAAGACATTCAAACTCGTCGTGGCTTCAGACTATGGAGTGCTGACGCAGGAAAAGATCATGGCGAAGGGGAACCATTCAGTATCAAAAATGGTTCAAATGGCTCAGAGAACTATGGGACTTAACATCTATGATCATCAGTCCCCTAGAACTTAGAACTACTTAAACCTAACTAACCTAAGGACAGCACACAACACCCAAAACCATTCAGTATCCACAGTGTTATTAAGAAAATGGTTCAGCTGCATAAATGTTCCGATGAACTTTTAAAGTGATTCAAAGAATGGAAACTCGCTCAAATTGTTGAGAAATGTGAAACTGTGCTTTTTACAAAACGAAAAAAGCATAGTGTCCTGAGACTATAACATCAGTGAGTTACAACTGTAATCTGTCAAACGAAATGTGGGATGACGGCTCTGAGCACAATGGGACTTAATTTCTGAGGTCATCAGTCCCCTAGAACTTAGAACTACTTAAACATAACTAACCTAAGGACATCACAGACATCCATGCCAGAGGTTCGAATCCTGCCTCGGGCATGGATGTGTGTGATGTCCTTAGGTTAGTTAGGTTTAAGTAGTTCTAAGTTCTAGGGGACTGATGACCTCAGATGTTAAGTCCCATAGTGCACAGAGCCATTTGAACCATTTGACACAACCAATCGTTGAATGATAAAAACCCGTAAGTCATACTGAATCCAAAATAAACTAACAAAGAAGTATCACTTTCGGCCCTCCAAGGCCGTTATCCAGCGATTGTCTAAACGACATAAAAAAGTACAGTGGAATTAATTGTACAGAGAAGAACTTAGCGAAAAGGATCGTCAACAGAAGGCGTAATTAAATAAATAATGAACAATCTGCAATCTTTTGGGCCGCTATGTTTAATATATCTTTTAAGGACATCATGCAAGTGAGATTCCAAAAACGCTGCTAAGTCAAATCATATTATTCGTTACAGTAGGCCTATTTCGGCAAATAGCCATCGTAAGGTTGTCTATAAGTAAACTGTACATAATTTCGTTATAATATTTATAATATTATAGGTAAATATTAAGTAGAAAACATTTTTATAATGTTTGTTGCCTACGTCAGATGTGTGTGACATTCTGACGTCATCATGGTTCTGTCGCTGTCTCTTGGTATTACTGTTCGTGGAGTGATGACTGTTGGTTGTACTTTATATGACTTGTTGGCTGATATAATTTCCTGGTTGTCTCCCTTTTCTTCACGGCAATAGTTACGTGACTACTTATTTGACAGCTGTATCAGCGGTATTGTATGGTTACAATCAGTTTTGTTTATGCCGTAAGCTGAAATTCTCAAATTCTAATTTATAATTTCAAATGTTTCTAAAAAAATTAATTGTACTATTACTTACCGATTATAACATCGAGACTAAAAATGTTATAAAGTTACTCGTTTTCATAAATTTTAGCTTTAAATATAGCACACTGTGTATAAAATTATGTGAAGGTTTTCAGAAAAGCAACTAAGACAATAACGATCTGTCCAGAATTCGAAAAATATTACTGGTATCGACAACTGCTGTTGAGAAAAAATAGTCCTAGAGGAGGATGTCCCGTTACTCACCTCGTCACAGTAAACAACACCTGGTCCCGCATATTTCACACCACTGGGTGTGGATCAAAGCTCTGTCCTACCCCCCCCGTCCTTTCCAGCCTGTCCACTGCAGACATTCCCAAACAACCACCACCTACTATTTCAATATACTGACGACACCGCCTACCTATCCAGTTACCACACCCTTCAACTATCCCATGCTTTCCTTAGAGGATTCATGAAGTATCGTGGTCGAATAGAGTATATTTCGAAACTTCAGGTAAATCCACAGAATGACCGAACTACCATCTTTGGTCGCACCACTTGGCGTTTTCGTCGTCAAGATTTTCATCTCATCATCAACAACTAACGCATCCTCCTGACTAAAATAGCAAAATTTTTGGACTAGCCCTCTACAGAAACCTTTCATCGAATGCACACTTCCTTATCGTTCAACAGAAAGCTTGATACCGTATGAAACTACTAAAAATACTGACAGGCTGCACCTGGGATCTGCTTCCGTCTTGCATCATCCTCACATACGCCAGCGTCTTCTGGTTATCCGCCCCTCCTAAATTCTGCAAATTCTGTACTAACTCATTCACTTCCCACACCTTCTTCTCTTTCTACAGCAACTTCGGGTGTGATTAATCACCAAATCCGGTCCCGGCACCCATTCCAGGTATCCTGCTGCATCACACATTCTTTGCGCCTACGCGATTTATTCAGCCAATCCCGCCGGATGCAACCAGTTCACACTCCCCAGCTATTAAATCTGTCCCAAGAGACACCCTTCTTTCCAACCCTAGTCACAACATTCACTTCTAAAAGTCGGGTGTAGGATAAGAAACATGTGGCTGCTCAATTTATTGTTGTGGTACGTGTAAGGGTGATGGCAAAAAGTAGGGGATAGCTACTGGTAGCGAAGTACGCTGGGGAGTTCGTGGGCGCCGAGGCCCCTACGGTAGCTGAGAAGGCCTCAGCAGAACGCTGAAACGTCATCCCTTACACGCTGGTCAGGTAACACTGTAAGTTATTACGAACGAAAATGATGAAGTACTGAGAAAGTAATTAAAGCTCGAGCTAAGGACTTGAAGAATACAGGTGGACTCTAAAGGTTTTGTAAGCAGAAATCCATAGGTCGCCGTTTCGTATTCGGCCTGGAGGAAACATTTTTATAGCTGTAGCTCGGAAGGACAACAACAGGCCGACGGTTGTTCTTCGCTCGGCATGGAAATCTCCTTCACCTGATGAATCTTCACCTGGGCGACAGTCATTATCGCAAGCAGGGGCCCGAAGCCTTGACCTGCCATGAGATGATTATCATTATTCATCGAAAAAAATGAGTAATATAAGTATGATTGAATATTAATACTGTAATTAGCCATATTCCGGTCACGATACAGTTTATACAATACTGGTCATTAAAATTACTACACCAAGAAGAAATTCAGATGATAAACGGTTATTCATTGGACAAATATATTATACTAGAACTGACACGTGATTGCATTTTCACGCAGTTTGGTAGCATAGATCATGAGAAATCAGTACCCAGAACAATCACCTCCGGCCGTAATAACGGCTTTGATACGCCTGGGCATTGAGTCAAACAGAACTTGGATGGCGTGTACAGGTACAACTGCCCATGCACCTTCAACACGATACCAGAGCTGATCAAGAGTAGTCACTGGCGTATTGTGATAAGCCAGTTGCTCGGCCACCATTGACCAAATGTTTTCAATTGCTGAGAGATCTGGAGATCTGGAGAATGTGCTGGACAGGGCAGCAGTCGAACAATTTCTGTATCCAGAAAGGCCCCTACAGGACCTGCAACATGCGGTCGTGCATTATCCTGCTGAAACATAGGGTTTCGGAAGGATCGAATGAAGGGCAGAGCCACGGGTCGTAACACATCTGAAATGTAACGCCCACTGTTCAAAGTGAAGTCAATGCGAACAAGAGGTGACCGAGACGTGCACCCCATACCATTACGCCGGGTGATACGCCAGTATGGCGATGACGAATACACGCTTCCAATGTGCGTTCACCGCGATGTCGCCAAACACGGATGCGACCATCATGATGCTGTAGGCCGGCCGAAGTGGCCGTGCGGTTAAAGGCGCTGCAGTCCGGAACCGCAAGACTGCTGCGGTCGCAGGTTCGAATCCTGCCTCGGGCATGGATGTTTGTGATGTTCTTAGGTTAGTTAGGTTTAAGTAGTTCTAAGTTCTAGGGGACTAATGACCTCAGAAGTTGAGTCCCATAGTGCTCAGAGCCATTTGAACCATTTTTTTTGATGCTGTAAACACAACCTGGATTCATCCGAAAAAATGTCGTTTTGCCATTCGTGCACCCAGGTTCGTCGCTGAGTTCACCATCGCAGGCGCTCCTGTCTGTGACGCAGTATCAAGGGTAATCACAGCTATGGTCTCCGAGCTGATAATCCATGCTGCTGCAAACGTCGTCTAAAACTGTTCGTGCAGATGTTTGTAGTCTTGCAAACGCCCCCATCTGTTGACTCAGTGATCGAGACGTGGCTGCACGATCCGTTACAGCTAGTGATCCGTTACTGCTAGTGATACGAGGCCGTTAGGATCCATTACGGCGTTCCGTATTACCCTCCTGAACCAACCGGTTCCATATTCTGCTCACAGTCATTGGATCTCGACCAACGCGTGCAGCAGTGTCGCGATACGACAAACAGCAATCGCGATGGGCTACAATCCAACCTTTACCAAAGTCGGAAACGTGATGGTACACATTTCTCCTCCTTACACGAGGCATCACAACAACGTTTCACCAGGCAACGCCGGTCAACTGCTGTTTGTGTATGAGTAATCGGTTGGAAACTTTCCTCATGTCATCACGTTGTAGACGTCGCCACCGGCGCCAGCCTTCTGTGAATGCTCTAAAAAGCTAATCATTTGAATATCACAGCATCTTCTTCCTGTCGGTTAAATTTCGCGTCTGTAGTAAGTCATCTTCGTGGTGTAGCAATTTTAATCGCCAGTCGTGTATGTATGTTTTGCACTACTGAAAGTTTTGTAGTACGTGGCATTGTTTTGTACTCTGTGGTGACAAATAAACCAACTTCACCTGTAAAAAGGAAAAAAATATCGGTAAAACACTTGCCCGCGAAAGGCAAAGGTGCCGAGTTCGAGTCTCGGTCCGGCACACAGTTTTAATCTGCCAGGAAGTTTCATATCAGCGCACACTCCGCTGCAGAGTGAAAATTTCATTCTGGAATGAAAAATTGTAGTCTGGGTAATCTGCGCTCCGTTTTAAGCAAAGGGTTGTTTTTCACGCGTTTCAATGTTTATGACGAACTATGTGCCATACTACGAAATAATTTTGTGGTTCTTAAGTAATAAAACGTCATACCTGATGCGGTAGTTCACTGCACGAGCAGCGAAAATGTACTAAGTAATAAAATTTTTCCTTTCATTATTGTGTGGGGAGTTTCAGCAAGAAAAATTTTGAAGTATGAAATGGCGTGTACAGTTTGTTGAAAGTCGTTAAGTGCTCTCATTCTCAAATATTGGATGAATATAGTCTGGGTTATTTGCGCCCCTTGACTAACGCTGCCTCAACACATGTGTACACTTTATAACTTTAATAGTTGACTTCCTGTTTTCATTTCTAACGTAAGATTATTCCCATTAATGAGCAGACTATGACAGCATTTTGAATTTTTAAATTTGGTCGATAATTATATGCAATATGAAAAATCAAATTTTTGCTGCCTCTGGAAGCTTTTTTATAGTGAGCTAGCAACTGGTACCGTGCACCGTATTAGTCATATAGGTAGACAGAATGTCAAATAGGCGTGCGGTGCACGTGCCGCAGTGTTTATTACCGTCGCAGGCCCGACGTTGTGTTCTCGTATTATGACGTTCTTAGATAATACAAATCTCCTTCATCATAACCAACATGGATTCCGCAAACAGAGATCATGTGAAACCCAGCTCGCCCTATTTGCCCAAGAAATTCACAGTGCCGTAGACACTGGCGAGCAGATTGATGCCGTATTCCTGGACTTCAGGAAGGCATTTGATACGGTTCCGCACTTACGTTTAGTGAAAAAAATACGTGCTTACGGAATATCGGACCAGGTTTGTGATTGGATTCAGGATTTCCTAGAAGAAAGAACACAACATGTCATTCTTAACGGTTCAAAATCTGCAGATGTAGAGGTAATTTCGGGAGTACCGCAAGGAAGCGTGATAGGACCTTTATTGTTTACAATATACATAAATGACTTAGTTGACAACATCGGTAGCTCCGTGAGGCTATTTGCAGATGACACGGTTGTCTACAAGAAAGTAGCAACATCAGAAGACTCGTACGTACTCCAGGAAGACCTGCAGAGGATTAATGAATGGTGCGACAGCTGGCAGCTTTCCCTAAACGTAGATAAATGTAATATAATGCGCATACATAGGGGCAGAAATCCATTCCAGTACGATTATGCCATAGGTGGTAAATCATTGGAAGCGGTAACGACCGTAAAATACTTAGGAGTTACTATCCGGAGCGATCTGAAGTGGAATGATCACATAAAACAAATAGTGGGAAAAGCAGGCGCCAGGTTGAGATTCATAGGAAGAATTCTAAGAAAATGTGACTCATCGACGAAAGAAGTAGCTTACAAAACGCTTGTTCGTCCGATTCTTGAGTATTGCTCATCAGTATGGGACCCTTACCAGGTTGGATTAATAGAAGAGATAGACATGATCCAGCGAAAAGCAGCGCGATTCGTCATGGGGACATTTAGTCAGCGCGAGAGCGTTACGGAGATGCTGAACAAGCTCCAGTGGCGGACACTTCAAGAAAGGCGTTACGCAATACGGAGAGGTTTATTATCGAAATTACGAGAGAGCACATTCCGGGAAGAGATGGGCAACATATTACTACCGCCCACATATATCTCGCGTAATGATCACAACGAAAAGATCCGAGAAATTAGAGCAAATACGGAGACTTACAAGCAGTCGTTCTTCCCACGCACAATTCGTGAATGGAACAGGGAAGGGGGGATCAGATAGTGGTACAATAAGTACCCTCCGCCACACACCGTAAGGTGGCTCGCGGAGTATAGATGTAGATGTAGATGTAGACGTGACAGACGCTGCCGACTCCGTCCGTGATGTAACGAAGATTTCTGTCTGCGGCCTGAGAGCGGTTATGAGGTGGGCGGGAGGGGTGTGGGGTGGTGTGGGGGTGGAGGGAGCTTGAGGTGCGGCTTCGGAATTAAGACGCGGCCGCTGCACCTCGCCAGGCCAGGGCCAAGTTTTCTCATTAAGGGCCGTCGCCTGCTTCTGAAGGCCGCGATGATCTGGGCCCTCCACGGCCCACGCCTATCTGCCCACCGCCGCCTGTGACGGGACACTGCTCACTGCTCCAGGGAGCTCAGCGTTTGCCGGTCCGTCAACACATGGGCAGGCGGCATTCTGGTCTGAGTTTCAGCTCACGCCAGTCGGACGAGGACAGGGCAGGAAGTAGAGCGGGCTCCTTCTGAAGAGGTCGTCCTGCACCGGCATGACGCAGTGGCGTAAAGCTATTGTGATCGAGTAAATTAGTGGTAGCGTAAACTGGCAAGTGGCAATGGACTCTGTTCTGTGTTCACTGTCCTTCTTCTGCCTCTATATACACGCTCTACAAATCACTGTGGAGTGCGAGGCAAAGGGTAATATACGTTAGGCCTTTTCCCCATTCTAATGGAGTAAGCAGGGCGGGAAGAATGATTGCTGGAATGGTTCTTCGCATGCTATTCATTGTAGAATCTGGTCTTCGCGTTTGTAGTATTCTCAAGAGTATCTATAGATTTTCCGGGCGGGAAGGAGGGCCTGGTCCCCGGCACGAATCCGCCCGGCGGATTTGTGTCGTGGTCCGGTCAGCCGGCTAGCCTGTGGATGGTTTTTAGGTGGTTTTCCATCTGCCTTGGCGAATGCGGGCTGGTTCCCCTTATTCCGCCTGAGTTACACTATGTCGGCGATTGCTGCGCAAACACTTTCTCCACGTGCACCTGCACCATAATTACTCTACCACACGAACATTGGGGTTACACTCGTCTGGAATGAGACGTTCACGGGAGGCATCCACTGAGAGCCAAACCGCACAATAACGCTGCGTTCGGTGTGGGGCGGCGGAGGGCTGGACTGCGGTAGTCGTCGTGGGGTTGTGGACCACTGCAGCCGCGGCGGGGACGGAGCCTCTCCGTTTCTAGGTCTGCGCTTAACATACAATACAATACAATCTATAGATTCCTCATTTAATACTGATTCTTGAAACTTTGTAAGTAGACTTTGGAGGGTTAATTAACATTCGTCTTCAAGCCTGTGCCAGTTCAAGTTTTTCAACATTTTCATAATACTCTTTCTTGAGCCAAAGAAACCTGCGATGATTGGTAATGCCCTTCTTTACATATGCAATACATTCTATTTCGTAGGCCTACCACGTGCGAGGCCTGTTCGGAAAGTAAGGTCCGATCGGTCACAAAACGGAAACCCCTGTGAAAATAAAAAATGTTTTAAATTGCAGTTGTTTCAAAGAAAATGCCTTTTGCATGCTACACATCGAAATTTTTATTTTTATTTATGCACCCAGACGCGTTGCGCCTTTTTTACAAGACATCTTTATGTCCTGAAATATTACATGATTTGTCCTTTTTACACAT
The DNA here is from genome assembly GCF_023898315.1 of Schistocerca nitens. Taxonomy (NCBI): domain Eukaryota; kingdom Metazoa; phylum Arthropoda; class Insecta; order Orthoptera; family Acrididae; genus Schistocerca; species Schistocerca nitens. Next base: position 773,393,175 of record NC_064615.1, read on the forward strand.
GGGTTATGGTTTCACATCTATGTAATAGATTTAAAAACAGTTCCTTAACGGTTTCTTTTTTATTTTATTTTTATTTTTTTTTTTTTTTTACGAAATGGAAAGGTACTTAACTTACAGGTAACTTGTAATTCACTGCATCCAAGCAAACTGCTTTTTCCTATCTGGCAACCAAGTGGACATCTTACAGTTCACTTTCAGTTCACTGTTTTCGTTACACATCACTGTAACTGCCATCTTTTTAATACAGAGATTCATTTGTTTTTCTAAGTGTTACCAACTGTTTGTATGTGTGTGTGTGTGTGTGTGTGTGTGTGTATTAGAAAGGGAGAGAGATTTCTTTTTTTAATTATTATATTTTCCTGTATATACTTATGAGAGGAATCAGATGTGTAATCATTTGTTGGGATTTCTGTTTATTATATGATCAATCAGTGTAAACAGCGAGTTGTTAGTCGTATTTACTTGGTCATTTAGTAGTTGTTTCTTTTTTGCCTTTGTTTTGTATATATGATAATTTTCCTGTAATGTTAGGAGATGTCTTTCATTATTTATTCTAATTATTTTCATATCATTTTCTTTTGTAGTAGGTTTGTGATTATTTTCTCTCAAATGTTCTGCAAAGTTGAGTGGTTCGTTCCATATTTCCATCCTCTGATATGTTCTTTGTACCGAGTGCCAAATGTTCTGCTGGTTTGTCCTATATACCTTCCATCACATGTGTTGCACTGTAGTTGGTATATTCCTGCTTTTTGGTAGATATCTGTGTTTTTTGTTATTTTTTAATGTGCCTTTGGATTGAATTGTCTGTTTTGAATGCTATGTTTATCCCTTGTCTTTTGAAAATGTTTGTTATTTTATGTGTGAGTTTGTGCTTGTATGTCATTGTGTACCATCTTGAATCTTGTTTCTTGTTTTCCTGTATTCTTTGTGTCGTTATTGTTCTGTCACTGTTTGTGTTCTGTTTTGTTGTACTGTTGTTTGTGGGTGTTTATGTACTGTGTTCACTGACTGTATTTGTTTTTTTTAATTTTTTTGTTTAATTTGGTGACTAGTTCCCTATTGTACCCATTGCTTGTTGCTATTTGTGTGATGATGTCTAGTACTTTCTGGTAATTTTCTGTGATGAGTGGTTCTGTGTTGAGTCTACGAAGCACGTATCTGAGTTCTGATTGTTTCTGTGAGTGTAGGTGATTAGTAGTCTGATGTAGGATTGTGTCAGTTGTTGTAGGTTTACGATAGATTTCAAAGCTGTGCTTATTGTTTCCTTTTTTAATGGTTATATCTAAAAAGTTTATTTGGTTGTTCTGTTCTTTTCCCATTGTGAATTTTATCTTTCTGTGTGTTGTGTTTATATCTGTATGCAACTGGTCAATTTTTGCCTGAGGTTCATCTATTAAACAGAGGATGTCATCCATGTATCTGACCCAATAAAGTATGTTGTAATTCTTTTTGATAACATTTTTTAAAATTAAGTTTTCTACATGGTTTATGAAAATGTTTGTTAGGGCAACTGATACTGGGGATCCCACTGGTAACCTGTCTTCCCGTAAGTAGTATTCATTATTGAAATGAAAGTAGTTCTGTTCAGTTATCAGTTCCAGGAACATGTGTATATCTTTGATGTGTTCATCTGGTAGCTGACTGTTGTCCTTAAAATTTTGTTCTATGATATTTATTGTTTCTGCCACTGGGACGTTAGAGTACATGTTTTCTATGTCAAAAGAGAGTAGAGCAGCTGTGTCCGGGCTTTTACATCTTTTATAAGTTGTACTAACTGTGACGTGTTCCTTATAGTTCTGTCATCTTCTATTTTATAAGTTTCTGTTAGTAATTTCAACATGTGTCCTGCAAGTTTGTAAGTGGGAGCTTTTTTGAAGTTTACAGTGGGTGTTACTGGGATATTTGGTTTATGGATTTTTGGTTGGCATCGGAGGGTGAGTGCTTTGGATTGTTCTGTATTAATTTACCTTTTTCTCTGTCATCCAGTGTGTAGTCTATATTTTTAACATATTCTTTACCTTGGCCTGAAATCTGTTTGTTGGGTCTGATTTCAATTTTTTTATATTATTTTGTGAAGCGAACTCCTGCGTTTTGTCAATGTATTGCTGTTTGGACATAAGAACTACTGTATTTCCTTCATCTGCTTTAGTAATAATGATGTTTTCATTTTGGAGTTTCTTTCTGAGTTTTCTGGTTGTTTCGGATTCTGTGTTTTTACTGTTTTTGCCAGTCTGCTTTTTAGTATCTGTAATAATTTTATATATATATATATATATATCTTTTTTTCCCAATTCCCTTGTTAGTTCAGTATTTACATTGCTGTTTTCACTTTTTTCCTCTCGCTGTAGAATGGCTTTTGATTGTATTATGAGGTTTTCTATGTATTCTTCATCTACTTTTGTATTCACATTATATTTCAGTCCTTTTTCTAAGACCTTTTTTTCTTCATTGTTTAATTGAGTGCCTGTGAGATTTATCAACCGTGGATAAAATTGGTGTGTGTGTTTTGGTTGTTTATGTTTCTTTGTTGTGTTTGTTGTCTCATGAGTTGGGATATCTTTTTCTTATGTTTTTCTTCAATTTCTTTCAAGACAGTGTCTGTGTAACTTTCAACCTTTTTGACCAGATCAGAAAAAACAGCAGGATTGTTAATGTTATTTGCAAGTTGTGAAGTGTTTTATATACTTTTCGAGATAAAGTTTGTTTTTTCGAGTGTAGAGCTTTGATTTCATATTTTAGCCAAACTTTCTGAGCTGTTTCTTTCGCTTTTTTAGCATTAGACGAACTGTTTTTAATCTTTACATTGATGTGGCTAAGTACAAGGTTATTGGATTGACAAATATTGTTGAACTTTGTGTGTTCCATGGTTTCATGGATGTTGAGATGTAGTCTTCTGAATCTGTGGTAGAGGCCAACTGGAAATTCCTGGCAGGGCTTATATAACACGTTTCTTGTAGTGGCCATTTTCGGAGCAGCTGTATATAAATTGCAGTTGTTTCAAAGAAAATGCTTTTTGCATGCTGCACATCGAATTTTTTAATTTTATTAATGCACCCAGACGCGTTTCACCTTTTTTACAAGTCATCTTCAGTGGGTGTCCTGAAATATTACATGATTTATCCTTTTTATATATTAGTTGCCAGATGAGAAAAAGCAGTTTGCTTGGATGCAGTGAATTAGAAGTTACCTGTAAGTACCTTTCCATTTCGTAAAAAAACGTTAAGGAACTGTTTTTAAATCTATAATTGTGAAACCATAACCTATGTGTAAAAAGGCCAAATCATGTAATATTTCAGTACACCCACTGAAGATGCCTTGTAAAAAAGTCGAAACGCGTCTGGGTGCATAAATAAAATTAAAAATTTCGATGTACTGAATGCAAAGGGCATTTTCTTTGAAACAACTGCAATTTATTTACAGCTGCTGCGAAAATGGCCACTACAAGAAACGTGCAAAAATGTTTTATTTGCAACAGTTAGCAGCATCCTCCAGCTACTTCTCTACCTGGTCGCCGTTCCGATTTAGACATTCGTTGTAGCGTTGAATCCTCGTCATAGAAGCAAGCCGCCTGTGCTTCCTGCCAATTCTCTACGCTGATCTACAGCTCGTTGACTGTGTCAGAACGTTGTCTTCATAGCTAGCGGTTATGTGAGCAGAGATGGAACTCAGTGATGAAACATTTCCCATCGAAAACGCTGTAGGAGCTTCTTCATTGCCCCTTCAGTGTGGGGCCCAGAATTGTCATGCAGAAGAAACCATATGACAGTCGTGTTATGTGGGCTGCATGATACCAGGCGATATCTCACACGAGGCCCTCGGCGTGAGACACTATTTTTCTAAGCACCTTTACGTGTTGTCTGTGCGCTCAGAACTGCCCAACACGTCTATGGAAAGCCTCATCGGACTTTCACTGTGGTTTCCTTTTCGTACCCTATCGGACGCTACTTTCCGAATAGCCCTTGTACTCGAATGGTATTGAATGGCTGAACGTAAAAGTGAGCCGGCCGCTGTGGCCGAGCGGTCCTAGGCGCTTCAGTCCGTAACTACGCTGCTGCTACGGTCGCAGGTTCTAATCCTGCCTCGGACATGGATGTATGTGATGTCCTTAGGTTAGTTAGGTTTAAGTAGTTCTAAGTCTAGGGGACTGATGACCTCAGGTATTAGGTCCCAAAGTACTTAGAGCCATTTGAACCAATTGAACGTAAAAGTGAGCTGCAAGTAACCTCCTTTCTGGACTGACTGCATTTTCCTGTTTCCTGCCAATGAACTGAAATCTGCCCCGTGCCTTACCTATGATTGAACGTAGATGATCATTTGATTTCATATCCCCACGAATTGTTAGGGCCACATATCTGTATGAGATGAATGATTTCAAATGGTTCAAAATGGCTCTGACGACTATGGGACTTAACAGCTGAGGTCATCAGTCCCCTAGAACTTAGAACTACTTAAACCTACCTAACCTAAGGACATCACACACACCCATGCCCATGGCAGGATTCGAACCTGCGACCGTAGCGGTCACGCGGTTCCAGACTGAAGCGCCTAGAACGGCTCGGCCACCCCAGCCGGCCGAATGATTTTAATTGTGACTATTGACATTTCTGGCTCTGGGAGCTTCACTTCTAGGTTAAGAGAGTGTGCAATATATGACACATGACGTATGATGTGGAATCGAAGTAGCTATCCCGTCAAGAGTTCGTTAGCATACATTCTGTTTAGATTTCATTGTATGGTCATTTTTAATAAAACTAAAACTACGAAATGCACACGAAGCACTTTGTGCGTCGTTGGCCCCCGAAAAATGTTCAAATGTGTGTGAAATCTTATGGGACTTAACTGCTAAGGTCATCAGTCCCTAAGCTTATACACTACTTAACCTAAATTATCCTAAGGACAAACACACACACCCATGCCCGAGGGAGGACTCGAACCTCCGCCGGGACCAGCCGCACAGTCCATGACTGTAGCGCCCTAGACCGCTCGGCTAATTCCGCGCGGCCGTTGGCCCCCGTCAACAATGCCAACAATGCGCGATCACCGAAGTGTTTCGGACTGATCTGTTCATTTGCTAGACAGGGGCCAGACGACACGCATCCGACCGAGAGGCCGTACGATTAACGTCTCTGTTGCGCATTCTATACAGTATGTCCCAGGAGAAATGGTCAATATCCGGAGATATGACTGAAACGATCATTGGAAACAAAAAGATCTCGTGAACACTGGGTCTGAAATGCCTACTTTAAGATCAGTGATCATTTGTTCCCTTAGATACTATGAAACACTTCTCTCCTAATGAATAAGTGCTCACAGCTCTTTAAGTATGCGTTTTAGAGCCCATATTTACCAGACATTTTTGTTTCGAATCACTGTTTTTATCATATGCCTGAACACTGACCATTCCTCTTGGGACACCCTGTGTATAATGATCTAGCTGCACTGCGAGCGATGCTGAGAGAAACCGTATATAGGATGCATGATATGATTCCGGACTATAATTTCTACAATTTATGTAACGTATCAGTGTTACGCAGTTAAACTGTATTACATGTTACATTGCAGACAGATATTTGTTCAACCACTTACTAGCAATTATATAGCTTTTACTGCTCCGTATGTTCTATGTAAAACATGCGGTTGGTATCCCAGTCATCATTTACTTGATTAGTGAGCCATAGCCGACTTGAAATGACTTGCTGACATCCAGTGATGGCCAGTAATCATGTACTAATATGCGTTAGCACATTATAAATATCGCACTAAAATTATGCCATTTCGCTTCGTATACAAGGCAGGAATCGCCCTAAATTACGCCATGCGTGCTGGTATGCAAATAAAATGATAGAAAATATGTTTTACAGCGCTCTATCTGTGATAACTAGCAGCCAGTGTTGAGTGCTGAAATGATCGTCAGCCACGCTTCGATCAAATCAGAGAAGGGCAGCAGCTGTCTGCTTTCGTCTACCCACGCTCTGATGTGGAGTCATCACTTCTGGCACTACGAATGCAGTATTTTTTTTTTTGAAACTACATTTAGTGTATTGTCCAAGTGCAGAGTATGAGAGATTTTTGCTATGTCGTTATCGTAACGTTACTGAGGCCAAGTGGTCTAAGATACAGACCAGCAATTCATCAACTCGAGTTAAATTCCTGCTGTTACAAAGTTTTTTTACTTTATTTTAAGCTTTGCAACCTTAAATTATCAATTGTCAAGCTTAAGTACAGTTAAACAGTTCAGTTTATACATGTAGAATTAATATATTCAGTTCAGTTTTGATTACTACTCTTGTACGTCAAAATGTTGTAGTAGCACACTGGTATAAATTTCGCACTAGCCGCCACTGCTCGGAACTTTATCTCAAACACAACGGATCCGCGACTTCAGCGCTACTTCTGTGCAGGGACATCTTTACAAGACACCAGGTCGTGGAGCATTCCAGAATCTGTGTGTTCATCCTTCATGCGGTACAGTACAAACAGGCTCCCGGCGCCTCCTGTATTCCCAGAACAAATACAAACAGTTAAGTACTGTTTGTGGTTTTGTATCCAAGCCAGCGGACATCGACATGGAGGCAGATGAGCTGCAGCTGAGTGCAGCAGAGTAGTGCAGAAGGCACTCACGAAGCTCGAGCGCGAAGCGGGGAATTGGCACAGCCAGTTGGTAAGCTAACTGATTCCTCGTAAATATCTCCCAATATGTAGCATTACACCTAGCATCGCTTTACAGTGTCAAAGTCATCGTTCTTCCACGAAATCAAGTTAATTAATGTTAATCTTCAAGGAAGTCAGTTAATAAAATTGTAACACGCAAAGTAATAGCCTTTATCCTGCGGATATAACGATATACTCATTGTATTCGGTGATAGCGTGACGTACGACTACAAGTACTTGTGGGCATTAAAATTTCAGCAAATAAAGAACTCGTACTTATATACGTGTACAGTTGTACGCCTCCGTAGCTGAGTGGTCAGCTTAGATGGCTGTCATGCGGAGTACCAATGTTCAGGTCCCTGTATTACCACGGATTTTTTCCTTGGTAGGAGGAGTGGTATAGGCTGCACTCAGCCTTCTGATGCCAATTGAGCAGCTGTTTTACCGGATCGTAGCGTCTTCACGGCCTGGAAAATCTGCAAAAAGGCCGGGAGAGCGGTGTGCTGACTACGTCCCCTCCATACCCCATCCTCATGACATAACAAGGCAGAGGATAACAAGGCAGAGGATGACACGGCGGTCGGCAAACACGCCTTGTGCCTTTACGGCCTGGCAAAGAGTTCGTTACATATACAGTACATCAGGAAGAATATATGATTAAATTTATGAGTGATTTGGGTGGCATAACGGGTGTGGAATTTAGTACACAGAGATGCCACCTCTAGCAGCATTAACATTTCTAAGCCAGGTGGCTGTCTAGTAGATCTGAGCTAGGATGACAGCCTGAGGCGTGGGTGAACCTCGTGCGTGGCCGTCGCAACCGTACGCCTTTTATAGTTCGAGGTATGAGTGACAATAGACATATGAACTGAAATCACCTGCCGCTGTTCTATTTGCATGTTTGAGCTAATCCCAGGAACTACTTTAGGGATTTTGATATGCTGTAGTTTAACATAGGGGCTGATTCACGAGGAATGTTTATGTATATAGTTCATAAATATTCGTGCAAACTGACTGAACTATGATGAATTAAGATCAACCACTGCTGTGAAAATGATGTCGTTGCCATCTACGGGCGTCTAGAAGGAATACTAAAAACCAGAGCTCTGCGTGACGCAACAGGTCCAATCATACTCAGCAAGCACGCCCTGGTTCCTTTGATGTGCAGATAAGTGGTGGAACGTTTTAAGAGCAGATGTAGGACAAAATTGCGAAACAATTCGAATTTTTTTATTCCGTAATTTATTAGATTGATTCGCAATCGCGAAGTTTCATAATCGAATTCTGGCTGGAAGTATGTTTAAAAAAAGTTTGTTTGGGAATCTGCGCCTGCTACTCCCCTCTTTCTGTGCTGTGATCATCACCTTCTCTACACTAGAACTTTTTTGTGCGTTAATTTTTCGTTCACACAATCGAAACGAACTACAGATGAGTCTAGAAGGCTGTGAGAAAGATTATCTTTGCTTGTTACTTTGTTTACAAAGTAGTTTTTTGAGAATGGAAAGCCACAGGGAAGTGTTAGCAGTTATACACAGCGTGAAAATCATGCAGCAAGCCGTGTGGGCAATATTCTTTCACAAACTTTCCACATATGACAATCCTCAAGATTCCCTCTGTGAAATATCGTGGTGCAAACATCTTCAGGCAGAAGCCAGTGGAAAGCCATACACCCACAAACATGGTTTGCCTCTTGCTGCTTTAGATGATATGAAACCAACTTTCAGGTAATTAGCCAATCCTGTACTGCCGAAAAATGTGTACGGAATACAAATGACAACTACAATCACCTTATATGGATGCGTTGTCCAAAAACAGTATTTGTGTCCTCAGTTGTTGTGAAGATGGCTGCATATGATGCCTATCTAGTGTTCAGTAGTGGAAATGTAGGTAGCATTAAGTGCCTGCAGAGACTAGGCTTCAATCCAGGTGCATTCACACTGAAGATACTCTGAAGCATCGATGAAGCACGACTGGACAAGGCTCGGGCAGCGGAAGAAAAAGTGCAGAAGCTGGCTAGGCAACTCCAGGAAGCGAATAAAGCTTATGCATATCGACAGCATTAGTCACTAGAGGTACAGCAACATTGTCAAAAACTTAAACAAAAACTTTAAATGCTATTTGCCGTAAACTGACTTTTTGGAGCTATAATGTGCCTTCTTTCAGCAACTATAAAAGCTAACATCCTGCAATTTGGCATAGTTCTTAAGAATTACTTACTGAATAATCTTGTGAAGCACTCTCCCGTTATCTTTTCTCTGAGAACAGTTCTCTTTTAAAAACTGAGAAAAATAGAGCAGTAACACAAAACTGAAAAATTAATTCAAAGCGACTGTACCCTTAAACGAAAATCTGTTTTGCACGTCTTGTTAGCCTCTTATGCAGATGTAAACTGTAAAATTCCACTTTTATTGGTTGATTAGTTTACGAAAAAAGGTACATTATAGAAACAATGGTAATTAAAAATTCAAATCCTTATAAAATGTATGTCGATGCGGATTTTCAAACTAAAATTGCACAGAATATCAAGCATTAAGTTGTGCATAATAGTCACTAGTTTTACTAGTTCAGCTATAATATTTTTGGAGATATATATGTTTCAGTACAGGAATGCATTTTGCCCTACGTCTGTCCGTAAGCCGCGTCCACACTGGACGCGCCGCGTAAATGAGCGACGCAGAATGTCGCAGAATGGAGCTGAGTGTTCGCAGGTGCGTATCGACGTTGGAGTTTGCACGTGCGCGCGACAGTAAGAATGAAAAACTACAAACGCCGTTCAAACAGCAGTACGAACTAGTTCGTTGTTGTGTAGTGTGGAGCGGGTCGACGTCCACAGCGGCCGCGCCGCCCTGCGCCCAACAACTTCCGTTGGTTTTACGCGGCGCGGTACAGTGCAGTGCAGCGCAGCCGGTGTGGACGCGGCATTAGGCGCGGTGTGCAGAGTGTGAAAGCGCATTAACGTATTCAGATATTATTTGTACGGACACTTTGAAATTGTACAATCGTAAGCGAATCAGCACTGACGAGAAAACGATACAAGCCGTAGCAGCATTCCTCATGAAGGACGGTGGATTTGCGAGCTTCTTAGAGAAAGGAACAGACACCGCCGCGATCTTCTTGATACCTTAAAAATAGATGATGAAACAGGATTCAAAAATTCCCTGCAGATAACTACAAAACTTTTACAAAGGCTTCTGTAAGTTGATGGGTGATCTGAAAAAATACGCCAATTTCAGATTGCTAATTTCTCTCAGATTAGCAATCAGTATTTACACTCATAATTCACTGCTGATTCTTTGGACAAAGGCAATCAAGTTACTTGTATTATGGGGTTTTAAATAAACGAACGCTACCAAAATTCTACACCTTTATTCGTTTTGTCTGTGTAGTTATTCGTCAACATAGTTACCTTGGCTACGCACACGTTTCTCCCCAAAACAAGAGACCACTTTGTTGATATTGTCATTGCACAACGTTTAACTTTTTCGACGTAGCCATAACCTTAGATGTGCTTCTACCGCTTCGTTATATGTCAAAGTGAAGTCCTCCAGGGGTTCTTTAAGTTTTCGAAACAAATGAAAATCGGATGGGGCCAAGTCGGGGCTGTAAGGAGGATGATTAACGACAGTGAACCGAAGGCGCCTAATTGTTGCAGATGTCGCAGCGCTCATGTGTGATTACGCTTTGTAATGCTGAAGAAGAGCGTGCTCAACGTGTGGGCGAACATTTCGAATTCGGAACTCGACTACAGCACGCTGTTCCTCACGCACCGACAATGTTGCACCACTGGCCATTAAAATTGCTACACCACGAAGATGACGTGCTACAGACGCGAAATTTAACCAACAGGAAGAAGATGCTGTGATGTGCAAATGATTAGCTTCTCAGAGCATTAACACAAGGTTGGCGACGGTGGCAACACCTACAACGTGCTGACATGAGGAAAGTTTCTAACCGATTTCTCATACACAAACAGCAGCTGACCGGCGTTGCCTGGTGAAACGTTGTTGTGATGTCTCGTGTAAGGAGGAGAAATGCCTACCATCCCGTTTCCGACTTTGATAAAGATCGGATTGTAGCCTATCGCGATTGCGGTTTATCGTATCGCGACATTTCTGCTAGCATTGGTCGAGATCCAACGACTGTTAGCAGAATATGGAATCGTTGGGTTTATGAGGATATTACGGAACGCCGTGCTGGATCCCAACTGCCTCGTATCACTAGCATTCGAAATGACAGGCATCTTATTCGCATAGCTGTAACGGATCTTGCTGCCACGTCTCGATCCCTGAGTCAACAGATGGGGATGTTCGCAAGACAACAACCATCTGCACGAACAGTTCGACGACGTTTGCAGCAGCATGGACTATCAGCTCGGAGACCATGGTTGCGGTTACCCTTGACGATGCATCACAGACAGGAGCGCCTGCGATGGTGTACTCAACGAGGAACCTGGGTCCACGAATGGCAAAACGTCATTTTTTTGGATGAATCCAGGTTCTGTTTACAGCATCACGGTGGTCGCATCCGTGTTTGGCGACATCGCAGTGAACCCACATTGGAAGCGTGTATTCGTCATCGCCATACTGGCGTATCACCCGACGTGATGGTATGGGGTGCCATTGGTTACACGTCTCGGTCACCTCTTGTTCGCATTGATGGCACTTTGAACAGTGGACGTTACATTTCAGATGTGTTACGACCCGTGGCTCTACCCTTCATTTGATCCCTGCGAAACCCTACATTTCAGCAGGATAATGCACGACCGCATGTTGCAGGTCCTGTACGGGCCCTTCTGGATACAGAAAATGTTCGACTGCTGCCCTGTCCAGCACATTCTCCAGATCTCTCACCAATTGAAAACTTCTGGTCAATGGTGGCCGAGCAACTGGCTCGTCCGAATACGCCAGTCACTACTCTTGATGAACTGTGGTATGGTGTTCAAGCTGCATGGGCAGCTGTACCTGTACACGCCATCCAAGCTCTATTTGACTCAATGTCCAGCCGTATCAAGGCCGTTATTACGGCCAGAGGTGGTTTTTCTGGGTACTGATTTCTCAGGATCTATGCATCCAAATTGCGTGAAAATGTAATCACATGTCAGTTCTAGTATAATATATTTGTCCAATGAATCCCCGTTTATTATCTGCATTTCTTCTTGGTGTAGCAATTTTAATGGCCAGTAGTGTACATTACACACAGCCGTGTCACACGCTACAATTCGGGGCCCTCCAACGGCAGAGGGCTGCACATATGTAGACATGAAGAACAGCGATGTGGAATGTTATTAGTAGTTGTTTTATTCAAAAAGTACCGAGCGAGGTGGCGCAGTGGTTAGACACTGGACTCGCATTCGGGAGGACGACGGTTCAATCCCGCGTCCGGCCATCCTGATTTAGGTTTTCCGTGATTTCCCTAAATCGCTCCAGTCAAATGCCGGCATGGTTCCTTTCAAAGGGCACGGCTGACTTCCTTCCCCGTCCTTCCCTAATCCGATGAGACCGATGACCTCACTGTCTGGTGTCCTTCCCCAAAACAGCCAACCAACCAACCTTTATTCAAAAAATCTTATGAGCTCTGATGCAAAAAATTCTGAGGCGCTACTTTTCAGCACGCCCTCGTAGTTTTAGCGAAGAGTTTCCATGAAATCGTTTAAGATCAAAAGCATAGCGAAAAAGCATGGCAATCCCGAGTCTGTGGTTTTTAATTTCAGCAGTGCAGCATGTGACTCAGTCTTTAGGCGTCTGCTTTCCTCGAATTAAACCCAGATTCGGACAGGAATCTCTGCGTGACAAGACGGCGTAGTCTGCCACAAAGGCCAACTATGAACCAGTGCGTACCAAACTTTACAAGAGAAGTGCTGTCACTTGCTACACGTCTAGATCAGGCATGCCTTATCTTTTTTATTTTGTTTTCTTTCCAGTGATCCAGCCTCCGATATATGATACGCTACACATTAAAAGACATATCTAGTCACACACCCACCCACACCCACGATTCACAAACATATTTACATTGTTCCTTTACAAAAACTAATTAAATCATGATGTCCTCCTATCTCTGTCACGCCGGCCCTGTGGCCGAGCGGTTCTAGGCACTAAAGTCTGGAACCGCGCGACCGCTCCGGTTGCAGGTTCGAATCCTGCCTCGGGCATGGATGTGTGTGATGTCCTTATGTTAGTTAGGTTTAAGTAATTCTAAGTTCTAGGGAACTGATGACATTAGAAGTTAAGTTCCATAGTGCAGAGACATTTGAACCATTTTTTTCTCTGCCACGAGATGCCACGCCATACGCCAGTTAACCCTTGAACAGATAATTCATAACTATATCCAGTGGTCCGTAAAGAAAATTGCCTCGACCTTAGACAAGTTGTTCGGCGGTAAATAGTTAGTGCTAGATGTGTGTAGCCGAAGCTGGTCGCTAGTATCTTTGTACAGATGGTTGCCTGTCTCTCGACTCACGAAAGAATAACCTGTGTCAAATCTGAAGCAAAATCTTTCTAGACAAAAGTTAGCCCTTAAAAATTCCATTATATGATAACAACTCTTCGTAGATATGTTTCCCTCTATCATCTGTTTCGCGGAGAGATTCATTCGCTTGGTCTGTGGGGTGACAATGAATGGTGATTGGAAAAATCCTCGTCACTTTCGAAATCGGTCTATGGACTTTCTAATGCAAACGTATTTTCCTCTCTAGAGCGTCTGTTTCTGTTGTGCATTTCACTGACGTGATGTTCCGAAGAGGAAATATGCACACAAACAACAAAATCTACAACAATAACAACAACATTTGAGAGCAGCCAAAGTCTATAGTGCACAGAAAGAATTGTCAAAACCAAAGGTAATATAAACACTGTCGAAACCGAAAAAATAATGGACATGGGACAGTCGATTTTGACACAAACAACAACTTCTTATGTTACCAATTGAAAAATTACTCTGTAGTCAGCTGTATGAAGTATGTGTACGATCATTGTTATAAAAAACACTTATTTTGACTTTCATATAATAACTTATACCAACTCCAAACTGTAAGTCACAATCCTAATAATATTTTGTCCCTGACTCACTTCAGTTTTCGCACTAGTTTAGGGCCGTAACTTGGAGCCATAACGATCCAAGTGTGGTTTTCCACTTGGATCAGCATGGCGGAAAGTAAGATAAATTCTGACGTGGGAAATTGAGACGTTCTTACAGAAGACGGTGGTTTTTGCCCTTTGCTTAATGTGGCACGAAAATTTGCATTTTTTTCCCTTGCATTCATGCGAAAAGCTCTAATAAAGAAAAATTGTCACTTGGATCAATCTGGTACTAATGCCCCCAATTATTGTATGCCACATTCATGGCGTTGCAGTTTCAATAGCCAGGGCTGTGGATGTGATAACACGTGAACAACTGCAATGCTATAATCATCTTTAAAATGACTGATGTCAATTATTAGATTTGTAAAACGCAACTCGGTTACCTGCTGAGACTGAACCTCACGTCACGTGCGACAGTCGCCGCTCGTGCTCCAGCTGCCTGTTGTTCATTATGGTTTGTTTCCAACAACACACGGCACGCCTCCACACCGTACCTCGACGACATTCTCCAAACAGAACTTTGACAAGTGTCAGTTATCTACAGTGAACTTTTTTACAGTGAATCTGTATCAATGTTTAGATTTTCCGTCGGTGTATGGCAGAACATGGTAACAATATTAAACAGGAAACACTTCCTAACGTTCTCCAAAATTATACTTATTTGGTGGGCGAACCAGCTTTCTCCTTCTTAGGCCATATTCAGGTGAGAAGTGAATGTCGCAATCACAGATAAAATGGAATGCGATCAACACAGATATTATTCACACAGAAATACAAAGATGATGGTATGTAGAGTGTTGCAGATTCAACCTTTTCTGTTCATCTTTTTAACTGAAAATAATTCATACAATGTTGAACAGCGGTTCCAAACCTTTCTAAGACGATTACCCCTGAGTGCAATCAGCTATTAGCTAATACCCCCACCCTCGCCCTACCCCATCATCATCAACATTAGCACTTGACTAAGAGTTAGAATGAAAAAGAATTTTCTCTGAACACTTTTATTTTTAAAATGGTGAAAGATAAATGACATTTACTTTTTGTTAGTGCATTATTAAACCCTGAACTAATAAGCCAGTGAGATAATTGGTTGTTCTTGTTTCCAACAATATTTTTACTATAAAATGATGAAGTGGTGCATCGTGAGTGTTATCTACAACTCTTCTACTGAAAACAAAACTAACTTTCGACAATGAGGGTAGATACTTGTTACAAAACGTACTTCTTGCTTCTGCCACACCACCCCTTTCCTTAGAGACTCTTGCTTCACGTACATCCTGTACCCCCATTTAAAATCAGCCAAGTTAAAATGTACGCACTATGTACCTGCTGTTTGTAAATCACGTGATTGATGGTCTCCTTACTTTTGAAATGGACAAAATTCGAAACCTTCAGGTTACCAATGATTCGTGTCTGATAACTGCCGGTGATAATAATAATAATAATAATAATAATAATAACAAAGTGTGTACGCCCTACAACAGTGTATTTGCCACTAAATAGTTACCGTTCTGCTACAATTAGTTCCTTTATTTTTGGGAAATGAACAATAAAGCAATTTCAGGTCTAGTATGCAAAGTCTCTGCGACTAGGAGAAAAAATTTTCATGAGATATTTAAGCATATCTGATATGTATGTCTCAGTTTCATTGTCGTCGATGCGTGGTGCAAAGTGTATAAGTAACGAATGGACTACTTAAGGAATATGTCCATTCACTGTATCACAAACTGTAACCTCGACCACATTGTCTCACGTGGTAAAAGAAGCATTTGAAATTTAAAGAAATGTTATTACAGGTAATTTATTTAAGTAGTATTATAGTCTTACGAAAAGTTATCGTGTAAAAATAATTTACTTTCATGACGAAACACAATTGAACTCTTTCGTTTTTACTCCTCAGAAAATTTCCTTTTACTCTCCAGAAGGTAATTAATTTCCCAAGGTTGGAAACCACTAACGTGGAATGTGAAGTTTTACAATTTTAAGGAGTGTCGCAGAACTCTCCGTTACATTGAAAACAATATAGTCAACTCAATGCTGTTCTTTGCATTTTGTAAGCACTCGGTAGTAAGAATCTGAGGGCAAAACATGGGAGTGCGATTCTAAGCATTGTTGTGAGACGAGGTCTGTCTGCGAGAGTGGAAGTGGTGGTGTCGGTCGAGAGCTCGGAGACAGAGGACGTGTCACGCTGCCCCCACATCGGTGATGGCAATCTTACCACACTCAAGGCCTGATTTCACTTATATAACCAGGAGAGATTTAGATGGCCTAACTACGGTTGAAGATGGAATTCAAGGTAAAATTCGCAAGCATAGCGCAAAAGCAGTTGCAGGGTTAGGCTCGTGAGTGTTAGTCCCAGTTTGCAACAATCCCGTGTTTTGCTTGTCAGTTAAAGAAGCCTCCTTATCCTCCAAATAATAATAATTATTCTCCACATCTAATTGATATATAAATGCTGTGGTTATTAAATGTTAATGTAGCTTTGAAATTGAAATAATTTGTTAATTTGGCACTCACCCATTATTGATACCTATGTCATTGTAACTGTCTTTGTTTATTATTGGTTATGGGTTATGATGATCCTGAAGTTTTAAATAGGCTTAATTTATGAAATCCCTTCTTACAAGTTATTTAGTTGGTTGGTTGATTTGTGGGATTAAAGGGACCAGACTGCAACGGTCATCGGTCCCAGTTATTTAGTAGTTAACACGATCCTAACAAACTCCTTTATATTAAATACATTCTTAGTAACAAGCTTTAGCCGCTGCTGCTGCATGCTGCTGCGCATTGCTGTAAACCACGTTGAAAAAAAGGGCAGTCATTGAAGACGTGAGTGAAAAACTTATGGCCAAAAGAGAGACACTGACGCACCACAACATGGCATGTACTCTAATCCAGTAAATTCCGTTGCACAAGTCAGATTCTGTATCACTTGTAAATTCTTGTTCAAAACTGCGGTCAGATAGCTTAGGTATTCATTGTTACAGGTTCATTTGTTCCTGTAGTTTTTCATATTCAAATACGCAGTCAGATAGCTTATCCAAATGTGAGCCGCACGGGGTAGCTGTGCGGTCGTGGTCCCCTTGCCATGGTTCGCGCGGCTACCCCCGTCGGTGGTTCGAGTCCTCCCTCGGGCATGTGTGTGTGTGTGTGTGTGTGTGTGTGTGTGTGTGTGTGTGTTGCCCTTTGTATGGAAATAAATCTAGTCTCAGTGACTAGGGCATTCTACCTAACAAATATTCAGAATCCAACAGTACTTAAAATGGCTCTGAGCACTATGGGACTCAACTGCTGTGGTCATCAGTCCCCTAGAACTTAGAACTACTTAAACCTAACTAACCTAAGGACATCACACATATCCATGCCCGAGGCAGGATTCGAACATGCGACCGTAGCAGTCGCACGGTTCCGGACTGCGCGCCTAGAACCGCGAGACCACCGCGGCCGGCAAACAGTACTTAGAAAATGTGTTCTCATGTAATAAAAAAAAAAAAAAAACTGCAAACAATACGTTTCAGCAGAAATCGATGTATTGGAACCATCCTCTTACTGCAACGAGAATTTCGAAGACTCCATTAAATTTCGGAAAGTACGGAAAACGGATGCTAACAAAAATAACGTACAGTACCACAATATACTTAAAATGCATTTAAATCGGACAGTTCACACACGAATTCGTATTCAGTAACAAGTGCACATGATATCATGCGATGAAATCAACTTCTGCTTTATATGAAACAGAAACAAATAGGCTTAATTTATGAAATCCCTTCTTACAAGTTATTTAGTTGGTTGGTTCGTTTGTGGGATTAAAGGGACCAGACTGCAACGGTCATCGGTCCCAGTTATTTAGTAGTTAACAGGATCCTAACAAACTCCTTTTTATTAAATACATTCTTAGTAACAAGCTTTAGCCGCTGCTGCTGCATATACTACACCCAGTACCGTATTACGGATGCTAGCAAAAATGCAGAATACCAGCACTATATTTACAATGCAATTAACAGAGTGTAATACGCGCAAGAAGGTCGGAATTAGGAATAGAATGTGCTGAACACGATGAAACCAGTTTCTGTGTCATGTAGTGTCAGATAATATTTTAGGATTTGACAAGTGCTTAAGTGCAATTATTTGTACATGTGCTATTCTGTTCTCTTGTATTTTGTTCACTAGGCGACAGTGCGGAACTGTATCGAATGCCTTGCAAAAATTAAGTAATGCATTACGGACACACTTGCCGTAATAAATTCTGTACTCATTTATACTATTTTGCACGTTTACATCTTCATACGGAAAGCGGTTGTTTTTTAAACTACTCATATCTGCCGTTATCCTCATGACAAACAAAATTTTGTACCATTAATATACCCATACCACAGACCGCTGCCAGTTGCATTGTTTACCCCATGAAGTTCTTGTTTTATTCTCTTTGCGCTTCGCACGTGTTTGACCTCCAGAGCGGTTGTGCCCTTCCCGGCGCCGAAAAGCCTTTTGCCTGCAACACTGAATACTTTTTATCTGTCAGTCTGAAAATATGGCTGACGTTGTTCTCTGACGATAATTGCGTAATGCCTTGCTTTGGAAACCAAGGTTTGATTTGGCCGCTCTTTTGAACATTCATGTTTCTCTGTTCGTGGCCAATGATGACTGTGTGATGTACTAAATGACAGATGCAAGATAAATAAATAATGAGTGAAAAAAAGTAAACCTTCGTACATTGGCTTTTTTCTTTATAACAATTCATTCACTGTTTTGCACACCGAGAATTAAGCTGAGTTCTTATGAATAACTGTTTATTCCGAAATAAAATTCCTGTAATGTTGATCTGTGTTATTTTTCTTAATTTCTCCAGGCAAATACCAGAATGGTTCGTTTGCAAAGGGCGCAGCCGATTTCCTTCCCCATCGTTTCTTAATCGGAGAATCCGCTCCGTCTCTAATGACCGCTCTGTCGACGAGGCTAATCTTCCTACCACTTTTTTAACTTCATTCTTTTCTACGCAGTAAAGCTTAGTGGCGACCTTTATTTAATTTGTTTATACTGTACTCCAGAGTTACCAGCTGAACTGCAAACAGGGCCTCACGTAATCCATAACTTAGCAAACTGTGGGGCAATGTCAAAAAGAAATGGATTTAGTAACCTAATAAAGCAATACCTAACCAATACCCCACTCTCACGTAACTCCACAACAAGTTCAGTTATATCTGCCAAACGTGCCTAAAATCGAGTGCAGTAATTAGCACGAGCTTTCACCGAAAACGGGAGGGCAACACGAGGTAGTAACTAGAAATATTCAGAGTGCTACACGATCCACGAAAAAAAAGGGCTATCTTCACACAGCAGTAGGAAAGCAAATGAAATGATGAGTATTGAAATAAACTATACATTAACTGAAAATCAGAATAAATTGTGGGATAAAAGTTTATCAAGAAACTGACACTGCAACTGAAATGAACGATTGTAATGTTTAAAATGATGCAAAAAGCCAGTACCTTAATTTACATTGAAATTAAGTCCTCCGTTAGTCTCTGAGTAATAATGTTAATCCTTCCTTCCTCTGTGTCCCTTCGTCTTTCTGTATCAGATGTAACACACACTACACACACTCACATGTACACGCACGGCACATTGTGTAATTCCCCATTGTATCCCGTGGTCAGAGGGTATTTCGCAGCGACAATTAGTCAATCGATAGCCTCCGACCCTTAACGGAAGTGCCTCCCTGGAGCTGACAGCAAATCGAGACCGGGAAAACGAGGCTATCGGAGTTCTGTCATGATATGAGATGTAATAATTGAAGTCTATTAAACGTCAAAATGGATTTGAGCTTTCCGTTACCGCAGATGGGACTCTGACCCTACTGCTGGGAACTGTCAACTTAGCTCAACAGCTTCAGTGTTCTTTACGACGTTTGTGAATAAGTTATTTGGCTCTACCGTGTATTTATATTTTAAATTTGTATTTTGTGCCATCCCAGAGCTTTTATTTCTAACCACTTTGCTACATTCAATCGTTTCTCTAGTTTCGCACGAGGTTCCCCAAAGGAATAAATCGTCAAAAATAATAGATTTTTGAGAATAATGTGATTAATATTTAACAATAAACCCATTTTATTTTAGATTAGAGGATCCACACCTATCTGTGCCTTGTATAATGTGGAACCAACTGGTGCCTCAGAAACAAGCGCTTATTGTCACTTTCATGAAATATATACTTGGTTATGTGTATTGTCTGTTGCAGCATTGGCATCCCAGTACATACACTGTCCGATCAAAGGTTTCCGGACACTCCCATGTAATGCGGAATATACCAGTGATGTCATTAGAGGCGGGGAACACTGTATTGTCAGTAGAGAAGTAATAGCAGCAGAATGATTCCGTCAGAAGAGATCTATGACTTGGGGCGTCGGCTAGTAATTGGATGTCACCTGAGTAACAAAACCATCAGGGGCATTTAAGTACCTCTAAAGTTATCGAAGTCGACTACTCGTGATGTGACTGAAGAGGAAATGCAGTGGAACAACCATAACTAAACCAAGATCAGGCAGACCACATCTACTAATGAACAGAGACTGTCGAGCATTGTGGAAGGTCGTTGTAAAAAATGACATGAAATAGGCTGAAGGATCAGTAGCGCCAACAGGGAACTACGGAGAAGGTGGTGTTACAGTATGGTGATTTTTTTTTTTTTTTTTTTTTTGTCGACAGTGTGTGATCCCCTTACATCGAACAAGAAAACACTGAATTCGGAAAAAATTGAACCCGTTTTACAGCACTGTGCACTGCGTACAGTAGAACAACATTTCGGAGACGACGGTTGTTTACATCAGCATGGCACTACGTCCTGTCACAAAGTAGCATCTGGAAGGCAACGGCTTGTGGGCAACAACATCCCTAAAATCGACTGATCTTTCCAGAGTTTCCACCTGAAACGAATGGAACACCTTTGGAATGAGCCAGAACATCGACTTCGCTCCATTTAAGCAGTTCCTTCTTCTGTACCCCTAATCAGTGGTCTCTGATGCCCAACTATTTTCAAAACACTCCCTGATCAGGAGACTGGACTCGGAAACGAGCACCTCAAACGCTCGCTACAGCGTCTCCATCGGGTGTATAGTATCCCGTCCATAAACAAAATGGCCGGCCGGAGTGGCCGAGCGGTTCTAGGCGCTACAGTCTGGAACTGCGCGACCGCTACGGTCGCAGGTTCGAATCCTGCCTCGGGCATGGATGTGTGTGATGTTCTTAGGTTGGTTAGGTTTAAGTAGCTTTGAGTTCTAGGGGACTCATGACCCCAGAAGTTAAGTCCCATTGTGCTCAGAGCCATTTTGAACCATAAACAAAATGTGTATCTGAAGTTAAGGGAGAACGACACACACAGGAACTAAGCACGTTTCCACTGGAACGAAGAGAATTTATTGTCTCCTATAAGCCATTCACCAAGACCGCCGCGATGTTATTAGACACTTCCTCCAGCTGGCTGCTGTATGCAAGCTCTAATATACGCGGGTCATTCAATAATTAAAGAGACAAATAGGTCTGGGGAAAAACTGTTAGTAGAGCAAGTCTGGTACTTTAGGGCTTTAAGTTGGCATAACTGGGATGAGCCGTGAACAGCTGATGTATCAACTTTGTTTTTCACGGTAAATGATGACAGCCAAAACAGTTGCAGGATAAAGATTTATTGAAATTGTTGACCTAGGTTTTGGTGTATATAAATGTACCTTCATCAGAAATAAAAAATCTAAAATTACATCCTGCAATGGAGATTAATAAAACAATTGTGCCATAAGGCGTCGTCAATAGCTAAGACATCCTGCAACTGTTTTGGCTGTCATCATTTACCGTGAAGAATTTCGACAGTTGCTGTTTCAGCCATGTTTAAAATCTTGAACTTTGTTTTGTTTATAAGCTCAAAAAAACATTTCAAGATGACGAGTCCGCTTGGTTCTGGTCGACCAGTTGCAGTTTCAACTCCCTCACTTGAAAGTCGAATTGATGACATTATTCGTGCCGACCGCCGTGTCACTGTGCAAATGATAGTTGATAAGGTTCGTGTTAGTACTGGTACAGTTCATAACATTATCTGTAATAACCTGAAGAACCGCAAAACATGTGCAAGATGGGTCCCAAAGGAGTTGACGCGGCTACACAAGGAAACAAGGTTGAGAGTGTGCACAGACCTAAAGGAACGTTATGAAAGAGAGGGTGAGCACTTCCTCAACAACATTTTAATTTGTGATGACACTTGGGTTCACTTTTATGAGCCAGAATCAAAAAGACAAAGAAAGGAGTGGAAGCACACCAACTCACCTGCCAAGAAAAAATTCAAAACCCAAGCATCAGCAGGAAAAGTCATGTTGACGGTGTTTTTGTATACTGAAGGTCCAATTTTTTGTGGTTATCTCGAAGAGCGGCAGACAAAGAACAGCCAATACTACTCAGATTTGCTTTTAAACAAGGTGAAGTCAGCTGTGAGAGAGAGACGTGGTGGATCTCAGGGGAGAGGTGTGGTTCTCCAGCAAGACAACGCGTGTCCTCATATTGCTCAACTAACCCGTGAAACGATCGACGAAATGGGTGGGGAAGTACTGCTTCATCCCGCTTACAGTCCTGATTTAGCAACTAGTGATTTCCACTTGTTTCGTGCAGTGAAAGAGCAATACGTGGGAAGAGGTTCCAGGGCAGCGAACACATGTAAACGTTTGTGGGAAAGTCGTTCACACATCAAGATAAAGAGTTCTTTGCAGCTGGAATAGAAAAGCTTGTATCCCGTTGGAACAAGTGCATAAATGTTCAAAGGATTATGTAGAAAAGTAGAAAAAGTGTTGTTTTGTAAAAATAAATGATTTTTTCTCCAGGCTAATTTCTCTCTTTAATTATCGAATGACCCTCGTAAATTCTCTGTCCACCTTGCATGTTCTCGTTTCTAAAGTTGGTATCTTTTTCACGAAAACCGGAAAGAACTTTAGTGATCACTGAAAATCACTCATTCCCAGCTTCACACGCACAACGCTTTCAAAATCTCAACTCTGTCGCACGCGGCCCACGACTCTCGTCCTACTCTGCCGAAAGCTGCTGGGTGGCTCACGAATTCGCGAGCTCCAAATCACTCCATGAAAGTATTTGACATTTAGGCTTTTTACCGAACTATCAGTTTAATAAGCCACGGGTGCAAAATACTAACACGAAATTTTTACAGACGAATGGAAAAACTGGTAGAAGCCGACCTCGGGGAAGATCAGTTTGGATTCCGTAAAATGTTGGAACACATGAGGTAATACTGACCCTACGACTTATCTTAGAAAATAGATTAAGGAAAGGCAAACCTACGTTTCTAGCATTTGTAGACTTAGAGAAAGCTTTTGACAATGTTAACTGGAATACTCTCTTTCAAATTCTGAAGGTGGCAGGGGTAAAATACAGGGAGCGAAAGGCTATTTACAATTTGTACAGAAACCAGATGGCAGTTGTAAGAGTCGAGGGGCATGAAAGGGAAGCAGTGGTTGGGAATGGAGTGAGACAGGGTTGTAGCCTATCCCCGATGTTATTCAAACTGTATATTGAGCAAGCAGTAAAGGAAACAAAAGAAAAATTCGGAGTTGGAAATAAAATCCATTGAGAAGAAATAAAAACTTTGAGGTTCGCCGATGACATTGTAATTCTGTCAGAGACAGCAAAGGACCTGGAAGAGCAGCTGAACGGAATGGACAATGTCTTGAAAGGAGGATATAAGATGAACATCAACAAAAGCAAAACGAGGATATTGGGATGTAGCTGAATTAAGTCGGGTGATGCTGAGGGAATTAGATTAGGAAATGAGACACTTAAAGTAGTAAAGGAGTTTTGCTATTTGGGGAGCAAAATAACTGATGATGGTCGAAGTAGAGAGGATACAAAATGTAGACTGGCAATGGGAAGGAAAGCGTTTCTGAAGAAGAGAAATTTGTTGACATCGAGTATAGATGTG
Organism: Schistocerca nitens; assembly: GCF_023898315.1. Taxonomy (NCBI): domain Eukaryota; kingdom Metazoa; phylum Arthropoda; class Insecta; order Orthoptera; family Acrididae; genus Schistocerca; species Schistocerca nitens. The sequence goes on from NC_064615.1 coordinate 773,416,874, forward strand.
TCAGGAAGTCGTTTCTGAAAGTATTTGTATGGAGTGTAGCCTTGTATGGAAGTGAAACATGGACGTTAAATAGTTTGGACAAGAAGAGAATAGAAGCTTTCGAAATGTGGCGTTACAGAAGAATGCTGAAGATTAGATGGGTAGATCACATAACTAATGAGGAGGTACTGAGTAGAATTGGAGAGAAGAGGAGTTTGTGGCACAACTTGACTAGAAGAAGGGATCGGTTGGCAGGGCATATTCTGAGACATCAAAGGATCACCAATTTAGTATTGAAGGGAAGTGTGGAGGGTAAAAATCGTAGAGGGAGACCAAGAGATAAATACACTAAACATATTCAGAAGGATGTAGGTTGCAGTAGGTACTGGGAGATGAAGAAGCTTGCACAGCATAGAGTATAATGGAGAACTGCATCAAACCAGTCTCAGGACTGAAGACAACAACAACAACATCCAGTCATCATCAGGAACTGAATGTTGGCATGTAGTGGTTTCTCTCCAACTGGTGGCGGAGAAAACCAGCAATTCGTGGGAAGTCACACACCTTTACACCACCTATGTAGGTCCTGATTTTAACCCACTTAGGAGGATTAGGGAAAGATCGGCCTACCTGCTTCCCCCGGATAGTGGCTCTGGTGTGCATAATAGATACATGAAGAGCACACAGGAGCAGTATAAAAATGATACGTTACAAAATGACACACGAAGCGAGAAATTTTACACATTTCATGTGCTTGTTGGCTGTCTCACAAACCAAATATGCTCCCAAGCTGTGAATTCTGATCAATAGCTTGCTCGTTGGTTACTCACATAGCTTGGGAGTGGGCAGGTCCGAGAGGATTTCACCGTATTCGTCCAAGGGTTTCTGATTGTGATAACCAACTCTACGTTTGTTGCTCTGACATCTTCTCTTGACAGTGTGTAGACGCGATGTGGCCCTTGCTATGGCGAGTCCACCTGTCCTACATTTTAGTGAGGAAGTCACCAAGAGGTACCTAGACCAGTTGGCTCATCCTGGGCAGACCCTGCAGCGAGCAGAGGAGTAAATTTCCGGTATGTTGGCCGGCTCGCTGCGGGCTGCGCTGACTGGGCCGGATCGCCGCCCCCGGCGCTGATAGCGCAGGCCCTGCCCCCTCCCACCCCCGTCCCCCTTTTCCGCCCTCAGACCTCCGCCCACCGCCGGCCGCTCTTCCTGAAGCGGCGTTTTCGATAACCGGCGCCGATAGCGTGCCCGGCTCGGCGGAACGGAAAGCTTTTATCTGGCGACTCGATTTGTGAGCGATGGGATCCTGAACGAACACCTCGTCACAATTCTGAAATTACCTGCGACGAAGGGCCGTGTCAGGAACAGGCCGGGGGGAGACGGAGCAAGTAACTTGGGCGATAAGACGTTACTGGGCGAAGCGAAAGCGATCATCGAAACGGGTAAGAAAATATATGGTATTTTCCTCCGTTACGAGGCAATTCTGCAAGGAGTAAGGAGGCAAGGCAGGGCTTTCAGAATACGATCCTTCAGCTGGTGTGTGGCTAGATAAACGTGTGATTTCCTCTTTGTAGTTCTCATTCTCCACTCCAAAAGAAAAGTGAGCACTTTGAGAAGCAGCCCATTACAGTGTCGTGGTCCTTTACAGGCAAATACGAGGCGTGTTTTTTAAGTAAGTACCGTTTTGAAACTAAAAAAAGACGTGCTAAGATATCTCAATAATTTCATTTTTACATGAAAGCCTGTACCTTAATCTACTTTTCTACATAATTTCCGTCAACATTGAGGCACTTGTCATAACGTTGTACCAGTTTTTTTTACACCGTACTCATAGATGTCTGCCTCCTGACTTGTTAACCACTGCATCACCACTGTTTTGACTTCGTCACCGTCTTGAAGACGCTGACCGCGCAGGTGTTTCTTCAAGATGAAACGTGGGTGGCCTACGTCACACCAGAATCAAAGCAACAGTCCATGGAATGGTGGCATTCAGATTCACCCAGAAAAGTGAAGTTTAAGCAAACAATTTCTGCCCGGAAAATCATGTGCACAGCTTTTTGGGACAGAAAAGGAATATTGCTTGTGGATTTCTGCCGCGTAATGAGACAGTCAGTGCAGCAGCTTACTGTAAGACATTGCACAATCTGAGCCGTTCAGTTCAGAACAAAAGACTTGGCAAGTTGAGCAATGGCATCGTTTTGCTGCAAGACAATGACTGTCCGCATGTGACGAATCAGACCAAAGATCTCATCACATGTTTTCGATGGGAAACTCTAGATCATCCTCCGTACAGCCCCGATCTTGCGCCCAGTGACTACCATCTGTTCCTGAACTTGAAGGAAAACCTGGGAGGTCAGCGTCTTCTAGACGGTGACGAAGTCAAAACAGTGGTGATGCAGTGGTTATAAAGTCAGGCGGCAGACTTCTATGAGGAGGGTATTTAAAAACTGGTACATCGTTATGACAAGTGCCTCAATATTCACGGAAATTATGTAGAAAAGTAGATTAAGGTACAGGCTTTCATGTAAAATTAAAATTATTGAGATATCTTAGCACGTCTTTTTTTCATTTCAAAACGGTACTTTCTTAAAAAAAACACGCCTCGTATCTCAGTAGGCTGGTAGCGATGCAGTGGGAATCCCAGTTGGGAGTAATTAGGGGGTCGGGAGTGGAGGAATTTTGAGCTATGGCATTCGCCTGATAAAAAAGAGAAACCTCCCGAAAACCTTTGTGAAACTGAAAGATTGGAACTACTTTAATTTATTTCACGGACAATGTTGTTTATTGCCTTCGACAAAAACTGAAATTTGTATTTATTTATATACAGGGTTATTCAGTTGCCCCTACCGATCTCATGTTATGAAATCACACATAACGGAACAACGTTGTTGGCCAGTTCGCTATGGAGATGTGAAGCACATTGTCAAAATGTCGCACAATAACTGATAAAGTATACGGAGACATCTTAGATCTAGTGTACGAATTACGTTTATGGAACTACTTCAGCGCATCGACGTGGCGGGTCATATATTAGTCTTTCCATTCAATTATATTCCAGAACGTTCCTGCTTCCATGCTTCCCACTTTGATATCTCCAATTAATTTCGTTGTTTCCTATGGTGGAACACACTTTACAAGACAACTTTCCTGAACCATTTACGATAGATTAAGCACCTATAGACGGAATCTCGTTATCAGGGAAAGAAATCTGGCGTTCTACGGATCGGAGCGTGGAATGTCAGATCCCTTAATCGGGCAGGTAGGTTAGAAAATTTAAAAAGGGAAATGGATAGGTTAAAGTTAGATATAGTGGGAATTAGCGACGATCGGTGGCAGGAGGAACAAGACTTTTGGTCAGGTGAATACAGGGTTATAAATACAAAATCAAACAGGGGAAATGCAGGAGTAGGTTTAATAATGAATAAAAAAATAGGAGTGGGGGTAAGCTACTACAAACAGAATAGTGAACGCATTATTGTGGCCAAGATAGAAACGAAGCCAACGCCTACTCCAGTAGTACAAGCTTATATGCCAACTAGCTCTGCAGATGACGAAGAGATTGAAGAAATGTATGATGAGATAAAAGAAATTATTCAGATAGTGAAGGGAGACTAAAATTTAATAGTCATGGGTGACTGGAATTCGACTGTAGGAAAAGGAAGAGAAGGAAACGTAGTAGGTGAATATGGATAGGGGGTAAGAAATGAAAGAGGAAGCCGCGTGGTAGAATTTTGCACAGAGCATAAGTTAATCATAGCTAACACTTGGTTCAAGAATCAGAAAAGAAGGTTGTATACATGGAAGAAGCCTGGAGATACTGACAGGTTTCAAATAGATTATATAATGGTAAGACAGAGATTTAGGAACCAGGTTTTAAATTGTAAGACGTTTCCAGGGGCAGATGTGGACTCTGACCATAATTTATTGGTTATGAACTGTAGATTAAAACTGAAGAAACTGCAAAAAAGTGGGAATTTAAGGAGATGGGACCTGGATAAACTGACTAAACCAGAGATTGTACAAAGATTCAGGGAGAGCATAAATGAACAATTGACGAGAATGGGGAAAAGAAATACAGTAGAAGAACAATGGGTAGCTTTGAGGGATGAAGTAGTGAAGGCAGCAGAGGATCGAGTAGGTAAAAACATGAGGGCTAGTAGAAATCCTTGGGTGACAGAAGAAATATTGAATTTAACTGATGAAAGGAGAAAATATAAAAATGCAGTAAATGAAGCAGGCAAAAAGGAATACAAACGTCTCAAAAATGAGATCGACAGGAAGTGCAAAATGGCTAAGCAGGGATGGCTAGAGGACAAATGTAAGGATATAGAGGCTTGTCTCACTAGGGGTAAGATAGATACTACCTACAGGAAAATTAAAGAGACCTTTGGAGAGAAGAGAACCACTTGTATGAATATCAAGAGCTCAGATGGAAACCCAGTTCTAAGCAAAGAAGGGAAAGCAGAAAGGTGGAAGGAATATATAGAGGGTCTAATCAAGGGCGAAGTACATGCGGGCAATATTATGTAAATGGAAGAGGATGTAGATAAAGATGAAATGGGAGGTATGATACTGCGTGAAGAGTTTGACAGAGCACTGAAAGACCTAAGTCGAAACAAGGCCCCGGGAGTAGACAACATTTCATTAGAACTACTGACAGCCTTGGGAGAGGCGAGTCCTGACAAAACATTACCATCTGGTGAGCAAAATGTATGAGACAGGCGAAATACCGTCAGACTTCAAGAAGAATTTAATAATTCCAATCCCAAAGAAAGCAGGTGTTGACAGATGTGAATAAAATTACTGAACTATCAGTTTAATGAGCCACAGCTGCAAAATACTAACGCGAATTCTTTGCACGCGAATGGAAAAACTAGTAAAAGCCGACCTCGGGGAAGATCAGTTTGGATTCCGTAGAAATATTGGAACACGTGAGGCAATACTGACCCTACGACTTATGTTACAAATTGATTAAGGAAAGGCAAACCTTCGTTTCTAGAATTTGTAGGCTTAGAGAAAGCTTTTGACAATGTTGACTGGACTAGTGTCTTTCAAATTCTGAAGGGGGCAGGGGTAAAATACAGGGAGCGAAAGGCTATTTACAATTTGTACAGAAACCAGATGGCAGTTATAAGAGTCGAGGGGCATGAAAGGGAAGCAATGGTTGGGAAGGGAGTGAGACAGGGTTGTAGCCTCTCCCCGTTGTTATTCAATCTGTATAGTGAGCAAGCAATAGAGGAAACAAAAGAAAAATTCGAAATAGGCATTAAAATCCATGGAGAAGAAATAAAAATTTTAAGGTTCGCCGATAACATTGTAATTCTGTCAGAGACAGCAAAGGACTTGGAAGAGCAGTTGAACGAAATGGACAGTGTCTTGAAAGGAGGATATAAGATGAACATCAACAAAAGCAAAACGAGGATAATGGAATGTAGTCAAGTTAACTCGGGTGATGCTGAGGGAATTAGATTAGGAAATGAGACACTTAAAGTAGTAAAGGAGTTTTACTATTTGGGGAGCATAATAACTGAAGATGGTGAAAGTAGAGAGGATATAACATGAAGACTGGCAATGGTAAGGAAAGCGTTTCTGAAGAAGAGAAATTTGTTGACATCGAGTATAGATTTAAGTGTCAGGAAGTCAATTCTGAGAGTATTTGTAAGGAGTGTAGACATGTATGGAAGTGAAACATGGACGATAAATAGTTTGGACAAGAAGAGAATAGAAGATTTTGAAATATGCTGCTACTGAAGAATGCTGAAGATTAGATGGATAGATCACATAACTAATGCGGAGGTATTGAATAGAATTGGGGAGAAGAGGAGTTTGTGGCACAACTTGACTAGAAGAAGGGATCGGTTGGTAGGACATCTTCTGAGGCATCAAGGGATCACCAATTTAGTATTGGAGGGCAGCGTGGAGGGTAAAAATCGTAGAGGGAGACCAAGAGATGAACACACTAAGCAGATTCAAAAGGATGTAGGTTGCAGTAGGTACTGGGAGATGAAGCAGCTTGCACAGGATAGAGTATAATGGAGAGGTGCAGCAAACCAGTCTCAGGTCTGAAGACCACAACAGGCGGAATAAACTTTCAAAGACATCCAAAACCTGTATAACTGCACCGCTATTTACTCACAGCAAGACCTAACGGTAATATTTAAACAGTATCTATGTAATTGAATGCTGACTGACAAGTTAAAAATTAATGGGACGTCCATGGAGGTATCTGGTCTGGCTGGCAATTATGTTTATGACCTATCAGACGCTAAGCAGATTAAATTGAGTTAATATTGCTTGTTAACTGTGGTTCGAATTCTCATTTTGCAGAAAATATTACGATGTCTTCATCGTCCACCTGATGTTCAACCTTTCTCTTAAAAATAAAAAAAAAACGTGATTGTCGTTCTCTTTTATAGATCCAGTAACAGATCTGCGGAAGAAACTTGAAAAGCTTTGCAGAAGTCATTTATCGGTGAGTGACTCGTTGAGTGAACTGCTGCATCGGGTCTAAGAATCAGGGGATTCGTCTAATGTGCTATGACGAAGCTTATCGTCAAGAATGATTGGGTATTCTGAGTATGTTGTACATTACTATGCAGTGCCGTTTCTTAACAGATTACGTAAATCGCAAGGATCGCGTCGCGGGATTCCACCAACCCGTTAGCTTTCACGCTTTCCTCTATGTTTCACAGAGGAAGTTCCTAGTACGTGAAATAGGACTCAATAATTACCAAGGAATTGATTGAACGTATCTTGATTAATATGGATAATTACATATTTCAAAGGGAATTTCCATAGTTCAAGACTTTATTATATTTTAATGCAATGAATAGATTCTCCTCCTACATCGGATGTACTTTGATAGATTAAAGTTTTTCCTTTTGTGGCTTCGAGCAGTATAGCTTAACTAAAATAGCGCTTTACAATCCCTTTCAGTCTGTACATAGTTTGAAGTATAAGTCACCCGAAGAAAATCTGTCAATTTCATATTGGTATCCCATGGAGTAAGCATCATTCGTTCAAATGGCTCTGAGCGCTATGGGACTCAACTTCTGAGGTCATTAGTACCCTAGAACTTAGAACTAGTTGAACCCAACTAACCTAAGGAGATCACACACATCCATGCCCGGGGCAGGATTCGAACCTGCGACCGTAACGGTCTCGCGGTTCCAGACTGCAGCGCCTAGAACCGCACGGCCACTTCGGCCGGCGTCATTCGTTCCACAGAGTACACAGCTAACCCGCTGCACTCACACCTGCATCATCGCTCAGCCGCGTAGCAAAACTTCGCATAACGTCCATTGTACACACACATACCGAGAAGTTTGTAGAGGGATGGGGAAAGCATATTAATGATGGGAAAAGTAAGGTATATTTTGGCCCAAAAAATACAGTGGAACTCGTGGCCAGTTCTCACTTGTAGTTTTAAAGATGGCTGCTTGGTTCAGTGACCGTTTACATACTGAAGTTGAACTAAATAAGCCCTCGGTCACAATTTTTAGTCTTTTTGACCAGTTTCAACACTTCTATTTGTGCCTTCATCAGAAATTAAATATGTAACGTAGCATGTCATGTGTACAATAAATATCAAGCCGGAAAGGCTTTAGCCACAAACATTTTAAGAAGAATACATGAAAGGCGAGCCACTGTAGGCTGCTCATACCTATAAAGCCACAGGTAGCAACAGACTCAGATTTAGAGTTGTTACATGAGACTGATTACAGCAACATTTGAGTGAGCTATTGTAAGAGAAACAATCTGTAAACTTTCTGTGAAGGGTAATTCATCATTACCATAAACTGGCTACGGTCATGAATGATGTGTGCTTGTGGACTTTTTAGACTTTGTATAGCTTAGAGTAAGGCTTAATAGTGACTGGTGTATGAAAGCTTACCATAACAGTAATATTTTACGCACGTAACAACTTTCTTTTAACTGTTCCTTCCATCGACAAAACAATTTTATTGTGACTTGTGGTTACAAGGTCTACAGCTGTTTTTTCCACGGCTCTTTTAGGCTGAGAACTGCATTTCAGTTACTTCAAGGGGGCGTGCGTGTGAGAAGAGGTTCACCACAAGATGAGTGGAACTTTACAACGCACCACGCCACCGCAACATCTGCTACTGAAACGCGACTATTATCTCGCCTCTGCCTTTTCTCGTACGATAAACCTGGAACTTGCCCTTCGTGATAAATCGGTGCCTGTGGCGCTCTGCTTTTATGCTATCAACCTCAGCTGACGCACACACGGCAATGCGAGGAGCGGCAGCTCGGCGTGCCGCATGTGCTGAAGCAGTACCACTTGTGCGCGAGACTATAAAGTGCAGGGAGTGATTTAGCGACGGGAATTTAACACTAAATCACACCGCAAATTATTCCGCAGCTCTCAGTGGTCGCTTCACAGCCTCCCGGTTTCGCAATCTCGCATTGATTAACAGCTTTATATGTGATTTATTCCTGATTGGAATTAACGGCTCTTTCAGATTATTGCTTCGACCAACCAGCTGGAAGATTAAATCTCCATTTGGGTTGTAGACAAGTTCCATTGGCTTCGTGGGGATATACGCACAAAAACTTTGTTCGTCATTTTATCATGCTATAGAAAGTTATTCGACTGTTTTCATATATCAACTGATCGGTGTAAAATGTTTTGTGATTACCAATGATGCATTCAAAGTTAAGTTTCGTAGGGTGCTATTTTTATGAAAAGTTATTTCTTAATCTCGTAAGCCAAATAACGACGAAAGGCAAAACCGAAGTTGGCAAATAATTGTACTACATGTAAGTGAAAATGAACAGCTACTTCAGTCACACGTTTATGTATGAAGTCAGCTTTATTCGTAAATTTTATTGCGACGTCTTACTGAATCACGTCGATAAACGTTGATTTACTACTACGGTGACAAAATAGTGACCCGAGAACGAAGATTTTCTCGACGACACACTTGTGTAACACATGCTCGGACTTCTTGCCCGTACTGAGTAAAACCCCAAGCTTTCGGCGATAATCGCCGCCCTTTTCGGCAAGACCAACCGATGAAGACAATGGTTCAGTTGGAATGTTAGTATATTACTACCAAAGTAAAGGGAACTACACAGCAGGTTCACACGAAACCAAGGCTTGTGGACAAGAAAACCTATGTAGATTTGATCAGAAGACTGAATCTATTAGTGAGTTTGTTGTTCTTACTGACAGGGAAGAAACAATTGATATGAGGTTTATTGCAAGAGAACTGCGTAAGTATGTTTCACGATGAAGATATCACAAAATTGGTCCGACAGCTTTCTGAGATACTTACCATTTTTGGTTAGTGAAAACTACAGAGAACATTCATAGAAAAGCTTCGTGATTCGTTCCCTTCAACGCAAGGACTTCACAGAAATGCTCATCGAATTTCAATGGTAGGCATTACAAGGAAGTCGTTGTGCATGATAGAACGCCATGTTTTTACATTCTTTCCGCTTCGAGAGTGAACGCTCAAAGAGGTATCAAGAAACATATTACTCTCTTCCATAGTCATCTTGCATATTGACTGTAATACCAGAATTAGAGATTCGGCGTTACGAGGAGGTCTAGCGCACGTACAAGTGTTGACCACGCACTGCGCCTGTGGAATGTCCTCATTACGTTGCAAGTGCCAGCCGTGGTCAGAACGGTGATCTGTATAGCTGTGAGTGCATCATGTCGGACCATAGAGAATACGAACGTGAGCAAATTGCTGGTGCTCGTGTGGGTACCGCTTGTGTAGCCACATGCATAAAAGTGTTTAGTGTTTCAAAGGGCCACTGTGAAGAAGATTTATGCCACACACAAGGAAAGCAGAGAAACATCAATAGCTAAGTCACAACGCGGACAAAAATATGTATTGCGTGATCGTGACGGATGCTTGTCGACCTTAATTATGAATAACTTCTTGCGGAAGCGCCAGACAGTGGCTGTGTTCTTTGATTTGGAGAAGGCTTACGACACCTATTGGAGGGCGGGCATTCTCCGCACCATGCATACATGGGGCCTTCGCGGTCGCCTCCCTCTTTTTATTCGTGCATTTTTAATGGATCGAAAGTTCAGGGTACGTGTGGGTTCTGCCCTGTCCGACGCCTTTCGCCAGGAGAATGGGGTGCCTCAGGGCTCAGTTTTGAGCGTCGTTCTCTTCGCCATAGCGATCAATCCAATAATGGATTGCCTCCCAGCTGATGTATCAGGCTCCCTTTTTGTGGACGATTTTACCATCTACTGCAGCGCGCAGCGTACATGTTTCCTGGAGCGCTGTCTTCAGCGTTGTCTTGACCGTCTTTACTCCTGGAGTGTCCCCAATGGCTTCCGTTTTTCTGCCGAGAAGACGGTCTGTATTAACTTCTGGCGCTACAAAGAGTTTCTCCCACCGTCCTCACATCTCGGTCTCGTTGCTCTCCCATTCGTGGAGACAACAAAATTTTTAGGTCTTACATTTGACAGGAAACTTAGCTGGTCTCCACATGTGTCATATTTGGCTGCCCGTTGTACCCGTTCCCTAAATGTCCTCAGTGTTCTCAGAGGTACGTCGTGCGGAGCGGGTCGAACCATCCTACTTCGCCTGTATCGGTCGATCGTCCGCTCAAAGCTGGATTATGGGAGCTTTGTATACTCCTCTGCACGGTCGTCCATCTTATGCCGCCTCAAATCTATACAACATCGGGGGTTACGTCTAGCGATCGGAGCGTTCTATACTAGTCCCGTCGAGAGTCTTCATGCTGACGCCGGTGAATTGCCACTAACCTACCGGCGCGATGTACTGCTTTGTCAGTATGCCTGTCGGCTATTATCAATGCACGACCACCCGTCTTATCGTTCCTTTTTTGACGACTCTCTCGACCGTCAATACGGGTTATTTGTATCTGCCGTCCTTCCCCTTGGAGTTTGCTTTCGTCGCCTCCTTCAGCAACTTGATTTTCCACTCCCTGCAACCTTAAGAGTGGGCGAGAGCCCAACGCCACCTTGGCTCCGGGTTCAGTTTCTCGTTCACCTTGACCTCAGCTCGCCCCCAAAGGAGGTTACCCCAGCTTCGGTATACCGCTCGCGGTTTGTCGAACTTCGTTCGAAGTTCATCAATACGACCTTCATTTATACAGATGGCTTTTATTGTCGGGGCACACAGTTTCAAATACCGGCTCCATGGCCATTGTTCGGTCTTCACAACTGAGCTATTTGCCCTCTATCAGGCTGTTCTTTACATCCGCCGCCACCGACATTCTGCTTATGTCATCTGCTCTGATTCCCTGAGCGCCATCCAGAGCCTGAGTGATCCGTATCCGGTTCACCCTTCCGTGCACCGGATCCAACGCTCTCTTCAGCAGCTGGCGGACGACGGTTCTCCGGTTACCTTTATGTGGGTTCCTGGCCATGTCGGTATCCCTGGGAACGAAGCTGCAGATGCCGCGGCCAAGGCTGCGGTCCTCCAGCCTCGACAGCTTCTTGTTGTGTGCCTTCATCTGATTTTAGCAGGGTCATTTGTCAGTGCATTTTATCGCTGTGGCATGCCGATTGGTCTACACTTACTGAAAACAAGCTTCGGGCCTTGAAACCTCTCCCCACGGCTTGGACGACCTCTTCACGCCCTTCTCGGCGGGAGGAGGTGATTTTGGCCCGGTTACGGATTGGACACTGCCGGTTCAGCCACCGCCATCTGCTGACGGCTGCGCCGGCGCCGTTCTGCCCATGTGGGCAATTGTTGACGGTACGCCACATTTTAACGTCCTGTCCGAATTTTAATACGCTACGCATTGATCTTGGCCTGCCATGTACTCTGGATGAAATTTTAGCTGATGACCCAGGAGCAGCTGCTCGCGTTCTTCGTTTTATCCACATGACAAACCTGTCTAAGGACATTTGATTATGCTGTTTTCTTTTAATCCCTTGCCTTTTAATGTGCCTTTTATAGTGTTGTCCTTTTAAGTCGCTGTTTTAACATTGTGACTCGCAGCGCATTCATAATTTAGTCTGACCGCTAATGACCGTTGTAGTTGTGCGCCCTAAAACCACAAAAAAGTGACAACTGAAAAAGTAACTGTAGTACTGAACATAGCATTCGGGGACCCCATCAGCATCAAAGTAGCACGAAGGGAGTTTCATACGCAGGTAATTGCAGGGCAAGATGGAATTCCAAAACCACTTATCACTGATGCAAATAATCATAACAGGACAACGTGGTGACGAAACCATAAAACCTGGACTTTGGAACAATGGAAGAAAGGCTTTTGATCGGATGAGTCTTTTCGCGCTGTTTTCGACTTCTGGTCGAGATTACGTCTAAGAGTGAAACTTGGTGGGGCTTTAGTGATGCTTTGGGCAGCCATATGGTGTATGAAAACACTGACCCTTTTCATACAGCTCGCATCGTCCAGGACTGGTTTCGTGCTCACGAAGGTGAGCTACCGCAATCTTCCCAGACCACTACAACGACCAGATATCAATATTAGCGGACGTTTACTGTCTACTATGGAGGGAATGTTGTGTGATCGCTGAGCACCTTCTTCATCGTTACCTAAGCTTGCCATTTTTTGCAGGAAGAATGGTATAAGATTCCTTTTAAAAGCATACAGGACCTGTATTTGATCGGAGGCTGTTTTGAGTTCCAGCTGGTTTCCTACACCCTGTTAGTCCTAGTAATCTGTTGGAGTTTCCATATTTTTGGTCAGCTTTTGAAGTTCTGCACGTTCTCAGTCAGAGAGTAGACTAAAATAGCATAAACGATTCTGAAAAGAAATACAGGACATGTTGAGAGGAATGAGGTCTGATAAGTACAGAATATGGTTTGAGAATTAACCGAAGAACGTAGTGAGTAGTAGCAGAAATGGGATTAGCCACAAACTTAACATAGAAATTGGTGTACACGAAGTAGACGAAGTCAAGTAATTTGCAACCTTTAAAGCAAAATAACATATTACAGACGAAGCAAGGAGGGTATAAAAAGCAGATTGGCACATACAAATATAGGATTTTCTTGGGCAAAAGAAGTCTACTAGTTTCAAACATCGCATTTAATCTGTGGAATACAATTTTGACAATGTACGTTTAGAGTATAGAAAATTGTGCTGCAGTGAAACGTGAGTTGTGGGTAAACCGGAAAGGAAGAGAATTTAAGAGTTAGAGATGTGGTGCTATAGAAGGATGCTGCAAATGAGAGAACTGATTAGGAACGAAGATGTCCCCCATAGAATCTGTGAAGAAAGGACGTATGAAAAACAGTGACAAGAAGAAGAGACAAGATGATAGGTCATTTGTTAAGACATAGCTGGATATCTTCCACGGTACTAGAGAGAACTATAAAGTGTAATAACTGTAGAGGAAGACAGAGACTGGAATACATCGAACAAATAGTTCAGGACGCAGGGTGCAAGTGTTGCTATGAGATGAAGAGGAAAGGAATTTTTCTGCATCAAAACAGTCAGAAGACTTGTGACAGAAAAGGACTGGTGTAGTACGTAGCCTCCGCTACACGTCGCAAACCAGCTTGAATAGTACAGTTGTAGACGTGCTGTGTACGGATTATTTTAGTTACTCTTCTCGCTGTTGGGGCTTCTACACTAAGTCCATCAATGTTCTTAGTACTTTCTCGTATTAAAACATCATTCAGGAAAGTCAAACGTTTCATTTCACTTCAGCCTGCCTTATCTTAAATATACTTACGCACATACTGCAACCGTGGTGAAGAGTAGAAAGGCCCCTTGGCTATATAGTGGAGTGTGTTATGGACGCTCAATGTTCGAGAAACACAAATTACTGAATGTAAATTGCAGTTATGGGAAATAACCACGTTTCTACTGTGCGAACAAAACGCAAACTGAACGACGAGACGTTTCCTGCTATCACTGACGTATTTGCGTGTGCGTAAATTTCGCCTGCAGATGAAAACATAAAACCCCAAAGATGCTGTAGGACGATAAAAATGTGTTACAGATGGCAGTAAACATTCATTTCCAGATTTCCATCTGATGTTCACTTCTGCGTTATTTGTCCGACATCCAGTTTGGTGCACGAGTACTCCGGTTTATCTCTCTTTAACTTCCCGTATCTCTTTTCCAAGCCCTCGTTACTTCATTTGTGTCGTGAACAGAGCAATATTTTCTCCTCGCGGCAATTTAATAACTTTTTATTCCTTGTACCTCAGTTGATGTGTGGACATAGTCTTCTGTCTAATGTTTTTCTTGGACGTATTTCATTCTTTCATCAATGGGACTGAAAATTTCGTGACACAGGTAAATGGAATTTCAACACACTTTCTACCGTTGCGTGAACTTCGCCTTCAGGGCTGTCTTCTCACATTTCCAAATTTCACAATGTTTTTAATGGTTTCGAAGTACAAATTTTACCTCTATGTAAACAACTTGACATACTTTTATTTTACATCCTCTTTCTTTTACCCGTACGTCTAGTCATCTAATGAGATGTTCGCTGTCATTAGCTGGTGCTTATGAAATTAGTTCCAAAGGTATCTCCATGTATCAATTAGAATGCAAATCCTCTGTGCGCTGTTTAATTCTCTCTACCGCCATATTCTGCATTTGCGTCATCATTCTGAGGAAAAGTACTTGTGTCGATGTGATTCTGAAAGTCTGCGATTTATTTCATGCTCCATGCAACATCAACATTGTTTGGTATCTTAATTCGTATTGTGAACAATCAGGTCTTCGGTTCGTGTCTTCTACTCGCACCGACTACCCTCACCATTCTTTCACATCATTTCGTGAGCGCTACTTGTTTGTCTCAAAGCAAAACTAGATTTCGTTTATCTCCGACCTTGATTAAAACTGAAGATAAAGTTGGTTTCTAACGGGCATTGTATCAAAAGGACTACAGCAATATATTCATTTTATGCGCTCGTATGTCTTGCCCTACGAAATAGCAGGACAGCTATTGTGGAATGGTTCGGGAATTGCATTCGGTTAAGAAGTTCCTACAGGTGGCGGCGCCGTATGTAGCCTTCAAAATAGCGTCTGTATTGGAGGTGCGTTCCCTGCTGAGAGCTGTCATTGAGTTTCTTTTGGCGGAAACCCAAAGCATCGCAGATATTCATAAGCGCTTACAGAAAGTCTATGGGGACCTGACAGTTAACAGAGGCACGATGAGTCGTTGGACGAAGCATCTGTCATCATCGGAACAGGGTCGCGCAAACCTGTTCGAACTCCAGCGTACCGACCGGCCGCACACAGCTGTGACTCCTGCAGTGTTGGAACGTGTGGACACTCTCATTCGAGGTGATCGACGGATCACATTCAAACACCTCGCTGCACAACATATCTCTGTCGGTAATGGTGACACATCGCCCACCAGTTGGGGTACTCAAAAGTGTTTCCACCTCTGGGATCCTCGCCCTTTAATGGAAGACCGCAAAGAGCAATGAAGGACCAGTGTTTGCGCGTTACGATGCTGATCGTGACATTTTTTCGTCGAAAATCATCACTGGAAATGAAAAAAAAACATCACTTCGAACCGGAAAGAAAACGGCAATCCATGGAATGACGTCACACCACCTCACCTCCGAAGAAAAAGTTCAAAGCCACACCCTCAGTATATAAACTCATTTTGACGGTCTTCTGGAACTCGGAAGTGGTATTTTGTTTGCTATACTCCCTCAAGTTGCAGCGATCACTTCGGAAGGGTATTGTCCTGCCTTCAGGGAATTAAAGAAACGACTTCAGCTTGTGATTCGCTACAAAAATGCAAACGAGCTTCTCTTTCTCCATGATAACGCAAGACACAAGTCTGCGCACCCAAGAAGAACTCACAACATTGCATTGAACTTTTCGGCCCAATGAAGGGTGCACTTCGGCAGGAAGCTGTACGTAGCTGATGGAGAGGCTGCTGATGCAACAAGACGTCGTCTGACCAGTAGAGTGGTACCATGGAGCCATACTAGCCTTCTCAGTAAGGTGACGTAAGGCTGTCGCATTGAACGGAAATTATGTTCAGAAATGGGTTTTTATAGCTAAAATTGTGAGCAATAATCTGGTGTATTGTAATCCCGAATAAAACTAATTTACATTCACAAAATGTGTTGCATTACTTATCGAGCGCCCTTCGTATTACCCCTCGTATTATAAACTCTATTTGCATGAAAAAACAACCGGCAGATACTACCAGTCTCATTCGATGCAATGAATTATCTCTGTAATTGTCCATTAGTATAGCTTAAAATCACAAGAAACGTAATATAAATGATAATACATGTTGTAACTCTATCGTGGGGAATGTCTGACGCCATGCGAATGGTGCCGCCGCCGGCCGGTGTGGCCGAGCGGTTCTAGGTGCTTCAGTCTGGAACCGCGCGACCGCTACAGTCGCAGTTTAGAATCCTGCCTCGGGCTTGGATGTGTGTGATGTCCTTAGATTAGTTAGGATTAAGTAGTTCTAAGTTCTAGGCGACTGATGACCATAGTGCTCAGAGCCAATGGTGCCGCCGACCGCCACAATAAAACAGACAATCTTATAAGTTGTGGGGCAATACTGTAACGAAATCGACGGGTGTAGCAACACGTGCTTTGATAGCTACAAATGTGCATATTTTCAACATGGCGTTATCTTGTTTTGCGTACAAACGTCGCTCATTGAGATATTTCAGTGTGTATCGCAATTGTGTCATTGGTTTTGTGCAGGACAAGAATGAAATAACATTACTCAAAGTATGTGTTTTTTACTTGTAAAGCCAAGATCATCTCAAAAATAAGTATGGACACTTTAGCTTGCAACCCTGGACAACGAACGACCATAAGACAAGCGTATCCGCAGGAGTTAAAGATTTGAGAATCTTTTGATAGTGACTCACCTTTTGTACACTAGTCAAGGCAATAAACTATAGATGATCTCAACAGATATGAAACCATAACTCTCTCATTCTTATAAATTAAATCGTTCGATACTGGATTCTTAGTAGATGAATCGTCCAATACAACTTCTGGTCGAATTCTCGCAATCTTCAATTTTTGCTCAGAAACGCAGGTTTTCATTACTTTAGTTCTGGCTTGCTACTTCAGTAGCAGTTTTATAAATTATGATAACTTTTTTAGTATGATTTACATAAAAAATAGCTTGAGTCCAAAACGGTCATATTCCCGATATTTACCACGATTAACTTAAATAAAAATAAATGAAATGATATTGCATCAAGCAAAAATTTGTTTTAATGTAACAGAGTGTTACATGAAATCAGAATTTCATCAAGGTTGTGAAAGACATAGAGAGAATTTATTTTACTGAAAACGCTCAGATACGTACCTCCAACCTTTAGACCTTTCGGAGTTGTTCCTCCGTCTTTTACTGGGAGTAGTCGTTTCGGGGTAGATCAGATACGCACTTATTGTCTGTACCGTTCTTTACAAGACGTGTTCTCACTTTAGTGGTGGGTTATTTTAAACGTCTATACTTTCTGCGAACTATGAAGCCAAATATGATGTTATTGATGGTGGACGTGACTGCGGACTCTGTTCGACTGCAAACTTAGCCCGAGGTCCTGGCAAAGCCTCTGAACGGAGTCCTCTTGGCACCTTCTTTCTCCGGCTGGATGGCGAGTTCTCCAAAGCAGTCATTGTGAGCTTCCTTCTCCGCTTCCTTCCGCGCCTTTCAGTCAATGGGCGACAGGCTGTCGCGATATCCGTCAGCCTCAGATGATAAAAGGCATCGTTCTCCCTTCTTGGGAGGAGGTTTGTCTGCCTGTCGTTTGCAGTCAACCTTCTGTTGGTGAGCCTCCACAGTCTAGCAAGTCCTTATTCAGTAGCACTAGTTACAGGTGTTTCATATCTGCGCTTTAAAGTTGCCGAATATATCACATTTAGCGTTTGTACGCGAAATCAGTCGGTCAAACGCATTACGACGCTTCTTAAATTACCAACATCAGTAGAGGCTATTCACCTAGTGCTGTGGGCTACATGGAGGGAGTATAAAGTATTTATAGTAAAAATGACGCCGGTTTCGCTGTTCTAAATGAACGTCATAGGAGGTGCTGGAAATGGACACCGTTAGTCGGCACAGCGCTTTGCTCGATTTATTAGCATTCGAGACACTCGCTTTGCTTAAACGCTTGCAGTCTTACACACTCGCGCAAACAGTTCTACGTATGTTTTCCACAAATTTTCCTTCACGTAACACTCAACAGTGGACTCGCCTTGTTTTACCGTGAGCGCCGTTTCGTGTTGCATTCAACTGATGACTATACACATCTGCTTCCCTCACTCACTCAAACGTAGTGACACAGTGAAATAATCGGGACAGAGCACCGGGAGATGTGCATGCAAAGACATGTGACAGCAACTGATCAGTGCGCAGAATTCGTGATTTCGAGCAGTTTCTGTGACTGACAGTTCTGCTGTCCATTAACAATGGTCATTTCCGAGACAGCTTTATTTTCCAGGCCAGTTTTCAATTTGTCCACACTGCATTTCGCAACAGATGAAGAACCATTCATCACACCAGTGCCGTAGCAATGACGGTAACGTTCCCGAGATTAATATTACCTTAAAATTCAATGAAGTTGAAATCAACAGTATCTGATTATTATGAAAACGGTCTTCCACTTCGTCGGAACGATTTCGATTTCATTTGAGAGTCACTGAATTCTATGGTGAATAATTAGTACTGTTCAACGTGGTGTCGTATCACACTTCACACTGGACATCTACGGTTAGCTTAGACTTAACATACTGCAAGACAAAGCAGTCATTAAGTCTCTTCACTCTTGCACCATATATCAGTCCAGCAGCTATGACTAGTCTCTAGAACGGTCCAATCAACTCCCTTTAGTGGGCTCTCCGTGCCTTAAAGTTTTTGCTCAGTACCCTTCTGCAGGCATACTGTACAGTCCAGTCACATTATCATGACCACTTGTCAAAAGTCTGAGCAATTACCTTTAGCAGCGCACTACACTCCGAGACGTCCAGGAAGAGAGGCAGGGAGGTTCTGGAACGCAGCGACAGGGATGAGGAGCCATGCCGACTCCAGGGCCGTGGCCAGGTGCGCTAGGTTTCTCTGTTGAGCATCCATGGCACATATACACACATCACAAAAAGCTTTGCACCACCCCAGTTCCCAGAACTTCTGAAGATAGACGTCGACTGTGGTTATTGTAACACAGACACAGCCCCTTTGACTGTTCAGAGATGTCACTAAACCCGCCCAAAGATGTAAACAACCATGCATGCACAGCGCCTATTAGATGGAGGGGTTCCGACAGCCGATCAGTTCCAGTCAATCCACCAGGAACGAGGTACACGGCTCGTGTTGATTGTAGTTCAACCATGCCTAGACAGTCAATAACGCAGTTCGATCAGTTCCCCATTGTTGTTTTTTGCCAGGAAGGGCTCTCAACAAGTGAAATGTCCAGGCGTCTCGGAGTGAACCAAAGCGATGTTGCTCGGATATGGAGGAGATACAGAGAGACAGGAACTGTCGATGACCTGTCTCGCTCAGGCAGCCCAAGGGCTACTACTGCAGTGGATGACCGCTACCTACGGATTATGGCTCGAAGAAACCTTGACAGCAACGATATGTTGAAAAATGCTTTTCGTGCAGCCACAGGACGTCATGTTACGATTCTGTGTACAATACGCTGCATGATGCTCAACTTCACTCCCGACATCCACTGCGAGGTCAATCTTTTCAGCCACGACACCATGCAGCGTGGTACAGATGGGCCCAACAACATGCCGAATGGACCGCTCAGGATTGGCATCACGTTCTCTTCACCGATTACTGTCGCATATGCCTTCAACCAGACAATTGTCGGAGACGTGTTTGGAAGCAACCCAGTCAGGCTGAACGCCTTAGACACACTGTCCAGCGAGTGCAGCTGTTTTGGGGTGGCATTATGTGGGACCTACGTACGCCGCTGGCAGTCAATGAAGGCGCCGTAACGGCTGTACGATAATTGAATGCCATCCTCCGACCGATAGTGCAACCATATAGGCAGCATACTGGCGAGGCATTCGTCTTCATGCACGACAATTCGCTCCCCCATCGTGCACATCTTGTGAATGACTTCCTTCAGGATAATGACATCATAAGTGGCCAGCATATTCTCCAAACATGAACCCCATCGACACATGCCCGGGATAGATTGAAAAGGGCTGTTTATGGACGACGTGAGCCACCAACCACTCTGAGGGATCTACGCCGAATCGCCGTTGAGGAGTGGGACAATCTGGACGAACAGTGTCTTAGTAGTATGCCACGACGAATACAGGTATTCGTCAATGCAAGAAGACGTGCTACTGGGTATTAGAGGTACCAATGTGTACAACAATCTGGACCACCACCTCTGAAGGTCTCGCTGTATGGTGGTACAACATGCAATGCGTGGTTTTCATGAGGAATAAAAAAGATGGAAATGTTGTTTATGTTGATCTCTATTCCAATTTTCTGTACAGGTTCCGGAACTCTCGGAACCGAGGTGATGCATTTTTTTTTTAATGTGTGTAGCTGGATTGAGGTGGTCCCACAGATTCTCGATTGGCTTTAAATCCAGGGTGTTTCGTGACCAGAGCACTACGGTAAACTCAACCTGATGCCCTTTGAACCACGCACGTGCACTGCAAACTGTGTTACACGTTGCACTGAACTGCTGGTAGATGCCACCGAGGAAATGGTCTCCAAGGATAGATTTACGTTTGGTGATCAGTTATGTCTTACGGAATGACGAGAACACCCAGTTAAAGCCACGAAAACATTCCTCAGACCACAACGCTCTCTTCTTCGGTCCGTAACATTCCAGCAATCGAACGGCCAACGGCCATCTGTACGATGAAGCATAAAATGCGATTCATCTGAAAAGGCCACCCCAGTGGACGTCCAGTTGCTGTGTTGGAGTGAAAATTCCAGCCTTCGTCGCCGATGAACAGCAGTCGGTATGGTTGCATTAACTAGGCGCTTGCTGTGGAGGCGCCATACGCAGGATCTCCCGCTGAATGGCCACTGAGGAGACACCGCTGTTCGCCCCTTGGTTCATCTGGGCGGTCAATTGCTCAACAGTTGCATATCAATTCGCCCCGTACAGATATGGCTCGCGGTCGCCACTATTGCCTCAATGCCATTTATGGATAGCGCCATTTTATCATGTACGGTATATTTTAACCACGATAGCACATGAACAGTTTACAAGATTAGTCGTTTTGAAAGTGCTTTCACTCTCGACTCGAAAGCCAATGACCATGTTCTTCCAGAGGTCAAATAAACCGCTCCGCAAGGACTGCACTGTTATCTGCATCCCCCGACATACTTTATGTACCCTGCATGATACTGCTGTCTCCGACCGTCTGTGAATAGCTACTGGAGGGTGACATGGGAAATAGGAGGTGGTCACACTGTTACTGGCTCATAAATGTTCATCACTATTTTTTTCCGTGCTAGTTCAGAAACAAATAAGACACCCCCATCTCGTCAGACTTTGGGACCCTACCACTGAATCAGTAAGCTAAAACCATGAAGAAACCACTGGATATTACAGTATGGGTTTGAGCGGATGGAGTGGAAGAGAGTATGGAAAGAAGTGAAACCTAAGTATTATCTCTTGATACTGTAAGTCGTCTACTTTTCATGCTATGAAGTCATGCACACATCGATAAACACTTGTCTATTTCAAAGGACCTGTAGTCATTTATTGATCCGCTAGAGTACCTTATCTTTGGTTGAGAATTTCAAGGCAATTCGCCTAAACTCTCTGGCGATCCGGCCAATCGAATTACTTGCCGGGCAGAATCGCTGCTGCATTGTATTCCAAAAGTGGACCAACACGCTATAAATCAGATGGTAATGATGATCTGGCTCATGAGTGTATTTCACAACGAGGGAAGGAGACAAGGCATATGAAACTAGGAGCACTGAAGATAACCGTAAGACCTTACGCTTAAACTCATAACTGCAGGTTATGACATTACTGACACGTATCACCGCATGATATTGTTTCATTTTTGTCAACAATTCGCGCTTAATTTTAATTAGAATGTACTGAGCACATTTACTAAGAGGAAAATCAAATGGCTCTGAGCACTATGGGACTTAACAACGGAGGTCATCAGTCCCCTAGAACTTAACTACTTAAACCTAACCTAAGGACATCACACACATCCATGCCCGAGGCAGGATTCGAACCTGCGACCGTAGCGGTCGCGCGGTTCCAGGTTGAAGCGCCTAGAACCGCTCGGCCACACCGGCCGGCTACTAAAAGGAAAGCTTTGCGTTTTTCTCACTGGGAATGTGTTCTTCCGGTGTGTTCTATGGGTCACATTTGTCGGCCGGAGGCAAGTCTCATTAGAAAGGTCGATGGTTCCCTGGATTCTGGGTGGTCTTCATGGCAGTTGGGCTGCGGTTCACCTAGTGGCTTCGTCGATAGAGCTGGCACCTCTCAGAGCCCCGAGTAGAATCAGCTACGCCGTAACTGCCATTTCCAGAGTGCAACTGAGAACGACATTTTTGCCTATTCCTTTCAACCATCAAAAGATGAGACACTGAGATCGACGGGGGAATGTTTCTTGCTTTGGCTCCAAAGCTTGGTATACGCAGTTCGGTCTTCCCGCCGCCGTACTTGGCGTGAAGAAGCCTGTCAATCGGTGGGACGCTACTCAACCTGAGTACCAACCTTTTATTTGTTGAGGTGCATTTTGTACGCCAAGATGGAGTTTCTGCGGCGTTCCCTCTTTTTTTCGTGAAATATGCTTTATTCTCATCCATCTGAGTTTTGAGTGTGTGTGTGTGTGTGTGTGTGTGTGTGTGTGTGTGTGTGTGAAATCTTATGGGACTTAACTGCTAAGGTCATCAGTCCCTAAGCTTACACACAACTTAACCTAAGTTATCCTAAGGACAAACAAACATACCCATGCCCGAGGGAGGACTCGAATCTCCTCCGGGACCAGCCGCACAGTCGATGACTGCAGCGCCCGAGACCGCTCGGCTAATCCCGCGCGGCTGCGATTTTTTGTAACTAGAGTAGTGGAAGGAGATCTATATTTCGTTGTCGTTCGACCACCAGCAACCGTGAGGGTCAGTCGTCTCCCAGTCACCGTTTAGTTCTGACAGATGCATGGTTTGCTGATTTTTGAGGAAATGTAAGTACCGTAATTGCGGTAGCACTATCCGTATTTTGACGAGCAAGGTACTTGCTAACTTTGCTACACAACTTGCTCAATTTGGTTATAATTTGCGGCTTCTTATTGTGCTGTTAACTTTGATTTCACGAGATGCCCAGATACGCAGATCTTGGTGCGCTTTCTCCATACAGACTTCCACCCTTTTTGGTACCTCCTCACAATGTTTGCTCAGTTTCGCTATTTGATTTCAGTTTTAGAGAACTCTTCTCTCTGTTAATGTTTATTATGGTTTTTGTCGGTCACTAGAGCAAATAAATATCTTTTAATGTCAGTGTTGACCTACATTTCAAAACATTTAAATTGTCCTGCATCATTTCGGTGGTTAGGCCACTAATAATAAATATAACCTTGTACACACACCATTTTGTTACTCTCATTGTGACGGCATTATCGTTGTGCGGTGTGGTCAAGCTCAACGATCAGTTATACTTATTAAGAATTCAGAGAGCAGAATGAGCATTGCACTGGCTCGTCTTGTACGATCAAAGACGTTTCTTGTATCGAGCATTGCAGTTACACTTCTCCAATCTGATCTAGAAAGCGGACCCAGCTTTGAAACTTTAAAGAAGTATCGTGCTTGCCTAGTAGAGCGCATATTGAAAGCTAAACTGCATCTCAGCACAGTAATAATACAGCCCCTAATACGCATGTGTACACCGGAGAACAAGGTCAGAATGACGTGCAGGGAGCAACAGGTAGGCGCGCTGGACACCGCTGGCAGTGGGCGGTGAAGCTCGGCGGACCTGGTTGGGGTTTCGCTTTATAGTGGCGCGCCCGCAGAAGCCGTCTGTTGGCGGTGCGGTACCTAAGCCGGAAATGCGTCACGCGTGCCGCGCTCTGTGTGCGGGCTGTGTGCGTGATGTGCCGTTCCGGCTGGAGCCTGCCGCCACAGTGTAGCCACAAGCGTCCTGCACACACACACACACACACACACACACACACACACTGTTGTGGACTGGCAAGACAGCCAATCCACAATGGACGGGAGACCGAAAGGCACGCGTTTAAGCTCACGCAGGCTGGCGTGAGGTCTGGAACAGGTCAAGTAATGGATACTAACAAATAAAGTACGTAGCTTCTGGAATACTTAACTTTAATCCATAATTGGTGAACATTGGTCTGACGGTACATGCAGCACAAGATAAATAGCAAATGATAATGGCGCCTTGCTAGGTCGTAGCAATTGACGTAGCTGAAGGCTATGCTAACTATCGTCTCGGCAAATGAGAGCGTAATTTGTCAGTGAACCATCGCTAGCAAAATCGGCTGTACAACTGGGGCGAGTGCTAGGATGTCTCTCTAGACCTGCCGTGTGGCGGCGCTCGGTCTGCAATCACTGACAGTGGCGACACGCGGGTCCGACGTATACTAACGGACCGCGGCCGATTTAAAGGCTACCACCTAGCAAGTGTGGTGTCTGGCGGTGACACCACACACACACATATACACGAAGAATTTTATGCACTGTGCAGAAGAGTCTAAGTGAAATTTAACTAAAACGTCATCGTGAAAATTATAAAAAGCAAGGATGGAACTGTGTGCCCACAACATGTATTGTTGTGATGATTTGGTTCATCCAGTTGAAATCTCGAATTTATGGATAATACTAGCTCCACGAGATGATCAACATCGACGTAACAGAGTTGTGTCGTAAAGAAAAATAGTTCTGTTGAATATCTGTGTTATAAATTGGCCAGGTGCGAGTAGAACTCACTCACTGAGTGTTCCGTGCAATTTAGTTATGCATGTGGACAGTCCATCCATTCTGTCCATTCTGGCTGATATCGACGCTGATACTGGTAATACATCGGTCCTGGGAATTCCAAGATATTCGAGAATGTTTTAATTTCAATAATTTTTACAGAAATCAGTATTCCTGCATTCTGGCTGACTGGGTCGCAATGGTAAAAGTCAAACATCAGGCAAGGAATGACTTTGTCACATGAAGGGTTTCGGAATTTATCCGTCGTCAGATATCCAGGAGCGATTACTGTGTGTAGATATGGCTTTGGAACTTATATGTGAAACAAACTTTCGCAGACCTGTCAGAACTACTGACTGTTTTAATTCCAAGTTTGATGTCGGATAACAAATGGCAGAAGAAATATTTTTTGTGTGAAATTAACTATAAATTAATAATTTTCGGATTTTTTTCCTTTACTTGTAATGCGAAATCTTGTTTCTTGCCAAATTTCAAGATTCTTGGTGGGCGCGTATGACCCCTGTTGTTTTTTGCACCCTAAAGCAAAACAAAACAAAATGATTCTGGGGCAACGAAAAGAATGCTATAGATCCCGATGAGTGAGTTTGCAAGTATGTAGACGACACATTCGTGGTTTGGACACACGGTAAAAAAGCCTTAGACGAATGTTTTGATTATCTTAATAGCATAAACCCTAAAATTCAGTTTACCACTGAAGTGTGTTAGTCATGAGACAGACCGATGGCAGTCTAAAACATAAAGTGTTTTGGAAGAGCACACATACTGATAGATACTTATATAAGAACTCCAATCATCACCCACAACAAAAGAGAGATGTAATCAAAAGTTTAGTGGACAGGGCAAAACGGATTTGTAAGCCGGAACATCTGGATACGGAACTGAATCATCTGAAACAGGCCTTCGAAAAGAATGGGTACTCAAACAAAGAAATTAATAGAGTTTTAAGACCTAACTACAGCAGGCCAAAGGACAAGGATGGTACACAGCAATGGAAGAATACGGTGTCTTTACCTTTCATTAGTAAGGTTACAATCGAATCGGCAAAATTTTGCTGAAACATAAAGTGAAACCGGTATTCAAACCTACCAGAAAAATAGAACAAGTACTTCGTTCTCTTAAACACAGAAGGCACCATTATCATCTAGCGGTGTGTATAAATTTCCGTGTACTTGTGGCAAGGTCTATATTGGTACTACGAAAAGAAGTGTGAATACGAGGGTAAAGAAGCATAAAAGTCTTTGCCGACTGGGAAAAATAGATAAATTGGCTGTTGCGGAACATGCACTTCAGTCAGGTCACCATGTAGTTAAGTTTTCTGAAACTACAGTTTTAAGTGCTACCACGAACTATTATCCACGACTGTATAGGGAAGCTATTGAAATTTATAAACATGAAGATAATTTTAATAGAAAAGAAGAGGCCTTGAAATTAAGCGAGATATGGACAGTGGCGTTACAGAATAGATAAGTGATTTTTATCTATGACGGACTATTATCGATAGTTATATTTTATCTTTGACTAGTTTTCTCTCTGCTACTATGTGCAAGCTAGACCACGCCCACTTTCGTCGGTCTTTAGGCCGCTCTCCGACGCCCGACTCGTCAGTCGGCAGGACTCAGCAGGACCAGTCATACCTCTGAGGATGTCCAACGTACTATTGGACGAAACGTTAGGAATAGAAGAATTCCATGGACCACGGCCATATAACCCGGAAGAATTATCAACAACAGTACCAGCCGGTCGTGAAAGCCTTCATTGTATGAGTATCAAAATATATTACATAAATGGCCTTTCCTTTCGATTGCTTTACTTGGAAGCTAACGTTTACTATGTCGCCAATGGACCAAACAACCCAGCATGTGACGCAAATTTCAACTTTATACGTCTACTTATTCCTGAGAAAAAGGGTTTTTAACAGCCGGAGAGGCACGCGGACAGACAGACAGCTAAGTGATCCTATTAAGCTTTCGTTTCTATCGACTGACGTACGGAACCCTGTTCCTCAAGCTGATTTTCTTTGAAAATCTGAATCAAACGCCTTTCAGTCGTCTAATTTCCAAACTTATTTTATTTGGCTAGTAGTTTCGACGATTTACTACGCCATCTTCAGGCCTCTGACCGCTAAAAATTCGGTGCCACTACTTTTTCAGCACGCCCTCGTGTTTATACAATTTCGAAAATTTTTCTTGCGATATTGCAGCTGTTCTAATAGTATGTGTTGCCCTGTGACATCTAGCTCAGTAAATATGCTCCTTTCTCGACTACCCTTAGCTTATGGACAGAGCACCATTAACGATCTAAGTACCTGGGTAATGTCTGTCAGTTGGGACAGTAAAGTGCATATACACTACTCACCATTAAAATTGCTACACTAAGAGGAAATGCAGATGATAAACGGGTATTCATTGGACAAATATATTATGCTAGAACTGACATGTGACTACATTGGGTGCACAGATCCCGAGAAATCAGTACCGAGAACAACAACCTCTGGCCGTAATAACAGCCCTGATACGCCTGAGCATTGAGTCAAACAGAGCTTGGATGGCGTGTACAGGTATAGCTGCCCATGTAGCTTCAACACGATACCACAGTTCATCAAGAGTAGTGACTGGTGTATTGTGACGAGCCAGTTGCTCGGCCACCATTGACCAGACGTTTCCAATTGGTGAGAGATCTGTATCCAGAAAGGCCCGTACAGGACCTGCAACATGCGGTCGTGCATTATCCTGCTGAAATGTAGGGTTTCACAGGGATCGAATGAAGAGTAAAGCCAGGGTCGTAACACATCTGAAATGTAACGTCCACTGTTCAAAATGCCGTCAATGCGAACAAGAGGTGACCGAGACGTGTAACCAATGGCACCCATACCACCACAGTGGGTGGTACGCCAGTATGGCGATGACGAATACACGCTTCCAATGTGCGCTCACCGCGATGTGGCCGAAAATGGATGTGACTATCATGTTGCTGTAAAAAGAACCTGGATTCATCCGAAAACATGACGTTTTGCCATTCGTTGTTGAGTACACCATCGCAGGCGCTATGTCTGTGATGCAGCGTCAAGGGTGACCGCAGCCATGGTCTCCGAGCTGATAGTACATGCTGCTGCAAACGTCTTTGTACTGTCTGTGCAGATGGTTGTCGTCTTGCAAACGTCTCCATCTATTGAGTCAGGGATCGAGACGTGGCTGCCGATCCGTTACAGCCATGCGGATAAGATGCCTGTCATCTCGACTGCTAGTGATACGAGGCCGTTGTGATCCAGCACAGCGTTCCGTATTACCCTCCTGAACCCACCGATTCCATATTCTACTAACAGTCATTGGATCTCGACCAACGCGAGCAGCAATGTCGCCATACGATAAACCACAATCGCGAAAGGCTACAATCCGATCTTTATCAAAGTCTGAAACGCGATGGTACGCATATCTCCTCCTTACGCGAGGCATCACAACAACGTTTCACGAGGCAACGCCGGTCAACTGCTGTTTGTGTATGAGAAATCGGTAGGAAACTTGACTCATGTCAGCACGTTGTAGGTGTCGCCCCCGGCACCAACCTTGAGTGAAAGCTCTGAGAAGCTAATCATTTGCATATCACAGCAGCTTTTCTTCCTGTCGTTTAAATTTCGCGTCTGTAGCACGTCATCTGCGTGGTGTAGCAATTTCAATGGCCAGAAGTGCAACTGAAGAGAGAAGAGGATGGCTTAAGCGACAGTGATCGGCCGGTGCGAAGCGCGGCTGCATTTTATCCCACAGCAGCGCCGCACTAAAGATGAGTTCCCGGCGGAGGCTGCGGGCAGTGGCCGCTGACGGCCGCGCGCCCCGCCACCCGCCGTGCCGCGGTCGGTCGTTACGCCGGCACTCCGCTCGCCAAACACGCAGCACGACGAGTAATGACGCGCCGCAGACCCGCTGGCACTCCCCCCTGATTAACAGCGACGCCTTCAGCACCTGCCTGTGCTGTAGCTGCTTTCCGCCACGACAAGCAGATCTGCAGCAAATTTCATCACACAAAAATCACTCGAGGCAATTACTTTTTCAGTGCAACAACGTGGAATGTCACGTGACACGGTTTGCTCTTTATGTTTTACTTTGTCAGAACAATGTGTCTTCCTCTGTAGCTTTATTACAGGGAAGTTCGTTAAAATAAGTGTTTTGCAACAAATCGTTACGTCAAGGTGGCTATGCCTTTATTTTTAATTTAACGGAAATAACGTATTATTCACAAATAAACCATTGATCTTCATATTAGTTGGCGCCAGAAGCACGTGGAAAATAGCAGTATTTATAAGACAATTCTAAAATTTCGCTCAGTACGTACAAATATTGACAACGCACACAGTCGGGACGGGACGGTCGTACGCCACCAGGGAACGACATCGTAAGGCTAAACTACACACTTTACGAAGTAACAATAAATACACTACTGACCATTAAAATTACTATACCACTAAGATGACGTGCTACAGACGCGAAATTTAACCGACAGGAAGAAGATGCCGTGATATGCAAATGATTAGCTTCTCAGAGCATTCACTCAAGGTTGGTGCCGGGGCCGACACCTACAACGTGCTGACATGAGCAAAGTTTCCAACCGATTTCTCATACACAAACATCAGTTGGCCGCCGTTGCCTTGTGAAACGTTCTTCTGATGCCTCGTGTAAGGTGCAGAAATGCGTACCATCACGTTTCCGACTTTGATAATGGTCGGATTGTAGCCTATCGCGACTGCGGTTTATCGTATCGCGACATTGCTGCTCGCGTTGGTCCAGATCCAATGACTGTTAGCAGAATATGGAATCGGTGGGTTCAGGAGGGTAATACGGAACGCCGTGGTGGATCCCAACGGCCTCGTATCACTAGCAGTCGATATGACAGGCATCTTATCCCCATGACTGTAACGAATCGTGCAGCCACGTCTCGATCCCTGAGTCAACAGATGGGGACATTTGCAAGACAACAACCATCTGCACGAACAGTTCGACGACGTTTGCAGCAGCATGGACTATCAGCTCGGAGACCATGGCTGCGGTTTCCCTTGACGCTGCGTCACAGACAGGAGCGCCTGCGACGGTGTACTCAACGACGAACCTGGGTGCATGAAAAAACGTCATTTTTTGGGATGAATTCAGGTTCTGTTTACAGCATGATGATGGTCCCATCCGTGTTTGATGACGTCGCAGTGAACGCACATCTGAAGCGTGTATTCGTCATCGCCGTACTGGCGTATCAGTCGGCGTGATGGTATGGGATGCCATTGGTTACACGTCTCGGTCACCTCTTGTTCGCATTGATGGCACATTTCAGATGTGTTACGACCCGTGGCCCTACCCTTCATTCGATCCCTGCGAAACCCTACATTTCAGCAGGGTAACGCACGACCGCATGTTGCAGGTCCTGTACGGGCCTTTCTGGATACAGAAAATGTTGGACTGCTGCCCTGGCCAGCACATTCTCCAGATCTCTCACTAATTGGAAACGTCTTGCCAAAGTTGGCCGAGCAACTGGCTCGCCACAACACGCCAGTCACTACTTTTGATGAGCTGTGGTATCGTGTTGAAGCTGCATGGGCAGCTGTACCTGTACACGCCATCCAAGCTCTGTTTGACTCAATGCCCAGGCGTATCAAGGCCGTTATTACGGCCAGAGGTGGTTGATGTGGGCACTGATTTCTCAGGATCTATGCACCCAAATTGCGTGAAAATGTAATCACATGTCACTTCTACTATAATACAGGGTGAGTCAAAAGTCTTTGGACACCTTCATAAGCTGGAAGATTAAATGGAGACATGAGTCGGTATCAAGATAACTTTGAACATTAATAACTTCTAAACTGTACAAGACAGACAAAAACAAATTACATCGCTCAATTCCAGAGCTCAAGCGAGTGTTATTTGATGTCTCATACACCCACTTCCCATTAAAAAAAATGACTTGAATCCAAAATGGCGGATTTTAAGATGGCTGCAGTGAATGACATTCACTCCAAAAGTTGCAGCCCCACGTCAAACCAATGTTCCCATCTTCACATTTCACTTTTCCCTTTAATCTTCCAACTTACGAAGGTGTCCAAGGACTTTCGACTGGCCCTGTATATTTGTCCAATGAATTTCCGTTTATCATCTGCATTTCTTCGTGGTGTAGGAATTTTAATGGCCAACAGTGTAGTAAAGCCTTTTAAATAAAACAAATGTTATTAACATTCTAGATTTTTACTCTGCCTGTCTGTATTTTTATTTCTCAACGTGATCACCCTTTCGACGAACACAATTCTCCCAAAGGAGACCAGTTTCTTGATACCGTCGCTGTATAATGCTTCCCTCTCGAGACGGAGCCACAACTTCACATCTTCTGGCACCGCTTTTTAGTACCGAAGTAATTTTCTAGAAGGTGTTCTTCAAGTTTTGGAAACAGATAAAAATCGTAAGAGGCCAAGTCGGGACTGTAAGGAGGATGATGGACGTCAGCGAACCCTAAGGCGTAGGATTGTAGCCGATGTCGCAGTGATGGTGTGCGATCTGGCATTGTACTGCGGAAGGAGCAAACTCTTCGAATTCGAAACTCGATTACAGCACAGTGCTTCTGTCGCACCGACACAGTAACCTTACACACCGCCATGTTACACGATACGATTCGGACCCCAATAGTGGCAGAGGGCTGCAAATATGTAGAAATGAGGAATAAAAGCGTACAGTGTTAACAAAGTTTGTTTGATTTAAAAAGCTTTACGACTTTTCGCGTAATAAAATTCTCAGGAATTATTTTTCAACGCGCCCTTGTATAATTCCCGTTGTTCCCTAATTCAAGCGTGTGCTTAGTCTGTAATCTGCCTCATCAGTCCAAAAAGTTTCAAGACAAGATTAATAAAAACTAGGGAAAAGACGGTGGTTTTAATGCTTCAAGTGTTCCACTGGGTCTCCCTTCACAAGAGGACAAAGCACAAAACATCCGTACAACAATGTGAAACTGTCTTTGGCACGTTGTTCAACTCGTGCGTGACGTTCTCTTGAATTAAGTCATGTCGCAAACCGTTGACCTTCGTGTGAAAGCTGTACTTCGTCGTTTTGTGACTCGTTCGTACATTGACGGAAAATAATTACGGTAAATGCAATTTTGAAAATGTATTTGTCCAGGTAACATATTTAAGTAATCAAAATGTTGAAATGTGTGTGAAATCTTATGGGACTTAACTGCTAAGGTCATCAGTCCCTAAGTTTACACACTACTTAACCTAAATTATCCTAAGGACAAACACACACACACACACCCATGACCGAGGGAGGACTCGAACCTCCACCGGGACCAGCCGCATAGTTCGTGACTGCAGCGCCTTAAGTAATCAGCATTGCAAGATCACATGTTAATATAAGCGCGATATAAGCCATTGCAAATGAGAAATGCTGATACTTTAATAACAGATGTACACGCCGTAATGTTGAATGCATGCATGCAAACGTGCGTGCATTGAGATGTACAGGTGCCGGATGTCAGCTTGTGGGATGTTGGTTGGACAATACAGGGACGGTTAATGCTGGTTGTGGATTACGATGGAGCGTCAGACGATGAGGTCTCATTTTTGCAGGAGTTGAGACAGATTCGCTGGCCGAGAAGGACAAGGCAACATGTTGACGCTCTGTAGTGCGTGTCGGATCACAAAAGCGGTATGTGGATGAATGTTGTCGTCTTGGTAAACGGCCCCTGAAATGCTGTTCACGAATGGCAGCACAACAGGTCGAATCACCAGATTGACGTACAAAATTTGCAGTCATGGTGCATGGGATAACAAGAGGGGCTCCTGCTGTAATACAAAATCGCACTCCAGGTTCAGGTTTAGCGTGTGTAGCACGCAGCCAGGTTGGATGCAGCTCCTCAACGGGCTTCCTTCCAACCAACAGACTGCCATCACTGGCACGGAGACAGGACCAGCTTTCGTCAGTTAATCACTAAACACAACCGACTTCCACCCTGCCTTCCCTTCAGTGAGCTCTCGCTTGACACCAATGAAGTCACCGCCACGGTGGTTTCGGATCAGTGGAATGCACGCTGCTGTCTTTGAAGTAACTGACTCGTAACAGTTCGTTGTGTCACTGTACTGTCAACTTCTGCTCAGATTGCTGCCGCAGACTCAGTACGATGCGCCAGAGCCACACACCGAACACGATGGTCTTCCCTTTCGGTAGTGCCACGTGGCCGTCCGGAGCGCGGTGTTCATGAGACCCTACGTTGACGTGACCACCGCTGCCAACAGTCACGTAAAGTGGCTACATTCCTACCAAGTCTTTCTGTAGTATCGCATAAGAACATCAAGCTTCTCCTAGCCCTATTACACGACCTCGTTCTAACTCAGTGAGGTGTTGATAGTGGCGTCTTTGTCCCCTTAAAGGCATTCTTGACTAACATCAGCTCACCATGGCCAATTCCAAAGGTAAATATCGCTCACTACCATTACAGCGTGTATTAAAAGTTAACCTGATTTGCATCCTCATAATGGCTCTAGTAAAGCCAATCTTACGCGACGGTCGTGAAATTTGAATAGACATAAGCTTCCAAATGTGAAAACAGGCCTACCAACTTTCGTTTATGACGCACGACGCCTTCTTGGTGTTGCAATTTCTTTCCTTCAGTGTGTTTGTAACTCCAAGTTCCGTCACCCGTGATGATTTTTTTCCCCCGAATATAATTATTATCTTTTTGCATTTCAGTCAAGTTACGACAGGTGTCCAGGCATCCTTGTTTTTGTTTGGAAGGCAAGGTATGCGTGGGAAACTTCGCACACACTTTTGTCTTCTTCAGAACATTCTGAAGAATGTCATGAACAATTGATTTAGAGTTGTTGCTCTTTTGTAGTGAAAAACCAATACTGACACAGTACGGCCGCACTAGTTAACACTGCCTGCTCACAACTGTCTATCGAACGCCCAGTTGTTGTTCACAGTTATTAGTTCAAGCCACCACCGTAGTTACTGCACTGGCGTCGCTTATAAGCCAAGCATAAACTCAAATATATGCAGGGTGCTCCATTGATAGTGACCGGGTCGAATATCTCACGGCCGGCCGAAGTGGCCGCGCGGTTCTGGCGCTGCAGTCTGGAACCGCGAGACCGCTACGGTCGCAGGTTCGAATCCTGCCCCGGGCATGGATGTGTGTGATGTCCTTAGGTTAGTTAGGTTTAAGTAGTTCTAAGTTCTAGGGGACTAATGACCTCAGCAGTTGAGTCCCATAGTGCTCAGAGCCATTTGAACCATTTGAATATCTCACGAAATCAGCGTCAAACGAAAAAATAAGAACAACAAACCTGTTCGAGCGTGACGGAGGAAAACAGATGGCGCTGTGGATGGCCCACTAGATGGCACCGAGCGAGGTGGCGCAGTGGTTAGCACACTGGACTCGCATTCGGGAGGACGACGGTTCAATCCCGTCTCCGGCCATCCTGATTTAGGTTTTCCGTGATTTCCCTACATCGTTTCAGGCGAATGCCTAGATGGTTCCTTTGAAAGGGCACGGCCGATTTCCTTCCCAATCCTTCCCTAACCCGAGCTTGCGCTCCGTCTCTAATGACCTCGTTGTCGACGGGACGTTAAACACTAACCACCACCACCACCACCACTAGATGGCGCTGCCATAGGTCAAATTGATAGAAACGGCATTTTCTTAAATAGGTACCCCCATTTTTATTGCGTATTCGTATAGTACGTAAATAAATATAAATGTTTGATTTAGGAATGTTTCGCTTTGTGATGGATGGCGCTGTAATATTCCAACACTTACAATATGCGTCACCCATTTAGATGAACAGTTGATAATTGGTAACAATGTGGTTTTTTAAATGAAAGCACAAAAAGTAGCTACGTTTGGACTTCATTTCTGTTGTTGCAATGTGATACATTTACTTTTGTGACATTATTATAAATTATGGGAATGCATGCTGTTACTGCGTGAGCAACCGTAATAATCTCATTAATGTAATAAATGCTCAAAATGATGTCCTTCAACTTCAATGCATTTGGCAATACGCGTAACGAAATTCCTCTCAACAGCGAGTAGATCGCCTTCAGTAATTGTCGCACATGCATTGACAATGCGCTGACGCATGTTTTCAGGCGCTGTCGGTGGACCACGATACCAAATATCTTTCAGTTTTCCCCAAAGAAAGAAGTCCAGAGACGTAATGTCCGGTGAACGTGCAGGCCATGGTATGGTGCTTCTACGACCAGACCACCTGTCATTAAATATTTTATTTAGTACCGCTTCAACTGCATGCGTGCTATATGCCGGACCTGCATCATGTTGAAAGAACATCGCCATTCCGTAGTGAAGTGAAACATCTTCCAGTAGAATCGGTAAAACATTAATTAAGAAATCGGCATACATTGCACCATTTAGACTACCATCGATAAAATTGGGGCCAATTATCCTTCCTCCCATAATGCCGCACCGTACATTAACCCGCCAGGTTCGCTGATGTTGACCTGTCTCAGCCATCGTGGATTTTCCGTTGCCCAGTAGTGCATATTATGCCGGTTTATGTTACGTCTGTTTGTCAATGACGCTCCGTCACTAAATAGAACTCTTGAAAAAACCTGTTATTGTCACGTAATTTATTTTGCGCCCAGTGGTAAAAATTTACACGACGTTCAAAATCATCGCCATGCAATTCCTGTTGAATAGAAATGTGGTAAGGGTGAAATGTATGATGATGTAGAACTCTCAAAAGCGACATTTTTGAAATTACCGATTCACGCTCAATTTGTCTGCTACTGATGTGCGGATTAGACTCAGCTTCAGCTAAAACGCTTATTTGGGCATCTTCATTTTTTGCAGTTCTTGGTTGCGTCTTCTTCTTTGGCTTAACACTTCCGATTTCTTTAAATACATTAACTATCCGACGAAAGGTCCGGACACTTGGACGCTATCTGTCAGGATAACGATGAACATACATAGCCCAAGCTTTTTGGGCATTTTGACCACAACAGCCATAAATAAACACCATATCTACCTTTTCTGTAACTGTTTAACGTTCCATTTTAACAAGATTGTGTCTAATTATTATGACTGGACAAGCATATTATCATACCTAGATAAAGTAATGAATTGCACACAGTGCTATCGGATGCGTTGCTACATTTGCGAGAATATTACAGCACCATCCATCACAAAGCGAAACGAATGTTCCAAATCAAATATTCATATTTATTCACGTACTACACGAATATGTAATTAAAAATTTGGGTACCTATTTTTTAAAAAAATGCAGTTTCTATCAATCTGACCTGTGGCAGCACCTTCTAATGGGCCATCTATAGCGCTATCTGTTTTCCTCCGTCAAGATCGAACAGATTTGTTCTTCTTATTTTTTCGTTTGATGCTAATTTCGTGAGATATTTGGCCCAGTCATCATAAATGGACCACCCTGTATACACTGGTGTCCAAAATTAAAGCAACAAACGGAAATTCTTCAAGGTGGCGTTTATTCTGCCACGGAACAGTATAAAAAGGAGATAGTGAAGAAGAAACAATGGAAAGAATTTGGAACACAAATAACGGAAATTTGCATAACGGTAGACCAAAATGTTCGTTTTTTCCACCTTAACGGATTTGCACAAGCATCCCGACAACTGGCTAATTTGCTCAGTAAGGGGCATGACCAGGCCCGACAGCGACGGGGCGTGCTGTGAACGACGTTGTCAGTCTCAAGTTGAGGCACTAACGCCCATTCTTCAGGCAGAGCTGCTCAGAAGTCTTGGAGAGTGGTTAGTGGATGCTGAGGTGATGAAGCCTGTCTCCCTAGTGCATCCCAGACATGCTCTGTGGAATTCAAATCGGGAGGGCGAGCAGGCCACGCCATGCGTGCAACATTTTCCAAGAAAACGTCAGCCACCCGTTCTCTGTGAGGTCGAGCATTACCGGCCATCAATACGGAGTCTGGGTCCACATCACCTGGCAGCAACCGCACATGAGGTCCCAAGATCTCCTCATGATACCTAACAACAGTTAAACTTTGACGTACAATTTCATGAAGAGGTTTTCGAGTGGTCTTGCCCACACTTTTAGGGATCCTCCTCGACATCGGTCTCTTTCCAGAATGCTTGGGTCCCTAAATCATGTTTCACGTTCCTTCCACATGCGAATGCCTGGAGAACAGACCATATGTGGACTCATCTGTGAGAAGAACATTGGCCCACTGTACGCCGTCCAGGTGGCATGTTGACGACTCCACTCCGGACGTTCCCTTCTATGAAGACGCATCAGAGGTACACATATAGCATGTCTGCGACAATAAAGGCCACTCGGCCGAAGGCTTCTGCACGCCGTTTGTCTCGATACAACACGTCCTCTCTCTCTGATATCACACATGGTCGACCCTGGATACTGTTCCGGTCTCTCTAAATTGTCGCTACAGCCGAGAAACAACAGAACGATTCACATTAAGCCATCGGGCCATAGCAGTTTGCGATTGTCCTACTTCCTTTCTTCTTATGGCCCTCCACCTCAGATAGTCTGGCAGGCGTCTTGTTTGTCCCATACCACCCGTCCGTGACTGCGTACGCAGCGATTGTGGATGTGGGACTACCCGGCACACATCACCCCGTTCGATAGGTAGCCTGGTTGTCCGTTGACAGGAATACCACCTACCATGTAGAACACGATTATACGGACATCTGTTGACAGACATAATGATTATACCGCGATTAAGACATAATACGGGTATATAGCGGTTTGTTGCTTTAATTCTGGACACCAGTATATGTAGGGATATAAGTGTAGATATTTCTATTGACGACCTAGGGCGGTGTACTGAACAACATTCCACCAGTATTTACTTCATTTGCAGATTAATAATTATAGCTATTATTAGTACCTCCAGGTCCATGTGGCACAAGCAAGCCATTAATGTTTATTTTCCCCTGGACAACACGTCAGTTATTGACCTGTCAATGCATGGACGCAAAACAGGAAGTTTATACTGACAGGCACAGTCCACTTCGCGGCACTGTTACGAGAGCGCAGAAAACATCAAGTGGAAATTATGTGATGTGTTTGCGGAAAGACTGTTAGGAGTGATAAAACAACTAACACATTGAAGTGGGTACATATTACGGTACCAATTATTACAATATCAACACCTGTAACCCCTGATACCCTCTATACGCTCTGGGTGTTCTCTTGAGAGTCGGTAGACGCGTTTTCTCTGGTGTTGCAGAATATATTTTCAATTCCCTTTTTGAAATGTGTAAGTAGAGTTGGCCCAAACACAGCTCATCGTATCCTTCATGTGATGCCCAGTGTCAATGGAGAGCCTTGATCCATTTCCTTACACAAATAAAATCAAATTAGTCTAATGCGATATTTGTTTGTCGGTACGTATTAACAGGGACAGTAAAACAGGAAGAATAACCAGTAACCCAGCAGCGACTGAGTAGAGCTGGTGCATGACGTCAGCAGTTAGTGTGGCCTAGGGCGGCACGTGAGTGCTGCTGGAGTACTAGTTATTCGCGTTTTTTGCTGTCCCCATTAATATATACCAATAAAAGTATCGCAGTAGATTAATATGGGACCTCTTAAAAAGTCATTTTGTTTCTAATGGGAAATACTTTCCGTTGACATTGGAAGTTGGGTGAAAGATATGACTGGACTTATTTGTTTGGGACGACTCCAGAAAGACACTGCAAAGACTAAATTGCAAATATTTACTGTAACTCTAAAGAAAATGCATCTGACAAGTGTTTGGAGAGACACGTAGTATCTACTCTTTTGATACGCCGGAAGTTAGTTTCATGCCTGAAGTTTTCTCTCTGCGACATCGTGTGTTCTCTTTGTTAGGAAGCCTTCAGTCCAATTAAATAACTAGTTCACTATTCTGCATGCTCATATTTTTTTCGTTAGTAGACAGTGTGGAACTCTGACGAACATAATCAACGGTGTTACACATGGTCGTTATCTTCAGTTTCCTTGTCGATACAGAAAGGAGAGATTTCAGTTATTCAGAATAAGAGAGGATAAAAAATGTTCTAAAATTCTACAACAG
The DNA here is from genome assembly GCF_023898315.1 of Schistocerca nitens. NCBI lineage: Eukaryota > Metazoa > Arthropoda > Insecta > Orthoptera > Acrididae > Schistocerca > Schistocerca nitens. The sequence goes on from NC_064615.1 coordinate 773,455,720, forward strand.
TCTGACGTCAGCGATATAGGTGTATACACTCTCCAGACACCTATTCGCTGTTATGGTGGTCTGCGCTCTTCTGGGGTCACTTTCAGTGAGGTGTCCTATATGTGTGGAGGAATGGCAGACCACTCACACTCAACAGCTGAAACGAGAGAAGGTACTGATCTCGCAATCTGGAGCAAAGTCGACGCTCTAAATTGTTCCAATGGTGTTCCATTACGTTCAGGTCTGACCTCTGGGCAGGGAAGTCTATTTCAGGAACGTTTTTGTTCGCAAACCATTGCCCCACAGACACTGTTTTAGGACAGTGTACGTTGTCGTGCAGATATGGTCATCATCTCCGAATCGTTCCTCTACTGTAGACATTACACAATGCTGTAAAATATGGTCATATCGCTCCGCTTTAGTGTTTTCTTGAGTACAATAAAGAACCACACACTAACCGCGAAATACACCCCCATTCCGGAACACCGACTCCTCCTATTTCACTGTTGATACTACATAGTTTGGCAGGTAACGTTGAAAAGGTATTCGCGTGAATCAAACTAATTGATCCGAATACCACAGGCTACAGGCAATTCATCATTGGAAATCACTCGTTTACAGTCATTCACTGCGCAGTGGGTACCTTCTTTACATCATCTCAGGCGCTTGTTTGACTGCACAGCTATGAGGACCTGCTCGACTGTTCTGACACATTATTTTTAACACCCTACTCGCAGTCATTCTAGTAGCTAGACTGCTGCTGACAGTTTGGAACTCACGAGTGATTACTTGTACTCATGCAATGCGAGTTTTTAAAACCACCGTCCACAATGCCCAACGGCCCGTTCCCGACATTACGTGACATTTGCCTGGTTTTGATTTAGTCTTAGTCGTTCCGTCGCATTTCCACTTCGCAATCACCAGCAGTCGACTTGGGCAGCTTTAGAAAGTTTGTAACGGCCCAGATGGATTTGTCAGTCAAGTGACAAGCAACGAGCAGTCCGCGTTCGAAGTCACTGAGCTGTGCTGTTCCACTCATTCTGCTGCTAATGCTTCTCTCTCTTGACAACACAGTACTCCCCGCCTCCTTTTACACTGGTGGATGCACCTCTCCTGTCATCTATTGGTCAACTCCGCATTAAATAGGGGGTCTTTTGATCAGATAGTGTAGTTGTGCACTTCTCTTCGGCGACCCTTCATCGAAAGCGGGAATGACCTGCACGTTTTCCCAGCCACCAGCAACGATTCGCTTGTGACTTCTCATGCTTTGCTACGGATCTGTTGCAAATGCACTTCTCGGCTACGCCGCCGGATCGTACAGTCTAACTCGCACAATATCTCATCGATGCAGCTGCTCGACATCATCAGGTGGTGGTAGTTGCTGCTGTCACTGCTGCAAGGCGCCACTGATCATAACCCCGCTGCCTTTTCCCTGTTTTGATTTAATGGCAGCCAGTGCTGGATTCCAGGCGGCGCTTAGTTGAAAACCTGCATCCTCTTGATAAGATTGTCCGCCGTACCACCGTACGGACATGTATGGCCTCCTTAACAACACAGTTCCAGAAAGATGGCGCTGGGGATAAAATTTCAGTTTTTTCGTTAAACGTACGATGCCCCGTGTCCAGGCAATGCTCCGCTACTGCAACTTTATCTGGTTGCCCCAGGCTTGTACGACGATGGTGTTCGACGCAACGTTCTTGCACGGTTCGGCATGTCTGCTCAATATAAGATTTCTGGCCAAACATCGTACAACACTGTTGGGACCTCACATACACCAGCGTGATCACCATATAAGGAATTCAGTGGACTTCATAGGACACCTGAAGACACTTAAGCTAAAAGCGTCGGTGAAACGCTTGGTTAAATCCGCAGGACAGAACAGATAGTTGAGTTGGAATTGTGGAAAGGGGCCAAAAATGAGCGGCTGTCAGTTACATTTGAACACATATAACTTTATTTAGTTGCTCAAACATCACAGCACAAATTTCCGACCTTAACTATCGACTGAAAATGTCACACACTCTTATGGCTTAATGGCACAACCTCTTTAATTTTTAAAACGGCTGAAGGCCCATGATTTAAAACACAACTATAATAAATTTTCAAAATGCAGAAAGCGCAAGGTTTTATCCTTAAATAATATTTTGAAATGAGGCTGAAGGCCCAAACACTCTAAGACTTAACAAAATGTAATTTTACTTTTAAAACGGCTGAAGGCCCATGATTTAAAACACATCTACAATAAATTTTTACAGGGCAGAAAGCCCAAGGCTTTATCCGTAAAGAATTTTTTTTAATAAGGCTGAAGGCCCAAAGAATGCAAGACTTGACAAGTAAGGAACTTTCAATTTTAAAACGGCTGAAGGCCAATTTTTTAAAACCCGACTAAAAGCTTACAAATTCAAACCATCAGCTATGAGCCATTAAAGTACACAATCAAACACCAATAAGAAAAGGGAGTACAGCCAGCGGCGCTCATAAGTTTCCGGGGGTCGATCTGCACTTGAAATATTAACGTTCCCTTAGGGAAGACACGTAGTCGGCACAACTATATCCGATCCGCCGGCAACCCAACCAAGAGACAGTCAACGGACCCACCGACAAGACGACTTCCTTTCCACCAGACCAGTACACAAGGAACTCCAAGCCAAACCGTAAAAGGCGTAGCTGCCCACAACAAAGTATGCATAATCTGTCAAAACTACACACACGTGTTGGACAGCGACAACACGACGAGGAACGGACACTGCCTGAATTTTACGTCAGCGGCCAGGACAGGCAACCGGAACGCTAACGGCCACAAGGCAAAAAATTCCGCTGGTGCACTTGCACCAAGATAGAATTAAAAGATAGAATTAAATTCCGCCGGATGGTGGCCAAACTTTAGCCAACTCGAACACTTGCTGTTGTTCACGGGAATACCCCCAACAGCCAACCACGAAAACCAACGGCACAATGTGAACAGACTGGCTTCGGTAATTAAATGACCACTCAACTTTGATGTCCTGGGTCGTTGAGCCACGAACCTCGTAGCAATCGGAACAGCTCCCGCACACTCCGACACTGCGTAGAGACCGCCAGCGGGCCCGGCCAATACCTTCTGATACACAGGCCTCACGGCGGAACTATGACGTCATCAGCGCTAGGCTAACACCTTCTGCCGCTGCAAGACAGCCTGTGCGCTAGAGCCGATGAACGTGTATTTCTTTCGTGAAACCATAACAAATTCACTGATCGTTAAATTTGCCCTTTACAGAGAAATTGTGCCGCCCTTGTATGATATCGTGCGCAATTTGGCTCACTGATCACAACACAGTGTGATCTCCTTCTGTTGTGTTTAAAATCGTATGCAAAATCTGACTTACTTGTTAAGAAAAACGTCGCTACAGAAACCTAGATCCATTAGTCAGTAAATGACACTAACGGAGATACTTCGTAACAGTTAACAGACAGGATGACGAAATTATTGTAGTGATCATAAGTTTATTACTGGGGCAAAAATGTAATTCACTGCGGCATGAATGGCTCATCAATGATCGCATAGATATTGGAGATATTGTCACAGTGAGAAGTTTAATTACAAACGCTCATTTAACCAATGCAAAAGCGTGAAATAAGACTCATTTGTGGTGTACATTCAAGAACATAATGTATAAACCTACTCAAAGAACTGGTTATTTTAACCACTGCTTCTCAGTATGTTTATTCCTTAATGCAATTTGTTGCAAACAATATGTCTCTACTTCCAACCAATAGCTCAATACATAGTACCAATACTAGGAATAAGAACAATCTACATAAAGACCTAAAATCACTTACCTTGGTCCAATATTCAGGAATACACATTTTCAATAAATTACCAGCAACCATTAAAAACTTGATTTAAGATAAAGCACAGGTTGAAAAGCTTCTTGGTAGGTAACTCCTTTTGTACTCTATAGATGAATTTTTTAACAGGGACTGTTAGAACAGCTGGAGTAAAAATGTCTGTTAGATTTAAGCTCTGACAGCACTTGGCCACAACAGTCAAGATTAGGTAATTTGTGTATGAGATATTTAGTAAAAGTGTATAATTATGTTTCGTTCTGACTGTGTACATTCTGTAGAAAATGATTCAAATGGCTCTGAGCACTATGGGACTTAACTTCTGAGGTCATCAGTCCCCTAGAACTTAGAACTACTTAAACCTAACTAACCTAAGGACATCACACACATCCATGCCCGAGGCAGTATTCAAACCTGCGGCCGTAGCATTCTGTAGATATTAGCAGTTTCAGTTTACTGTAAATTATCTGGATATCTTGACAATCTACTGGCAAAATGATCAGGGAAGTGAGTATTATATTAAAGTGTCCTATGTTTTTATGTTATATCTTCTGACATGTCCCACACCCATGAGACTCATATCATCTTTGAGTCTACAGTACAAAAACTGAATCTACTCTAACCTTTAACCCACAAAGCAAAATCAGGGATTTTGTAAGTTTGACACCTTTGTCTGTCTCTCTCATCAAAACTCTCAAATATTTAACAGAATATTCTTGATAATGATATGACATCATTGTAAATAGAATATAGGCCTAATTTTGTGCACATTCATTTTAAGCAACGCAGCTACACACATCAAGTAGAGAAAAGTAGGAATTAGGAGAGAATGACAAATGTAAATGTTTGTTAACCTGTCACAAAATTTATCCTAAACTACTTTACAGTTGACAGTTTTCTCTTTTTCATTTTACTGCCAATATGGCTGTCATTAATTTTTTAACATAATTATTGAGAAATATATTACATGCTACTTTTACTACAGACTGAAGAATTTTGTCATCAGTGTGATCTACCTGACTACAAGAAAACTGCCTTAGGAAAAAGTCTTCCCTTTTAATTACATCAACAGCTAATCTTATAACTAGATTTCTCTGGGATGTACATCTCATGAAGGAGAGCTCATGTTCTCCAGACACCAAGTTTTTAACAATCAAATAAGTGAAAATAACAGCATTAATGACCTCATTATTAGGGCAATACAATCCAACTCTATCTACGTTTCTTAGAAGTCCATAGCTTTCATCACTTTCTATTACTGATAATGTTTTATCAAGCACTAAGTATGTTTTACATGTTTCACACCTCAGCTTCTTAAGAACAGCTCTGGCACAGTATCCTGACAAGTATGTGAAAACAGGCAAGTATTCATGAACAGACTGAACTTGTTCTTCACTGAAATCCATTATGCTCTGAAAGTTTGATGGTGGTGGTAAGGTAATATCATCTACACAATCACTTTCAAAAGAATCTAAATCTATGCCAACTTCACTGAGAGCAGAGGATGAAATTTTCAAGGAAAACAGAGTCTGAATTCTTAGCTTGGATTCAATTTCAAATACCTGTCTCAAAGATACACAAATACTGAGATCCTGCCATTGTCCGATATTTTCCAAATCTTGCTTCTAGAGCATCTGTCTGAACCTTACCTGACAAAAGATATTTAAAATTCAGCTCCTCAGTGCAATACTTGGTCAGTTCTAGAAGGGCATGAGTGGTATGTGATATGGCCAAATGTGTATCACTGGATAATCCAAATGTACTATCAGAAATATGTTTCCATTTATCCAGCCATGATAGAAATCTTTCTAAATATCTGATATTTTCATTACTTGTGCTCGAGAGTGGTTTCAGCATTGCATCCTTGAAACGGATATCTTTACCAGGTGAGCTAACATTAACAATGTTCCACCATGTACAAATTAATTTAATGAATTTAGCAGTGCTCTCAAAACTTTCAATATGATGATGTTCCCCCAAGGCTAGCAAACCTTGGACAGTCATCTCATTGAAAACATTAAGTACAAGTTTGACATGTTGTCGCTCCAGGTTACTTGGAAAAAGAGACTTTAAATTAAGCTTCTTGGCAAATTTTGCTATCTGTGTACACTCTATGTCATGCAGTTTTTTAACTGAAGAGAATCTGGCCATATACAGCTGTGTATTTTCTGAATCTGTTTCAAACTGGGGGTACATAATTGTCTGATCAGGATCTTTTTTATTAATCCAATTGTTTCTGACACATTTTAAAATGTGAACAGAATCTAAAACATAAAAAAGACGATCAGTGTCTTCACAGGGGTGTTTGTACACAATTGACAGTTGAGGAGGGGAAGCAAAGAATGACATTGCCCTTCTGTTAACTGAATTGTTGTCACTAACAACACAGACTACCTTAAAACCTATTGCATGCAGTCCGGAAATTGTTTTCTTTATTACAGTGAAATGTCCTTCACCATTTATATTTTTTACTGGAAGAGTGTGGACTACATCTTTATATGAAGACAACAAACTCTCTATCATAAAAACCTGAGCACTAGTTGCCACATTTTTAGAATTGAATGCAGCACCCAAAATGTTACCTCCTGTGAAGTCTAAATAAGGTTTCAAGTGTATTTCATCTAACATTAGTGAAACAACATGATCTGATTCACAAAGAAACTGGAATTTCTGTTTTATATACATCAGAAAATTGCCACCTAGCTGCTCAGCTGCTGGGTTTGTTTGAAAATGTGAACAGATTTTATGCAGGGTATTAGGATGAGGTAGCACAAGATACTGTGTACTTCTTATAAACTTATAAGCATGTGGTGATATTGAAAATAGAATACTACAAAATATAATACAGTCTGTTGAGTATCTGTAATGGCTCTTGTGGACTCCCATCAGATTCAATTGCTCACATAAAAAATTTATTTTGTTACTTTCACTCTCATCAAAATGTTTTGCCATATCTTTCAAATAATCAGTAATGAATAGCAAGTGGTCTTTTCCAGTGCTACCATTGTTTTTCCTAGTAAAGTTCTCCAAGTTATCAATAGTGTTAATTAAGTCATTTAAATGGTTTATAGTTAAAGGGAACTTTCTTGTACCAAGTTTTGAGATTACACTTTTACCCTCATATAAAGACATGCTCAGGTCAGTAGTCACCACAACAGAACACAAAAGTGTAGGAATACCTTTGACGTCTATTAGAACAAAAGTTATGGAACTTTCTGACTTTATCAGATGCCAGCCATTAGGCAGCTTGATACCCACTAAACACTTAACAAAACCATTAAAGTCCACAAAATGTCTTTCCTGTTCATACTGAGCATGAGTTGCTACACTCGCTGCAATAGCTATTTCTAAGTCTCTATTTTCTAGACGCTTTCGTCTCTCATCTCCACTTTCCCTCGAACAAGAAGCTGACGAAAGATACTTCGCACAGTTAGGCAGAATGGATGGTATGGCTCCTGTTTTAAGGCGAGGTTTTGGAAGTGGCACAGAATAATTCTTCCCTGTGGAACTGTCGAAATATTCAGTGTTTCAGAATGAGGTCTTCAGTGAAGTGGAGCTCGCAGACCTTGAAATAATGAGAAAATCTTTTATCAGCTACATGTAATAATCCCGAGGGGTACTAATGCTAACACATGGGATTAGTATCAGTTATCTTCAGATCAAATCGATTATTGTTCACTCGGTATTTCAGGTTAAAAGGCTAAAGCTATTCTTGCATAAGTAAATCACAGTTTTCCAGTGACTCAGTAATGTATGTAATGCAGTTGATCTTCTAGAGAAGGGCATCAAGTCAATCGAATTCAGCTGTTACTGAACATCTAAAGAGCGAGCTACTTAAATATGTGATTAGTTGCTCCCGCTCTCTAAATTAAAGAACACACAAAAATGGTTCAAATGGCTCTGAGCACTATGGGACTCAACTGCTGAGGTTATTAGTCCCCTAGAACTTAGAACTAGTTAAACCTAACTAACCTAAGGACATCACAAACATCCATGCCCGAGGCAGGATTCGAACCTGCGACCGTAGCGGTCTTGCGGTTCCAGACTGCAGCGCCTTTAACCGCACGGCCAAAAGAACACACACCCTGAGACAATCTAACTGAATTGTAAAGAACCTGAGCTTACCTTCGAATTCTGTGTAACCTGGAAATTTTCACGATGTATTGCAGATATCCATTTCTGCTGTAGTTCAGTGCTTTTAGGAAAAGAAAACACCGCTACTCGTGGCCCATTTTCGTAATTTCCTCTGCAACGTGGAAGACAACACTTATACACCATTTCGAACGATTAAATAAAATCTCAGAGTTAAACGGAGATGTAATTTCGACGAATCAACCACTATACTTTGAAAGTAAACAGAACACAAGTTTTGTTTCCCGGGTAGGTTAGCCAACATAAACACAGAATTTCGAATTGCTTATAAAGGTAAATCCATACAAATTAAGCACAGCATCTTACGGTGCAGATTTCTTATCGCATATTGCTTTGTAAACGGTGCTACTTTTTCTTGCAGTGCTTCATATACTCATTTTCTATTAAACGAACAATGTGTTCTACCGTTGCCTTTTGTTGCATGGTTGGTATGGCTATTAGATCCAGTTTTGGCCACCAGCAGCGCTAGTTGTAGCAAAATCTGTCTTTCCACCACTGGCCTAGTGAAAGTGACGTCACATGGCCTACTCGTCTTGGCTGGGAGGCCTGTATGTTAGAAGGTGTTGGCCCGGCCCACTGCGCTGCGCTGTGATTTCCTGGCTGGTCCACTCCAACCGACAGACTGCCGCACACCGGCTAGCCGGAAACTATAAGCACCAGACCGAAGATAGTGCAAGGTGCGAATATCGTTACACACCGTTGCTGCCACACGTAGAAAGACCAAGAACCGCGGCATAACCGCAATAACCACGGTAAACCAAACGCAGAGTAACAGTCAAGGTTTAAACCAATGCATAAGCCGGGGCCAGCACGACTCATTCGGATATTTTGGTTAGCATTGAGGTTGTGTATTTATTTACGCCAGTACCTCTGCAGGACTCGTTAGAGCTTATCAGCAGCCATTTTGAGAAAGATATTGGGGCATTATTTAAACATGTGCTCACTTCAACTTATTTGTTATTCAGTGACCAGTATTTTGAACAAGTGGACGGTGCCGCCCTGGGAAGTCCTCTGTCTCCCATGGTGACCAACTACACTCCTGGAAATGGAAAAAAGAACACATTGACACCGGTGTGTCAGACCCACCATACTTGCTCCGGACACTGCGAGAGGGCTGTACAAGCAATGATCACACGCACGGCACAGCGGACACACCAGGAACCGCGGTGTTGGCCGTCGAATGGCGCTAGCTGCGCAGCATTTGTGCACCGCCGCCGTCAGTGTCAGCCAGTTTGCCGTGGCATACGGAGCTCCATCGCAGTCTTTAACACTGGTAGCATGCCGCGACAGCGTGGACGTGAACCGTATGTGCAGTTGACGGACTTTGAGCGAGGGCGTATAGTGGGCATGCGGGAGGCCGGGTGGACGTACCGCCGAATTGCTCAACACGTGGGGCGTGAGGTCTCCACAGTACATTGATGTTGTCGCCAGTGGTCGGCGGAAGGTGCACGCGCCCGTCGACCTGGGACCGGACCGTAGCGACGCACGGATGCACGCCAAGACCGTAGGATCCTACGCAGTGCCGTAGGGGACCGCACCGCCACTTGCCAGCAAATTAGGGACACTGTTGCTCCTGGGGTATCGGCGAGGACCATTCGCAACCGTCTCCATGAAGCTGGGCTACGGTCCCGCACACCGTTAGGCCGTCTTCCGCTCACGCCCCAACATCGTGCAGCCCGCCTCCAGTGGTGTCGCGACAGGCGTGAATGGAGGGACGAATGGAGACGTGTCGTCTTCAGCGATGAGAGTCGCTTCTGCCTTGGTGCCAATGATGGTCGTATGCGTGTTTGGCGCCGTGCAGGTGAGCGCCACAATCATGACTGCATACGACCGAGGCACACAGGGCCAACACCCGGCATCATGGTGTGGGGAGCGATCTCCTACACTGGCCGTACACCACTGGTGATCGTCGAGTGGACACTGAATAGTGCACGGTACATCCAAACCGTCATCGAACCCATCGTTCTACCATTCCTAGACCGGCAAGGGAACTTGCTGTTCCAACAGGACAATGCACGTCCGCATGTATCCCGTGCCACCCAACGTGCTCTAGAAGGTGTAGGTCAACTACCCTGGCCAGCAAGATCTCCGGATCTGTCCCCCATTGAGCATGTTTGGGACTGGATGAAGCGTCGTCTCACGCGGTCTGCACGTCCAGCACGAACGCTGGTCCAACTGAGGCGCCAGGTGGAAATGGCATGGCAAGCCGTTCCACAGGACTACATCCAGCATCTCTACGATCGTCTCCATGGGGGAATAGCAGCCTGCATTGCTGCGAAAGGTGGATATACACTGTACTAGTGCCGACATTGTGCATGCTCTGTTGCCTGTGTCTATGTGCCTGTGGTTCTGTCAGTGTGATCATGTGATGTATCTGACCCCAGGAATGTGTCAAAGTTTCTCCTTCCTGGGACAATGAATTCACGGTGTTCTTATTTCAATTTCCAGGAGTGTATTTTATGGAAGACTGAGGAAAAAGCACTGCAGTCGGCAAGTCTCAAACCTTCTTGCTTCTGGTGGTATATAGACGATACTTTTGTGTCGTGGCCTCATGGAATAGAGACATTACCTATGTTTCTCCAGCATCTGAACTCGCTCCATCCTAATATACAGTTCACAATGGAAGTGGAAAGGATAGCATTTTACCATTCCTGGACGTCACGTTCAGAAGGAAAGCTGATGGTTCACTGCGACAGAGCGTCTATCACAAATCACTCATACGCGACTATATTTGCAGGCCACAAGTTGTCATCACCCTGCGCTACGCGGTAGTGTCCTACGCTCTTTGGTGCATAGAGCACATATGGTCTCAGATGCCCACAGCCTATCTGATGAGGTACAGCACCTAAGAACAGTATTCCAACAGATTGGCTATTCCGATAGGCAAATACGCCATGCATTCCGTTGTAACCAAATTCGAAGCAGGGATGTAAATGAAGATGCGGAGGCACCCACTGCAATAACGTTCTTGCCCTGTTTTGGGGGCATGTCTTCAAGAATAGAAAGAATCCTCAAAAGGCACGATATCAAGTGTGTTTTTCGATCACCAGCAAAACTGAGGAATTTATTGTGCTCAATTAAAGACGACCTTGGTCTTAGGAAACGAGGCGTGTATAAAATTCCATGCCAGTGTGGAAAATCTTATTTGGGCAGACATGACGAACCGTGCAAGAACGTTGCGTCGAACACCATCGCCGTACACGCCTGGGGCAACCTGATAGATCTGCAGTTGCGCAGCCTTGGCTGGACACGGGGCATCGTATGTTTTAGTAAAAGACTGAAATTTTATCCCCAGCGTCATCTCTCTGGGACTGTGTTGTCCGTACGGCGGACAATCTTATCAACAGCGACGAGGGTTTTCAACTGAGCGCCGCCTGAAATCCAGCGCTGGCTGCCATTAAATCAAAACAGGGAAAACAAGAACTTCCGATTCATCACGCGACGCAGCGCACTGCTGAGATTTAGTTCAGTCTTTAACCACAGGAGCGCCCGGCAGCACAGTCATTGCCCACAGCTCACGCGCGGATGGCCTTTTCACGTCTCCCAGCAGGGGGCACCAGGAACGCCGCTTTCCGCCAAGAGCATCTTCCCACGCACGCGTATTGCCTGCTCTCGGCATGAGAAATTTCGACGCCGCCGCGCGGGTCGCGCCTTGCAGCAGTGACAGCAGCAACTTCCACCACCTGATGATGTCGAGCGGTTTCATCGATGAAATATTGAGCGAGTTACACAATACGATCCGACGGCAAACCCGAGAAGCGTATTTGCAACGATTCGCTTCTCCCGTGGACTACGGCAGGCTGCTGCTCGAAGACGAGGAAGTTCTTTCGCATACTCTATTTAGAATCACATAGGTAAATGTTGGGTTTGTAAAGAAATTTACCGTCTTCTTGTGCCAATCTAACCTAATTCTTGCTTGCTCTCAGCCTCGTAGTCGACGGGACGTTAAACTTTAATCTTCATCCAAGAACGAGCTTTTCGGTCTCCAACGGTATGTGCATTGATTTGAAGCCCCCTGGCAAATTAAAACTGTGTATCGGTCTGGCACTCGAAACTGGATCCTTTGTCTTTTGCGGGTAAAAGCTTTGCCAGCTGAGCTATCGACACACAACTTAAGAACGTTGTTCACACCGAAAGGTTTATTCTGGAAACAATCGCCTAGGCCGGTGGTCGTCAACCTTTTTTACTGAACAGCCAGTATTGGTAATATCGGGCGGCACTTCGGGCCGCACATTTATCGGTCTTATAATTAGGTGGTAATGACTCCCCAGCAAACTAATTGCACTAAGGTTTTGGTGTGTTAACTACCGGCCCCCAACTACTGATCGCTAAAAGTCGGCTCTATTCGAAACACTGCCATCGTCAGCGGACCCAGAGTTATGCCTCTGTAATTGCCTTTCGAAATACTGTACAACAGGGACCATTACTTTAATGTTCCGTGGTACAAGTAATTATTGCATTCGAAGATGCATATTCCCCAATGCATCCATTTCAAAATTTAACCATACCAGTTGAACGGTATTAGTCACGAGTTGCCAGTATTGGAAGACAAACAATAAAGCATTCCCTTTCGCACACCTTTTAACCACGCAGTTAATGGGCTACTTATTTCTCTGCCCCTGAGGTAAGCAGCCTACTTTAATTACCTCACGCCCGAATTCAGCAGTTTCAAGTAAATTAAGCGCTTCTGAATATAATACTGATTCTGTAAGTATTTTTATCTGTTACTACGCAGGAAAACAACACTCGCCGAAGCTCGTAACATTAGTTGAAATTTTTAGATTCGGCCGTAAGTTGCTAGATGGATATTACCGTAAAATATAGCTGAGAACTACGGCCCACACGAATACTAGTTGGCCGCGCGGGATTAGCCGAGCGGTCTCAGGCGCTGCAGTCATGGACTGTGCGACTAATCCCGGCGGAGGTTCGAGTGCTCCCTCGGGTAAGGGTGTGTGTGTGTTTGTCCTTAGGATAATTTAGGTTAAGTAGTGTGTAAGCTTAGGGACCGATGACCTTAGCAGTTAAGTCCCATAAGATTTCACACACATTTGAACATTTTTTGAACGAATACTAGTTTCGGGCCGCCTAGTTTGACGATAGCTGCTTAGGCTGTGGCTAACAGGGAGACAACGTGACAATGTGACTTTTACATTTTTTTAAATATTTATGGTACATGAAGCTCAGAACTCAAATGTCGGTTTCCAAAAGGAAGTCGATGCAACTCTAAAAAATTCTAGACAAAATAAACTTTGAAGTTTTTCTAGCGTTTTTAACACAGCAAAGTCATTTGTGCAACAAGCTATGTGGCCTTGTTGTAGAATGTTCATCTTTTATGTGGACAGCCTAGGTTCGATCTTCAATTTGGGACAATTTTAAACAAAGGAGCATCTTCTGCGAGCATTTTCGTGAAGTGTACGTTATATACAGGGAGACAGTGATTGAACTGTATGAAATGAACTTGTGATAACTTCTGTACGGTTTGCGTTAGGGCGTTGAAACTGCGTGGTTAGCCGCGGGGCATTATGGGAATTAGTATGCGCACGCGCACGCTGTTTACAGACGAAGCCCACTGTCATTTGGATGGGTTCGCCAATAAGCAAAATTGGCGCATTTGGGGGACTGAGAATCCGCATTTCGCGATCGAGAAGTGTCTCCATCCTCAACGGGTGACTGTGTGGTGTGCAATGTACAGTCACGGAATAATCTGTGCAATATTCCTTGATGGCACGGTGTCTACCGAACGGTACGTGTAGGTTTCGGAAGATGATTTCATCCCCATTAACCAAAATGACCTTCATTTCAACAATATATGATTCATGCAAATTGGAGCTCGACCTCATCGAAGCAGGAGAGTGTTTGATGTACTGGAGGAGCAGTTTGAGAGCTCATTCTCGCTTAGGGGTACCCAGAGGCCACTGGCATGGGCCTCGATTGGCCGCCATATTTTCCGGATCTAAACACATGCGACTCCTTTTTGTGGGGTTATTTTGAAGACAAGGTGCATAGCAATAATCCCAAAACCACTGATGAGCTGAAAATAGGCATTCCGGAGGTCATCAACACCATCGATGTTTGACACTTCACCGGATCATGCAGAATTTCGCTACTCGTCTGCGCCACATCATCGCCCATGAAGGCAAGCATATCGAACAAGTCAAACTTAATCCGAAAATCTGTAGTCACTGAGCCGTGGCGCCGTTGAGTTAGTAGACTGTTCCGCCTGGCGCCACTGGCCCAGTTTTAGTATCGGTTATCCCTCTTGCGGCGCCATTGCCATTATCTATGAGAAAAAGTTGGTATATGTGAGTTGTGTCCTTAGAACATCTTTGCTTGCCGATATACACACACCAAAAAAAGTTTTGCCCCACACCGGTTCCCAGAACTCCTGAAGATAGACGCTGACAGTGGATATTGTATCACAGACACAGTCCTTTTAACTGTTCAGAGACGCCACTAAACCAGCCCAAAGATGAAAACAACCGTGCGTGAGCAGCGCCTATTAGACGGAAGTGGTCCGACAGCCGATCAGTTTCAGTCATTCCACCAGAAAGGAGGTACACGGCTCGTGTTTTCTGTAGTTCAACAATGCCTAGACAGTCAATACCGCGGTTTGATCACGTCCGCACTGTTACTTTGTGCCAGTAAGGACTCTCAACAAGGGAAGTGTCCAGGCGTCTCGGAGTGAACCAAAGCGATGTTGTTCGGACATGGAGGAGATACAGAGAGACAGGAACTGTCTATGACATGCCTCGCTCAGGCCGCCCAAGGGCTACTACTGCAGTGGATGACTGCTACCTACGGATTATGGCTCGGAGGAACCCTGACAGCAACGCCACCATGTTGAATAATGCTTTTCGTGCATCCACGGAACGTCATGGTGCGACTCAAACTGTGCGCAATAGACTGCATGATGCACAACTTCGCTCCCGGCGTCCATAGAGAAGTCCATCTTTTTAACCACGACACCACGTAGCGCGGTACAGATGGGCCCGACAACAGACCGAATGGACCGCTCAGGATTGTCATCATGTTCTCTTCACCGATGAGTGTCGCATATGCCTTCAACCAGACAATCGCCGGAGAAGTGTTTGGAGGCATCCTGGTCAGGCTGAACGCCTTAGACACACTGTCTAGCGAGTGCTGCAAGGTGGAGGTTCCCTGCTGTTTTGGGGTGGCATTATGTGGGGCCAACGTACGCCGCTGGTGATCATGTAAGGCGCCGTAACGTCTATACGATACGTGAATGCCATCGTCCGACCGATAGTGCAACCATATCAGCAGCATATTGGCGAGGCATTCGTCCTGATTGACGACAATTCGCGCCCCCATCGTGCACATCTTGTGATCGACTTCCTCAAGGATAACGCAATCGCTCGACTAGAGTGATCAGCGTGTTCTCCAGACATGAAACCTATCGAACATGCCTGGCAGAGATTGAAAAGGGCTGTTTATGGGTGATGTGACCCACCAACCACTCTGAGGGAGCTACGCCGAATCGCCGTTGAGGAGTGGGACAATCTGGACCAACAGTGGCTTGATGAACTTGTGGATAGTATGCCACGACGAATACAGGCATGCATCAATGCAAACGGACATGCTACTGGTTATTAGAGGTACCGGTGTGTACAGGAATCTGGACCACCACCTCTGAAGGTCTCGCTGTATGGTGGAACAACATGCAATGTGTAGTTTTCATGAGCAATGAAAAGGGCGGAAATGATGTTTATGTTTATCTCTATTCCAATTTTAAGTACATGTTCCGGAAGTCTCGGAACCAAGGTGATGCGAAACTTTTTTTAATGTGTGTATATACGGGGTTCGCTGGCCCGAGAGGGAGGCACCATTTTTGGGGATTGGCGGTAGCGTCGCGACAAGAGGTGGTCACGAGGGCCGAGTGGCCGAAACCACGAGCTGCGCAAGGAGGGCCTGCGCAGAGATAAAGATACCGGAGTACTTCACCGGAGTCGGCGCCGACTATAAGCAGCAGGCCGACATCCCGTCAGTTGCTTGGCAACGTTCGTGTCGGACGACCGCTCGTGGTCTGGCTGCCCTCTTCTACCTGGCTTTCATCGGCACCACTCAGCAACCGCTGCGACCCACTGTGGATCCCTGGAACTGTTTGCTGATAATGGGGAGTAAAATTCTGTAATCCTCGTGATGATTTGTGTCATTGTCTACCTGCGCTCTTTATTATTTTCTGCTTTGTACCCGACCCTCGGAGTTTTACTCGGACGGCTCTTTGGTCGTAAATATAGACAGTAGTATTATACTAGGACACTAGTTGTCGTTTGAAAGTTTTTTCACCTATTATGTTGCCTTTCCTTTCTGGTTTGTACCCGATCATTAATTTCCTAATTAATCAGCTCTTGGTCGTAAATACAGCCGGAATAATTCTAAGGCACAGTTTACCGTTAAATAAAGAGGGACCTTGTGGTTAGATTTAGCTGTTAATTGTTTCAGTTCTTTGATTGTAATTGCGTTTCTCAGTCGTTAGTTATAATCTGAATAACCTGTTGTACTAAGCTGTTCGTTTGTGTGTTTGAAAGACCGGGTCATTGTTGGTGTATTTTAGCTGGATCTTGTTGTTCCGCTGAGTGTGTTCTCTTGTAATAAGTGTTCACAAGTAATGTTTTAAGATGTTCCTTCAGAGCGGTCTTAAAACTGACGATCAGTTTAACGTTGAAAATATTAACAAGCCAACTGTCGCCAGGGCTTAGTCAAAATAAAATTGTCAGCAGGGACGAGTTGGGGTCCAATTGCCAATTGAAATTAAGAGGTTGGTTGCTCTGAAGTAAGCCTTACAGTTGTCATATTGTTTGCTAATCTGTTTAACCTTTAAGCAGAGGTGCGCATCTTAACCCCGAATCTTTCGACGTACACCTTTCAAATTAAAAGTTAAGTCACTTGTTTTGAGTAATTGGATCACTCTTGTCATGAATGGTGCTTATATAGTTTTCATGTGTTGCAGAAGCGCATTTAATAAGATAGAAAATGTCCAGCGCGGTAGTAAACACCGCTAAACATCGCTGCAGGTCCGGCCGTCTTGTAATCATTGTCATATTGTTTGATCTTTTACAATACAGCACTTCAGATTTCTTTTGTAAAGATTAAAAACTTATTCAAGTTAAGGTTTAAGGTCAAAAGAGTTTTGCAAATTTGTTCATTTTGATACAGAAAATTTTATGGTTAAATGCTTCGATTATCTGTAAAACACAGTTTATATAGTGTTAAATAAACAGATTGTGTGAAAAGAAAGTTATATTGGTGGGTCTTCCCTTCCACGTTTTCCTTAATTCCAGTATATACCACGTATCAGTGACGTTAAGATCTAGAATTTTTTTTCCAATCTGAACAATCTTTTATACACGGTCGGGGAAAACGATGGGACCGATACTTATATTCGACGTCAACGTGGCAATAACCGCTCGCAGACGGCAAGTGGCAGCAGTAGCAGTGGAGGGTACGTAAAGCGTGCCGGGGGTCGCGGAAGCAGTGCGGTCGTTCACGTAATGCGGAGAAGCAGCGATCTGTCTGATGTCCAGAATACGATGATCATTAGCTTTCGGGCCAAGGGTGGAAGCATTTCCGAAACAGCTACTTGTACACAGTTGGCGTGCCACCTTGGTTAAGGTATACCGTACTTGGCAAAATAGCACTACACAAAACCTGCACCGAGACAAGAGTGATACGCCACGGAGCATAGATGACAGGGGTGAACGACGATTGCAGAGATGTGTACGGGCGAGCTGACCGTCCACGTGAACCAAGGGGTTACCAACAATGTCTCCTCAACGACCGGTCAGCGAATGTTGCTGAGTATGTGTCTCCTCAGCGGGTTTCTGGTTCATGCATCCACGCTGACTGCTGTTCATCGGCGACGAAAGCTGGAACTTGCACCGCAGCGAGACGCGAACACGGGGGCGACACATGGAATTTTCAGATGAATCACTTTCTACGCTCCATCGGACAGATGCCGTTGGCGTGTACGGCGTGAAATGTCTGAAAGGAAAGGGTCCAGGACGGAGGAAGGAGCATTATCGTGTGGGGAATGTTTTCGTTGCCTCCTGGGTGATGTCGTCATTCTGGAAGGCACGATGGATCAACACAAGCATGCATATATTCCTGGGGAGACCATCTTCAGTCCTGTATGGAGTTTGTTTGTCCTCGGCCCGATGACATCTACCAGCAGGACAACGCATTTGATGCAGTTCGCAGTGTACGTGCGTGGTTCTAAGAGCACCAGGATGAATTTACTGTAATGTCCTGCCCACCAAAGTCCCCGGCGTGAAACACACTCGAGAATCTGCGCGACCACCTCGATCGGCCTTTTAGTGTTTTTGATCCTCAACCGAGGTACCCAGCGCAGCTGGTTACGGGACAGGAGTGGACACAGTTCCACATCCCTGTCGCTACGTTCCAAAACGTCAGTGACGCTCTTCCAGCACGTCTCGCAGCGGTCCACGATGCAAAAATGCTAATTCATACTTTTGACAGGTGGTCACATTAATGTGACTGGACAGTGTAAAATTTCGTCGATTAGGTATTTGTATTTACAACGAAAACTGTATTTTTGTATGTGAAACATAATTAGAAATAAGGACAAGCTTTTTCATAAAGATGGCAATTACGTAAGTTGAATTGGCATGTATTGGATGAATTTATATTGACATGACGTACATATTCTAACTGAAGGAAAAGAATGAGGGAAATAACGATTGAAACGAGACTCGAACAAACGATTTAGAGTCACCAGTCTCGGGCGCTACCGAGTGTTTTTTTCCAGCTTTACGTATTTCACACATCACGGTAATGCTCGTAGAACACGCACGGTTTTTTAAAATTATGCATCGTCCAGGAATCGAACTCAGAGTCCCTACGTAGAAGGCGAGCGTTCTACTACACAACCATACTGCTTGTCGAGAAATCGATTTTACATTGGGTCAGTAAAGATTCTAGGAAAATTTGAGTGTCGATTTTCTCGAGAATTTTTGAGAGTTGCTTCGAACTTTCGAACTATTTTGCCTGATATGAGTTGTTAACTTTAAGTGCCACTAATATAAAAAAATTAAGAAAAATGTTTGCCATAAGGTCGCCTTGTAAGCCATTTCTCCACAGTGCCTTTTTTCTGCTGTGCACGTCGCGGTAGGCGCGCAAGAGAACTTGTCTGAAGTTTAGAATGTAGGGGAGGTGTACTGGTGGGTGTAAATAAAGCTGTGACCGTCAGTCGTGCCCGGTTAAGCCCGTGGAGCACTTGCCAGCGAACAGCGACGGTCCCAGGTACAAGTCCTGGTTTGGCACACGGTTTTAATCTGCCAGGAAGTCTATCATTTACACCGGTTCCCGTGAGATCAACGAAGTTAAGCGCTGTCGGGCGTGGTCGGCACTTGGATGGGTGATCAGGCCGCCATGCGCTGTTGCCATTTTTCGGGGTACAGTCAGCCTCGTGATGCCAATTGAGGAGCTACTTGACCGAATAGTAGCGACTTCGGTCAAGAATTCCATCATGCGACCGGGAGAGCGGTGTGCTGACCCCACGCCCCTCCTATCCGCATCCTCCACTGAGGATGACACGGCGGTCGGATGGTCCCGGTATGCCACTCGTGGCCTGACGACGGAGTGAGTGAGGAAGTCTATCATGTATCTTTCTCCATTGACAGCCACACAATGCTTTTACGATGAAAGTTCGGAAATATAATGCACTTAATTAGTTTTTTCCGTTGTGCATTTCGTTGCCAGAGAACTGGCGGAAGTGACTTGCGCAGCCGCAGTGATGCTGCTATCTGTCTCCGCGGAGTGATTTGCCCTGACGGCAGGGATCGCGGCGCAGCGCTCAGGGAGGGACCCTTCGCTGCCCGTACGGGGTGCTCTGCTCCTTTATTCGTCGTATGTGTACACGCGATGCGCAGCGGCAGGCACTCGGCACGTAGGCTGGGGCCCGCGGCGCTACGGGCTACGTTACGCCGTCCCGCCGCGTGTCGCTGCCGCGCTGCCATTTTCAAAGCAAAACAGGCGGAGGGTCTGCTTCCGGCGGCGCTTTCCGCTCTATTTCCCGTCCCTGTGATGGGCCACGGAGGTCAAAGGTCAGCATCTGTCTGTGTGCTCCCTCTCTGGCGCTGCCGTGCGTCTGACAGCCGGCGCGCCACACAGAACACGCGGCTTCCTCAGGTCTGCTGCTGTACCGCAGGAGGCGCGTCTGAGGAGAAGGAACCGCAACTCCGCGATCTCGCCACAGAACGGAGTTTCTTAGGGGCAAGGAGTAGATACCTGTCAGTGCCACAAACGAGCTCTGAATGAGGGCAGCGATTGTGAGTCGCTGGAAGTAACGATCTTGCAAGCAGGATATGACACAGCCTGCCTCAGCCTCCGAAATGTCGAAACATTTCATTGAAGTTGTGCCTCTGATTCTGGTTTCGATAGTTTCGAAACTTTTATTTTATTTCATTTGTTTTTGGCACCGACTGTTGGCTTGCTCCCTAGGTACTGTAGCAGGTCATCTTACATCTAAATGGCTCAAATGGCTCTGAGCACTATGCGACTTAACTTCTGAGGTCATCAGTCGCCTAGAACTTAGAACTAATTAAACCTAACTAACCTAAGGACATCACACACATCCATGCCCGAGGCAGGAGTCGAACCTGCGACCGTAGCGGTCACGCGGTTCCAGACTGAAGCGCCTTTAACCGCACGGCCACACCGGCCGGCTAATCTTACATCTCTTTTTACAATTTTTGACTAATTGAAAGGCGTCCGGTTCGATTCCTCATCACTCATTGGATTTTTATCCGTCAGTTGCCGCTTTGTTCACCTTTGCCAACGTTTGTTACGTGATAAATGCTGAGTCACCCCATGGTTCGGACACGGCAAAGAAAGTGATATAGCCATACGTATCCAAATACAGACATATGTAAACACCTATTAAGACAACAAGTGTCTGGCGCAGTTGTCAAATCGGTAACTGCAGCCACAATGGCAGGTAATCAAGATTTAAGTGAGTTTGAACGTGGAGTTATAATCGGCGGACGAGCCATGGAACACAGTATCTCCGAGGTAGCGACCATTTCACGAGTGTACCGTGAATATCAGGAAACCGGTAAAAGTGTGGCCGAGCGGTTCTAGGCGCTACAGTCTGCAACCGTGCGACCGCTACGGTCGCAGGTTCGAATCCTGCGGTTAAAGGCGCTGCAGTCTGGAACCGCAAGACCGCTACGGTCGTAGGTTCGAATCCTGCCTCGGGCATGGATGTTTGTGATGTCCTTAGGTTAGTTAGGTTTAACTAGTTCTAAGTTCTAGGGGACTAATGACCTCAGCAGTTGAGTCCCATAGTGCTCAGAGCCATTTGAACCATTTTCGAATCCTGCCCCGGGCTTGGATGTGTGTAATGTCCTTAGGTTAGTTAGGTTTAAGTAGTTCTAAATTCTAGGAGACTGATGACCTCGGAAGTTAAGTCCCATAGTGATCAGAGCCATTTGATCCATTTTTGAAACCGGTGAAACATCAGATTTCCGACATCGCTGCGGCCGGAAACAGATCCTGCAAAACGGGACCATCGACGACTGTCAACGTGGCAGGAATTCAACCCTTCCGCAAATTGCTGCGGATTTCAATGCTGGTCCATCAACAAGTGCGAACCATTGAACAAAACATCATCGAAATAGGCGTTCGAAGCTGAAGATCCCGCTCGTGTACCGTTGATGACTGCACGACACAAAGTTTTACTCCTCGCCTGGGCCCGCCAACACCGACATTGGACTGTTGATGACTGGAAACATGTTGCCTGGTCGGACGAGTCTCGTTTCAAATTGTATCGAGCGGATGGACGTAAACGGAGAATGGAGACAGCCTCATGAATCCATGACCCTGCATATCAGCAGGGGACTGTTCCAGCAGTTGGGCGCTCTGTTATGGTGTGGGGCGTGTGTAGTATGAGTTATATGGGATCCTGATACGTCCAGATACAACTCTGACAAATGACACGTACATAAGCATCCTGTCTGATCATCTGCATGCTTTCATGTCCGTTGTGCATTTCGACGGACTCGGGCAATTCCAGCAGGACTATGCGACACCCCACACGTCCACGATTGCTACACAGTGTGTCCAGTAACACTCTTCTGAGTTAAAAAACACTTGCGCTGGCCACCAAACTCCGCAGATATGAACATTATTGAGCATATCTGGGATGCCTTGCAACGTGCTATTATGAAGAGATCTCCACCCCCTCGTACTCTTACAGATTTATGGATAACCCTACAGGATTCATGGTGTCAATTCCCTCCAGCACTACTAGTAGTCGAGTCCATGCCACGTCGTGTTGCGGCGCTTCTGCATACTCGCGGGGCGCTACACGATATTAGGCAGGTGTACCAGTTTCTCTGGCTCTTCAATGTACATACTCTGCGAACCACCGTAGGGTGTGTGGCAGTACAGCTCGCAAAAAGATTGTGGGAAAATCGACTGCCTACATGCCTCTTTACAAGGCTTAATTTCACGTATCTTCGCGGTCCTTCGGCGAAATGTACGTTAACGCAAAAGAATCGTTCTCCAGGCAGATTCAAATGCCCGTTCTCTACATTTTCTCAGTAGCGTTCCGGGAAAATAGTTTCGTCTTCCCTCCAGTGATTCGCGCTGGAGTTCCCGGGCGATTTCCGTAATATTCGCGTGTTATTCTAACCTACCGGTAACAAATCTAGTAGCCTGCCTCTCAAGTGTCTCAATGTCTTCCTTTAACCCGAACTGGTGGGGATCCCGAAGGCTCGACCAGCACTAAAGAATCGATCGCACTAATATTCTAAACGTGGTCACCTTTACAAATGAACTACGCCTTCCTAAAACTCTTCGAATAAACCGACGTCGACCATTCGCCTTCCCTTCTATGATCCTTAAGTGCTCCTTCCATTTCACATCTCTGTGCAACATTACGCCTACATATTTAAACGCTGTGACGGCGTCAGTCAGCCCACTACTAATGCTATATTCGAACGTTACAGTACTGTTTTTTTGCCACTAATCTGCATTAACTTTACATTTAGAGCAAGCTGTCATTTGTAACACCAACTAGAAATTTTGTCTAACTCATCTTGTATCCTCCTACAGCCACTCAACGACGACACCTTTCCGTACACCAGAGCGTCATCGGCGCACAACCGCAGATTCCTCCTCACTCTGTCCGTCATATCATTTATGTATAGGGTGACCGTAATTAAAGTTCCGGTTTCAAAACACTGTATAAAGAGGACCACTGCTCAGAATGACGTCTAATTTGAACACCACATTGTTGACCTAAGGAGAAAATCACGGAAAAAAGTTAGGAAAATTGTTACTATTAACGTAAATGGAGTCAGCTACAAATGACAGATGAGTCGTAATACGGCGCCTATGGTTCGACAGTCAATAGCTGTGGCAGGGTTAGTTATGTAAGCTCATACGCCAAGACAAGATCGTGCCACGTCGGATGAAAAAAAAAAAATCTATTCTTATTTGCCCTGAGGCCGAAAACAGTATAAAAATCAATATGACTGCGGTTTTTAACTATCCTGGGGTCAAAAGTCGCATGAAATGGAAAATGACATTGGTTTGTAATGGTCGTGAGACTTGAGCAAGACATGTGCACTATGCTGTCCACCCTGTTTTGCCACAAGTTGAAATCCAGGAACAGCATGCTCCCCAACTGATCGGAGAGTCTTGGAGGTCACGTCCAGAATGCGTCGCGCAATGCGTGCCTTTAAATCAGGTACGTTCGTAATTAGAGCACTGAACACAACGTTTTTATCGTAACCCCACCGCCAGAAATCACGCCCAGGCTATAGGGAAATGACGGCTGGTAATTGCAGCGTTTCCGAAATGCCTCTGCAGCAGTCGCTTCACTAGCTGTGCACTTTGCGGAGGAGCGCTTTCTTGCGTAAATATGTGCCTACCCACACATCCCCGCTGTTGAAGGGTTGGAATGACGCTAGTGCATAACAGACTCTCGCTTCGTTTACCAGTGGCGGTACAGGTAACAGAACCCACAATACGTATCTCCTCGAAAAAAAATAAATAAATAAATAAATAAAAATAAAAATAAGGTCCTACGATAAACGGTGCCGTCAACGCGCCCCACTCAAGCTCTCTTGCAGAATGAAGTGGTACTGATTGATATGTGTGCGGATTTTAGGTTGCCGATGTTGTGCAATTCTGCGTATTGACATGTCCTTGGAGATGGAAATGGGCTCCGTCTTTCCGCAGAATGTTCCACGGCCACTCATTGTCCACTTCCACGCTAGCAAGAAGTTCCAGAGCGAACGTTTTTCTTTCTGTCAGGTCAGCACGAAGAAACCCCTGAACATGGATGGTTTGGTATGAATAGGGATAATGCAGTATGTTTCATTGGATTTTAAGCACCATGCTCGCAGATATGTCCAACGTTCGTGCAATTCGCTGTGCACTGCATGTTTGCACACCACAACTCGACCCCACTTACAATGCTGCGGCCACATCTTCGGCAAACGTCGGATTACCTGCTTTCCTCTCTCTGCCACACTGTACTTTTTGAATCTTGTAATCATTTTCTACAGGCTCTTGGAAAATATCGGACCAATGCATTTTTTCATATCCGTGATTGTCAGGAAATTCTTGTAAGAGAGCTTTACCAGCAGCGCGAGATCCTACGTGGAGATAGCCCAGTCGGGCGCCTCGGATGCAAACTAAGCGACAGCTGTCTGCTGCGCGTCTGTTGGTGTGCACACACTGACGCTTACAGCGCCATCTATGTGTCAAGCTTCCGTCAAATTTTTCAGAGGTTCTCTTTCTATAGAGTTTTGAAACTGGAACTTTAATTATTGATCCCTGTATGTAGAGAATAAGAGTGGTTCTATCGCAGCCCTCATCTCGTGGTCGTGCGGTAGCGTTCTCGCTTCCCACGCCCGGGTTCCCGGGTTCGATTCCCGGCGGGGTCAGGGATTTTCTCTGCCTCGTGATGGCTGGGTGTTGTGTGCTGTCCTTAGGTTAGTTAGGTTTAAGTAGTTCTAAGTTCTAGGGGACTTATGACCACAGCAGTTGAGTCCCATGGTGCTCAGAGCCATTTGAACCATTTTTTTTGGTTCTATCGCACTTCAATAGGACGCTCCTGGTAATAGCTTTCTTTCTGATGAACACTCGCCGTGGACGACAATGCACTCGGTTGTATTACTTAAGAAGTCTTAGAGCCACTTTCATATCTAGCCCCCCTACAACGGCCTAAGTAAATAGCTCAGAGATCGGAGGAAATAAAATGTATACAGCCTCTAACACGACTAGGTTTAGTAAAACACTATACCGGTCAAACCAGCCTTCGACTGATAATAGCTTCATCACCTTATTAAAATTAAGTTACGTTCAAGGTCACCCGCCTTACGTAGCTGCAGCGGCTATATAAACACAGCCATGCATGAATACCCACCCACCTCCCCAGGGGTCGGAACCCCTGCAACCCATCGATAGATTATAATCAATAAACAATTAAATAATAGATCTAAAAGATAAGACTTTTAAATAAAAGTACAGATATACTTTCTAAAAAAAATCTCACGGGATAGATAAGGATGGTTCGCAACTTTTTAAATGAAAGTAGAGATATACTTTTTAAAAAAAATCTCTCGAGATAGATAAGGATGGTTCGCAACTTTAACCTGAACAATAAAATAAACAATGACACAGAGAGCATCCCAGAGTCCCCAGAGAGCATCCCAGAGTGCCCCAGTGAACTAAAACACCAAGAAGAATCGCTTCTCGGCTTTTGGCAAGATCAATGTGTAGTAGTGTATATTAAACAATTAAATAAATATAAAGTTCAAAAACTCAAAATGTTAAACAAGTAGCGGCGACACTGCCAGCCACCAACCCTGAGCAGTAGAAGGACGCTGTTGTCTATCGAGCTGCCCCGACCCACCATAAATGAAAGCCACTGTTTACAGTTCGACTGAGACTTGTCCACTGTGAGGAGGATTGGTTGTATCAGAGTATTCGGGAAGTGCATACATCCGAGAAACGGATTTCATATGATAGTTGGAGATCTGAACTGGACTTAAATTTAGTTTTTAAGTGTAGTTTTTCGTGTGGTGTTTAGTTACACAGCGTGTGAGGCAGCCTGCGTTTATCAGAGTTCCTGAACCTGTAAAGCTATCATAATGAAGCAAAAGAATGTAAATTTAATTTATCCAATATTGTGAACCCGTCATTTGTACAATAAAATTGCAGTCCGATGAAGGCAAATAAAAAGTGGATGACAGAGAATTTATGCCGATGAACGTAATGTTATGGGTAAAAGTTCCCGTACATTACACATCTGAATTTATTTATACATTTATTTCACCCAGCAAGACTGAAGCCTTCGAGCCCTATCTTACATCTAAATAGACTTCCGCAGTGAGCAAACATTGCAACTGATACAGTATACGACTCACATATAGTAATGATAATAAAAGCTCACCTGGTTTTGATTTTCTTTCCAATAGAGTACTAAAGTTTTTTCCCATATAAGAAGCCCAGCCTTATCTGAAATATGTAATGCACCACTAACTGAAGGCACTTTTTCCAGAGAGACAGTAAACCCTTTTTAAGGAAGCTGATAAGAGAGATACCAATAACTACCGAGCTGTTTCACTGTGACATTTCCTCAAATTTCTGAGAAGGTGATGTATTCTGGAAAAGTGTCTGATGTAAGCAACAATAATATGCCCAGCAAATCGCAGTTTGACATGCTAAAATGGTGCTCTACTGACAATTCCATTTACCAATTGAATCACCAAATTTTATAAACATGTAATAACAAAATAGCGCCGATTGTTATTTCATGCGACCTAAGGCATGTGACTTCGTGGATCATAACGTTCTTCTTGATAAACTGAAGTTTTATGGAATTGATGGTGGAGCCACCAAACTATAGTGTCAGATCTAACCAAAAGAATGCAGAAAGTAAGACTTAGTAATTCAACCAATATAGTCCCGGGATATAATTGTGACTGGCGAGAAATCACGTATCCCCAATGCTCAGTCTTGGAAGAAATAACGTATGTGGTTCCCCAATGCTCATTCTTAAGTCCACTATTGTTTTCATATATGTAAACGATCGTCTTTCTAACACACAACAAGCAGATCTAGTTATTTTCGTAGACAACACTAGTATTGTAATCAATCCAAACGTGCATACATAAACAGAAGAAACGGTAAACAATGTTCTTAAAAGTATCATTGACTAGTTTTCTGCGAATGACCTCACTATCATTTTTAAAAAGACACAACATATTCAGTTCCGCGCATCTAGTGGTATTACACCAGTGATAAGTGCAACATATGGCGAGGAAATAATAAATAGCGTGGAAACTCCAAAATGCTTAAGTTTCATTTAAAATGAAAAAGAAAACAAATTTTGGAACTCCTGAAACAAATCAGTTCAGACACATTTGCACGTGGGATCATTACATATGTTCCCTCAGGAAAGTTATTATAAGGAATCCACTGCAGTTCAAAAGGAACAATGATGTACATAACTGAAATACTAAAAGAAGAAACACCATTCTTTACACCTCAAGGAGGTTGTCTTCAGGACAAAAAGGGGTGCAGATACTGCAAATGAAATTTTTGATCACTTACCCAGTGGTAAAAAACGTCTGACAGACAGAAAAGTAAAATTTGATAGAAACTGAGGAAGTTTCTCCTAGACAACTCCATCTATTCCGTAGAAGAATTTCTGTTATTGTAATGCGTAGAAGATGGTAGCTAAAAATTACTAACTCACATCCATATACTAAGAAATGCCTTATAAATGTTCGGTATGTAGCCATTTTTGCAAATCAGTTTGCGATGTGAATGGAAAACGACTCATTTCACATCATTGCCACTTATCATACAAAATTATGCATGGGACATGAAACTAACTAACTAACTGACAGTATTTTTCTAATGAATATGTCGAAATTAAAAAATGTCCGTCCTAGTAACATTATGGTATTTCCTCATTAGCTTCTTCTCAAATGGTTCAAATGGCTCTGAGCACTATGGAACTTAACATCTGAGGCCATCAGTCCCTAAAACTTAGAACTACATAAACCTAACTAACCTAAGAACATCACACACATCCATGCCCGAGGCAGGATTCGAACCTGCGTCCGCAGCAGTCGCGCGGTTCCGGACTGAAGCGCCTAGAACCGTTTGGCCATCGCGGCCGGCTCTCTTCTTCTCAAATATGGGTGATGATGTCTAAAAGAACCGTATAACACCAGTGCAGGGAATCCGTGTTGAGTAGAGGTCGACTGGTCGAAGGAAGAGCCAGGAGGAATAGGGTAAGTACCTAGTGGAAGGTGGGCATAGAAAGGGGTGAGAAAAGCACAAGTAGTTTCCTACGTGAGAGAGGTACTACTTTCCTGTTGGACAGAAAGAGAACAGCTGGGATATGCCGAGACAGAAGCTATGCGGGTGACAGAGAAAACTATAATCTCCTCTTGAATTCATTATGATTATGGATAAGTCGCCGAATAAAGGGTACTTTGTTCAACAGCCGTATGTCTGAAAAGGAGAAGTAACCGTCGATTTCGTGTTATGCAAAGATACAGCCAGGATGCTGGATGTATCCGATCTAGTGTTACAGGTATGGAATTAAGACAGGTATTTAATATGTGAATGGTGAAATGAGGATACAGTGGCTAAAAAGTTGATGAAGTAAACAGACCGTCTGAAAGTCGTGTCATCTGTCCAGTCACATCCAAACTAACTGAGTACAAGACGGGCCGATATTACCAAAAAACCGAATGTTGCTCACATGCGTTACGTAAGAGTTCACAGCTAACTCGAGTCGTCTGCAATTTTCATTATTTCTTCCTTGTTGAATTACATCACAGTAGCGAAGATTTGGTACGGCTAAAGACTGGGATAATTTTTGTTTAATTTGTGATGGTAAAGATTTTCCACATGCTATAACTATTTACTCTTTCCAGCTTAGATGCTCATTCAAGATTACGCCAAGATTTTTTTAACTATTTTTTGAAATGGAGACTGGATACAATTTAGAAATAGTGGAAGAGGTGTTCCACCAAAATTTCAGTTGATCAACTTTCTGTGTAATATGAGGATGACCTCTGAATTTTTAGCACTGAGTTTAAGATACAGGTTTTATGCCCATCCTAAAACCGAACAAAATTGTCTTTCACACCTGATGTGACAAGCAGCAATTTCGTACTGGTACTTAGATACAACTGCATACCGTCAGCATACAAGTTGGTAAAAGAGAGGAACACAGGTAAGATATCAGCTTAATTTCGGTCATATAGGAAGTTTCAAGCACTGACTTCCTCAGTACTACAGAATACGTGGTACTTCATCTTGAATCGCCGCCTTTATACTCCTGTCTCTTGAGCGCTGTGCAATTAGTGTAGGGATGGCACCAGCCGTATCTCAATGTCTCCTGCGGTCGAACCTTCGACAGTAGTATCACTTCTCTATTAACACAGCAAACGTATCATAATTGCTGTTAGTCTAGTACAAAGCCCATGTATATAAATATAGAATCATGCCACTGAATACCGGAAGAAAGCACAGGAACTAATATTGCTGTACTCTTATGTTTGATATATAAAACTGTTTAAGGATTGTTAACTCATAATCGGTCAGTAACATAATAAGGCGTCTAAAGAGACGCTAACTTATGAGTGAGGCACTCTTTGAAAGCTGGAGACAGTACAAAGTGCGCAGACCGTTTGGTGATGTCAGTGGAATGAAATGTCGTAACAAGAGCTCTGTAGAAATGTTAACTAGTGTTGTGTGTCAAACGATATTGCAAACGAGCCGCAACTCTACTAATTAGTGGATAACGATTTGTTTGCCATGGTCTATCACAAATGGACCGGAATTACGGAACTTGATATTGAGGGCAGATGGATCTAAATTACAGTACACGCAAATGAATAGGTACACAGACCAGAGAAAAATAATTATGGATTCTTATTTACAGAGTAAAATTTGTGAACCGCAAATTACTATGTAAAGAATGAATGAACACACTTTCTAGCTTATACAATGCGTTCTACCACGGACAATTATTAAGTTACATGACGCGGTTCAGTACGAGTCCCATATCTAGAATGCACAGCACTCTAGTTTTTTG
This sequence comes from Schistocerca nitens, assembly GCF_023898315.1. NCBI lineage: Eukaryota > Metazoa > Arthropoda > Insecta > Orthoptera > Acrididae > Schistocerca > Schistocerca nitens. The sequence continues at coordinate 773,485,790 of NC_064615.1, forward strand.
CTGTGGTTCCGCAGTTGACAGTACTGTCTGAATAGAACAACATATTTTTGTGTAGATTACAATTTCTCAGTTAAAGCCTTAGACACAGTGGCAGACTCGCTGACACACACACTCTAAGGCTCAAACACAAGTTGCACCGCGAAGGAATTATCCGACTGGGACGGAAATCGGTAGTGGTGATGTACAGACAAACAAATGATTACAGTTTCAGAAAAATTAATTGGTTTATTCAAGAGAAAGGGCTCCACAAAGTGAACATGTCAGTAACGTTGTGGCCGAGCGGTTCTAGGCGCTTAAGTGCGGAACCACACTGCTGCTACGGTCGCAGGTTCGAATCGTGCCTCGGACATGGATGTGTGTGATGTCCTAAGGTTTAAGTGCACTACTGGCCATTAAAATTGCTACACCATGAAGATGACGTGCTACAGACGAGAAATTTAACCGACAGGAAGAAGATGCTGTGATATCCAAATCATTAGCTTTTCAGAGCATTCACACAAGGTTGGCGCCGGTGGCGACACCAACAACGTGCTGACACGAGGAAGGTTTCCAACCGATTTCTCATACGCAAACAGCAGTTGACCGGCGGTGCCTGGTGCAATATTGTTGTGATGCCTCGTGTAAGGAGGAGAAATGTGTACCATCACATTTCCGACTTCGATAAAGCTCGGATTGTAGCCTATCGCGATTGCGGTTTATCGTATCGCGACATTGCTGCTCGCGTTGGTCGAGATCTAATGACTGTTAGCAGAATATGGATCGGTGGGTTCAGGAGGGTAATACGGAACGCCGTGCTGGATCCCAACGGCCTCGTATCACTAGCAGTCGAGGTGACAGGCATCTTATCCGAATGGTTGTAACGGATCGTGCAGCCACGTCTCGATCCCTGAGTCAACAGATGGGGACGTTTGCAAGACAACAACCCTCTGCACGAACAGTTCGACGACGTTTGCAGCAGCACGGAGTATCAGCTCGGAGACCATGGCTGTGGTTACCGTTGACGCTGCATCACAGACAGGAGCGCCTGCGATGGTATACTCAACGACGAACCTGGGTGCACGAATGGCAAAATGTCATTTTTTCGGATGAATCCAGGTTCTGTTTACGGCATCATGATGGTCGCATCCGTGTTTGGCGACATCGTGGTGAACGCACATTGGAAGCGTGTATTCGTCACCGCCATACTGGTGTATCACCTGGCGTTATGGTATGGGGTGCCACTGGTTACACATCTCGGTCACCTCTTGTTCGCATTGACGGCACTTTGAACAGTGGACGTTACATTTCAGATGTGTTACGACCCGTGGCTCTACCCTTCATCCGATCCCTGCGAAACCCTACATTTCAGCAGGATAATGCACGACCGGATGTTGCAGGTCCTGTACGGGCTGCTGCCCTGGCGAGCACATTCTCCGCATCTCTCACCAACTGAAAACGTCTGGTCAATGGTGGCCGAGCAACTGGCTCGTCACAATACGTCAGTCACTACTCTTGATGAACTGTGGTATCGTGTTGAAGCTACATGGGCAGCTAGCTGTACCTGTACACGCCATCCAAGCTCTGTTTGACTCAATGTCCAGGCGTATCAAGGCCGTTATTACGGCCAGAGGTGGTTGTTCTGGGTACTGATTTCTCAGGATCTATGCACCCAAATTGCGTGAAAATGTAATCACGTGTCAGTTGTTGTATAATATATTTGTCCAATGAATATCCGTTTATCATCTGCAGTTCTTCTTGGTGTAGCAATTTTAATGGCCAGTAGTGTAGTTCTAAGGCTAGAGGACTTATGACCTCAGATGCTAAGTCCCACAGTGCTTAAAGCCATTTGAATCATTTTTTCAATAACGCGTTGGCACAGCTCTGCCGCTTGTGTAAGCAGTTATTCTCCTTGGCATTGATTGAGAGAATCGTTGAATTTCCTCCTCAGGAATATTGTTCAAATTCTGCCCAATCGGCGCGTTAGATTGTTAAAATCCCAAGTTAGTCGGACGGCCCTGTCAATAATATTCCAAACATTCTCAGTTGGGGAGAGATCTGGCGAACTTACTGGCTAAGGTATGGTTTGGCAAGCAGGAAGGCAAGCTGTAGAGTCACTCGGTGTGTACGTGAGAGCATTATCTTGCTGAAATGTAAGCCCACGGTGGCTTGCCAGGAAGGGCAACAAAACAGGGAGTAAATAATGTCAACGCACCGATGTATTGTATGGGTGCCGCGGATGACATTAAAGGGGTTCTGTTGTGAAAAGAAATGGCATCCCAGACAACTGGCTTTCGGGCCGTAGGCGGACGACAATCAGGCTGGTATCCCACCACTAACCGGAGCGTCTGCGGACGCGTCTTTGTTTGTCACTGGGGCTTAATTGGAAGCGAGACTCATCACTGAAGACAGTCCTACTCCAGTCAATGAGATTTCAGGCCGAATGTGCTCGACAGCACTGCAGATGGGCTTGTTAGTGTACAGAGACAGTCGGCGCCAGGGGTGCCGTGAGCTTAGCCCGTTTCTGTTAGCCGCCTATTAATGGTCAGTGAAGCAAAAGTTGCACGTCGGATCAATAAGAATGATGAATCAGGGGCTATCAATCCCTCTGCGATGATTGCTCAGTCCTCACGTCTTGACGTATCTCTAGGTCGACTGCATACTTCTTGACGCTGTGTTTGGCCAAGGTTCACCTATTCCCGACAACATCGTTGAATAATGGCATCGCCCCTATTCGAATGCCAAGCGCTTTGCCCGTTTCTCCAACCGGCTTCCTTGAGCCCAACGTCCCCTCGCAGATGCTGACATCTGCGTCTATTGTACATGCGCCTGTTTGCGTGGCACAGTTACTGTCCAACTGAGAATCTATATGGAACAAAATTTTCAAAAACTTCATGACGTGGCATCGACATGTCTCCTGTTCACTATCCCTGCGGGCTACGCGGTGACACTGCGCACCAGCATCACACATTCATCCATCGGCAACCATAGTTTACAATTTTGCATTTTCCGTCAATAACTGTGACCAGTTTGTATAACTCCTTCATGGTGTTTTTCCCTCTTACAATGTGTAACGAAAATATACAGTTTTCATGCAATTCATCAGTGGATTTTCTTTACGGTGCTACATTACTGTCACAACCATCGTGAACTGTGCCTTTGTAAATAATGCACTATACTTTTGTTGGATTTGGCATCCACGCAAATCCTGTTTAACAGTGTCTGCTAAGCGATATTCTGTGCTCTACATCATGACTGCTTATGGAAATACTGACATAGCACTATGATACAGTTCTATTCATCTCGCTGCGCTTTTGGTAAATCCGAAGTCGATCGCGACCGATCGATCCATTTTAAACTGGTTCTTCAGGTGAAAATTGCTTTGTTCGTCAAAATCTAAATTCTAAACAGTACAATTGGTTCTGACGTAACATAAGACACTTTCAAAAAATGGTTCAAATGGCTCTGAGCACTATGGGACTTAACTTCTAAGGTCATCAGTCCCCTAGAACTTAGAACTACTTAAACCTAACTAACCTAAGGACATCACACACATCCATGCCCGAGGCAGGATTCGAACCTGCGACCGTAGCGGCGGCGCGGTTCCAGACTGTAGCGCCTTTAACCGCTTGGCCACCACGGCCGGCTAAGACACTTTCAGCCATTACACAGAACTGCTTGGAATTCACCGCCCCGTGTATATTAATCTTTTTACTCGTGTTTTCTGCATCAATTTCCATCATGTGGTTCACGTTTTCTTGATTTCTCTTTCAGAAATTATCCCCATTTTTACTAACACATATTGAGAAATGATTCTCGTCCGAAATTAGGTGAAAAACAAGTCTTTTGGGTTTTATATCCACATTACGTACTCTTATAGCATCACAAACTGCTAATCTAGTACTTTCTTACATTGAAGGAAAGAAAAAGCATTTACTAAAAGTTCGATGAATAATAATATAAAGACAGATGTGCTCTAATTTCTGTTTGTTCCTAATAGAGCGCACTTCAGTTTTCTAGGAGATGATCTGAGGCCTCGGATTTTTTGCTGGGATAGTGAAGACACTTTTTCAAGATATCGCAGCACGCGTTTTATTTCACATTTTCAGTTGTCACAAGAGGAAAATTACACCACTCAGATTTTCACCACTAAAGAGAGCTCTTCACTCTCGCCTTTGTGAAACAAAAGACATGCCGTATTAGCGCTGAAACAAAGACTACTGCACATACTGGCTGCCAGCTTCTGGCTGCTTATTTGGCGTGTGATCAGTCCTACATATTAAAACATGAAATTCTAGATGTTCTAGATGCCGTATCGTTGAAATTAACGGTTATAATGACATTTGGTTTTTGTATTATTAACACTCTTATGTAAACTGATCTTTCTTCATCCTTCGAAAATTCAAAGGAATAAGAGAATGGTAAAAATTATTCTATAAAATTGCAAAATAGAAATTTTGAGTTTCTACAGTATGCCACGCCTGAAGGAGAGTAAATATTTTTAAGGACACTATTGAATTGTTAAAGAGAAAGTTAAGTGTATCTTTATAATATAACAAAAGGTACCTGTTTATTGAACGAAAAATCCTATGAAATATTACGTAAATTACAGTGGTAAACATATTTGAACTATGTGGCATTAACTAAAACTAATTTTTACGACTATAAACGTTTACACTTCCCCCATGAACCATGGACCTTGCCGTTGGTGGGGAGGCTTGCGTGCCTCAGCGATACAGATGGCCGTACCGTAGGTGCAACCACAACGGAGGGGTATCTGTTGAGAGGCCAGACAAACATGTGGTTCCTGAAGAGGGGCAGCAGCCTTTTCAGTAGTTGCAGGGGCAACAGTCTGGATGATTGACTGATCTGGCCTTGTAACATTAACCAAAACGGCCTTGCTGTGCTGGTACTGCGAACGGCTGAAAGCAAGGGGAAACTACAGCCGTAATTTTTCCCGAGGACATGCAGCTTTACTGTATGATTAAATGATGATGGCGTCCTCTTGGGTAAAATATTCCGGAGGTAAAATAGTCCCCCATTCGGATCTCCGGGCGGGGACTACTCAGGAGGACGTCGTTATCAGGAGAAAGAAAACTGGCATTCTACGGATCGGAGCGTGGAATGTCAGATCCCTTAATCGGGCAGGTAGGTTAGAAAATTTAAAAAGGGAAATGGATAGGTTAAAGTTAGATATAGTGGGAATTAGTGAAGTTCGGTGGCATGAGGAACAAGACTTTTGGTCAGGTGATTACAGGGTTATAAATACAAAATCAAATAGGGGTAATGCAGGAGTAGGTTTAATAATGAATAAAAAAAATAGGAGTGCGGGTTAGCTACTACAAACAGCATAGTGAACGCATTATTGTGGCCAAGATAGACACAAAGCCCATGCCTACTACAGTAGTACAAGTTTATATGCCAACTAGCTCTGCAGATGATGAAGAAATTGATGAAATGTATGACGAGATAAAAGAAATTATTCAGGTGGTGAAGGGAGACGAAAATTTAATAGTCATGGGTGACTGGAATTCGTCAGTAGGAAAAGGGAGAGAAGGAAACATAGTAGGTGAATATTGATTGGGGCTAAGAAATGAAAGAGGAAGCCGCCTTGTAGAATTTTGCACAGAGCATAACTTAATCATAGCTAACACTTGGTTCAAGAATCATAAAAGAAGGTTGTATACCTGGAAGAATCCTGGAGATACTAATAGGTATCAGATAGATTATATAATGGTAAGACAGAGATTTAGGAACCAGGTTTTAAATTGTAAGACATTTCCAGGGGCAGATGTGGATTCTGACCACAATTTATTGGTTATGAACTGCAGATTGAAACTGAAGAAATTGCAGAAAGGTGGGAATTTAAGGAGATGGGACCTGGATAAACTGAAAGAACCAGAGGTTGTAGAGAGTTTCAGGGAGAGCATAAGGGAACAATTGACAGGAATGGGGGAAAGAAATACAGTAGAAGAAGAATGGGTAGCTCTGAGGGATGCAGTAGTGAAGGCAGCAGAGGATCAAGTAGGTAAAAAGACGAGGGCTAATAGAAATCCTTGGGTAACAGAAGAAATATTGAATTTAATTGATGAAAGGAGAAAATATAAAAATGCAGTAAATGAAGCAGGCAAAAGGGAATACAAACGTCTCAAAAATGAGATCGAAAGAAAGTGCAAAATGGCTAAGCAGGGATGGCTAGAGGACAAATGTAAGGATGTAGAGGCTTGTCTCACTAGGGGTAAGATAGATACAGCCTACAGGAAAATTAAAGAGACCTTTGGAGAGAAGAAAACCACTTGTATGAATATCAAGAGCTCAGATGGCAACCCAGTTCTAAGCAAAGAAGGGAAGGCAGAAAGGTGGAAGGAGTATATAGAGGGTTTATACAAGGGCGATGTACTTGAGGACAATATTATGGAAATGGAAGAGGATGTAAATGAAGATGAAATGGGAGATAAGATACTGCGTGAAGAGTTTGACAGAGCACTGAAAGACCTGAGTCGAAACAAGGCCCCGGGAGTAGACAACATTCCATTAGAACTACTGATGGCCTTGGGAGAGCCAGTCCTGACAAAACTCTACCATCTGGTGAGCAAAATGTATGAGACAGGCGAAATACCCTCAGACTTCAAGAAGAATGTAATAATTCCAATACCAAAGAAAGCACGTGTTGACAGATGTGAAAATTACCGAACTATCAGTTTAATAAGTCACAGCTGCAAAATACTAACGCGAATTCTTTACAGACGAATGGAAAAACTGGTAGAAGCGGACCTCGGGGAAGATCAGTTTGGATTCCGTAGAAATGTTGGAACACGTGAGGCAATACTAACCTTACGACTTATCTTAGAAGAAAGATTAAGAAAAGGCAAACCTACGTTTCTAGCATTTGTAGACTTAGAGAAGGCTTTTGACAACGTTAACTGGAATACTCTCTTTCAAATTCTGAAGGTGGCAGGGGTAAAATACAGGGAGCGAAAGGCTATTTACAATTTGTACAGAAACCAGATGGCAGTTATAAGAGTCGAGGGGCATGAAAGGGAAGCAGTGGTTGGGAAAGGAGTCAGACAGGGTTGTAGCCTCTCCCCGATGTTATTCAATCTGTATATTGAGCAAGCAGTAAAGGAAACAAAAGAAAAATTCGGAGTAGGTATTAAAATTCATGGAGAAGAAGTAAAAACTTTGAGGTTCGCCGATGACATCGTAATTCTGTCAGAGAGAGCAAAGGACTTGGAAGAGCAGTTGAACGGAATGGACAGTGTCTTGAAAGGAGGATATAAGATGAACATCAACAAAAGCAAAACGAGGATAATGGAATGTAGTCAAATTAAATCGGGTGATGCTGAGGGGATTAGATTAGGAAATGAGACATTTAAAGTAGTAAAGGAGTTTTGCTATTTAGGGAGTAAAATAACTGATGATGGTCGAAGTAGAGAGGATATAAAATGTAGACTGGCAATGGCAAGGAAATCGTTTCTGAAGAAGAGAAATTTGTTAACATCGAGTATAGATTTAAGTGTGAGGAAGTCGTTTCTGAAAGTATTTGTATGGAGTGTAGCCATGTATGGAAGTGAAACATGGACGATAACCAGTTTGGACAAGAAGAGAATAGAAGCTTTCGAAATGTGGTGCTACAGAAGAATGCTGAAGATTACATGGGTAGATCACGTAACTAATGAGGAGGTATTGAATAGGATAGGGGAGAAGAGAAGTTTGTGGCACAACTTGACTAGAAGAAGGGATCGGTTGGTAGGACATGTTTTGAGGCATCAAGGGATCACAAATTTAGCATTGGAGGGCAGCGTGGAGGGTAAAAATCGTAGAGGGAGACCAAGAGATGAATACACTAAGCAGATTCAGAAGGAAGTAGGTTGCAGTAGGTACTGTGAGATGAAGAAGCTTGCACAGGATAGAGTAGCATGGAGAGCTGCATCAAACCAGTCTCAGGACTGAAGACCACAACAACAACAACAAACGTTTACATTGAAAGATGTTTTAATATGCGGCGAGACAATTCGGAAAAATATATAATTTTAATAAATACTTTAGTATAACGTTTTAGTTCCCTATATATGAAGACTGTACCTTAGAACGGAATCAGAACGATCATTGCCTAAAAAAGAGATGCGATGGGAATGCTTGGTAAATTGAGGATGGTATCAAAAATGTTCAAATGTATGGAATTCCTAAGGGACCAAACTGCTAAGGTCATCGGTCCCTAGACTTACACACTACTTAAACTAACTTATGCTAAGAACAACATACACACACCCATGCCCGAGGGAGGACTCGAACCTTCGGCGGGAGGGGCCGCGCACTCCGTGACATGGCGCCTCAAACCGCGTGGCCACTCCGCGCGCCTGAGGATGGTATCAGAAATTGTATTTGACATAGGAATTGGTTTGTTATATTTGGAAGTCAGAACCAACTCTTATACAGAGTGACGTAATAGGTTATTTTTGGGGTGGCTTCCATCAACCAGTCCTGCGAAGCTTGATGTGAGAACACTGCTCATCTTAATTTTGACACTTTTTTTAAAAATCCTATTGATGTATTTCGATCGAATTACCAGATCAAAATACACTGCTTTTTATACATAATTTTACTTAGAAGACGATCTTTTGAATTCTGTTAACTAATGATAAACATCAATAGCTTTCGTAATACTGCCATGACAAAATCGAACTACAATTTCGCAATCCTCTCAACAAACAGAATCGTTTATTAAACTCCACAATAGCATTCCATTTGATTAATATTTTCAGTGACTTTTGTTTTTGTATGTTTTTATCCCTGCCAACCCGTTTCTACGCCCGCTGAATTAGTGTGTTATAAATACAATTAGCATTTGAACAGAACCAGTAATTTGTGAGGGATGGAAATGTCATTTGGATGGCCTAAATTACCTCTGTAATTAGCCATCAACACAAACTAAATTTACACGATTCTTAATTTGATTTATCAGACACCCGTAATTCTAAGGTAGGGATTGTTTGATGCCATGGGAATGACGTCACAAGCCTAGTTTTTGTGATGGGAGAATATTGGTAGAAATTTTTGCGGACGACGGTGTGCGTATGTTTCCAAGATGAAGCTGTATTGTTACTGCGTAAAGTGAAAGTGGCAAAAATGACTCATTGAGGCTGCCAGATATTTCAGCGTGTCTGTTTCGTGTTATTGGGTATGTACACAAAAATAATAAATCGACATTATTCGGAGTTTTTTTCGTTATTTCTAAAATTAAAAACCACGTCGGTCAACATATGAGTTTGTAGACCTGCAATCCTGACAACAAACATCTAGGGGAGAAGTATATCCAGGGAAGTTGTGGATTTCGGAATCTATAAATGGCAGTCAAATGAAAACGAGACATGGTAAAAACGTAGAGTCGGGGCAGGAGACGGTGGCCGATGCACAGTGACCAGTATTCGTCCAAAGCGCTGAGCGAGCTCATTCGTTTGTTCGGAAGGGGAAGCCGTCAATGTTTTCCACTTTTCGGCCGGTCAGCGATGACGGAATCAAGACACATGCCCTGCAAACAATTTTACAGAAACTATTCGGTACATACTTTTTGCGTTACTTACAGCGTTATGTATTTTACTTGTACCCGTGGTTTAGGAGTAGCGTCTTTGATTCATAATCAAACATGCCTTCGGTACCGGGTTCGAATCCCGGCACTAAATAAATTTTGATTAATAACCAGCACTGGCGGCTGAAGACTTCCGGTGTAAGAAGTCACTCTAATTCTGCCAACGGCCTTGTCAAAGAGGGCGGAGGAGCGGACTGAGGTTCAGGGCACTCTCTTGTCCTAGGGGTGAGGAACTGCCCCTGAAGGCGGAAGAATCAACAAAGATCAACATCAGGATGCAGAGGGCAATGGAAACCACGTAACGTGTATCTACAGGACGTGTGGACTGTAATTGAAGAAATGTCATGATGAACTCTCCTTTTGCAAAAGATTCCGGAATAGCGTCCATTTTGATCTCCGGGAGGGAACTGCCAAGGTGGAGGTTACCATGAGAAAAAAAATTGAATAATCAACGAAATATTAACATTCTACGAGTCGGGGCGTGGATTGTCAGAAGCTTGAACGTGGGAGGAAACTAGAAAATATGAAAAGGGAAATTCAAAGGCTCAATCTAGATATAGTAGGGTTCAGTGAAGTGGAAAGAAGACGAGGATATCTGGTCAGATGAGCATAGGGTAATATCAACAGCAGCAGAAAATGGTATAACGGGAGTATGATTCGTTATGAATAGGAAGGTAGCGCAGAGAGTGTGTTACTGTGAACAGTTATAGGGTTATTGTTATCAGAACTGACAATAAACAAGCACTGACAGCTATAGTTCAGGTATACATGCCGACGTCGCAAGCTAAAGATGAAGAGATAGAAAAAGTGTATGAGGATACTGAAAGGGTAATACAGTATGTAAGGGGAGATGAAAATCTAATAGTTATGGGGGGCTGGAATGCAGTTGTGGGGCAAGGAGTGGAAGAAAAGATTACAGGAGAATATGGGTTTGGGACAAGGAAAGAGAGAGAAGAAAGATTAATTGAGTTCTGTAATAAACTTCAGCTAGTAATAGCGAATACTCTGTTCAGCAATGACAACAGGAGGAGGTATACTTCGAAAAGGCCAGGTGACGCGGGATGATATCAGTTAGATTACATCGTGGTCAGACAGAGATTCCGAAATCAGATACTGGATTGTAAGGCGTACCCAGGAGCAGATATAGACTCAGATCACAATATAGTAGTGATGAAGAGTAGGCTGAAGTTCAAGACATTAGTCAGGAAGAATCAATACGCAAAGAAGTGGGATACGGAAGTACTAAGGAATGACGAGATACGCTTGAAGTTCTCTAAGGCTACAGATACCGCAATAAGGAGTAGCTCAGTAGGCAGTACACTTGAAGAGGAATGGACATCCCTAAAAAGGGCGATAACGGAAGTTGGAAAGGAAAACATAGGTACAAAGAAGGTGACTGCGAAGAAACCATGGGTAACAGAAGAAATACTTCAATTGATCGATGAAAGGAGGAAGTACAAAAATGTTCAGGGAGACTCAGGAATCAAAAATACTAGTTGCTGAGGAATGAAATAAATTAAGAAGTGCAGGGAAGCTAAGACGAAATGAGTGCATGAAAGGTGCAGAAATCGAAAAGGAAATGACTGTCCGTAGGACTGACTCAGCACACAGGAAAGTGAAAACAACCTTCGGTAACATTAAAAGCAAGGGTGATAATATGAAGAGTGCAACGGGTATTCCACTGTTAAATGCAGAGGAGAGAGCGGATAGGTGGAAAGAATGAAGATTTGTCTGATGTGATAGTGGAAGAAACAGGAGTCGATTGGGAAAGGACAGGGACCCGGTACTACAGTCAGAACTTAAAAGAGCTTTGGAAGACTTAAGATCAAAAAAGGCAGAAGGAATAGATAACATTCCATCAGAATTTCTAAAATCGTTGGGGGAAGTGGCAACAATACGACTATTCACGTTGGTGTGTATCAGTCTGGCGACATACCATCTGACTTTCGGAAAAACATCATTCACACAACTCCAAAGACGACAAGAGCTGACAAGCATGAGAATTATCGCACAGTCAGCTTAACAGCTCATCCATCCAAGTTGCTGACAAGAATAATATACAGAAGAATGGAAAAGAAAATTGAGGATGCGCTAGATGACAACCGGTTTGGCTTTAGGCAAGGTAAAGGCGCGGCCCGAGAGAGGCAATTCTGACGTTGCGGTTAATGATGGAAGCAAGACTAAAGAGAAACCAAGACACGTTGATAGGATTTGTCGACCTGGAAAAAGCGTTCGACAATGTAAAATGGCGCAAGATGCTCGAAATTTTGAGAAAAATAGGTGTAAGCTATAGGGAGAGACGGGTCATATACATTAAGTATAGCAGCCAATAGGGAATAATGAGAGTGGACGACCAAGAACGAAGTGCTCGTATTAAAAAGGGTGTAAGACTAGGATGTAGTCTTTTGCCCCTTCTGTTAAATCTGTATATCAAGGTTCAGGAGTGGAATTAAAATTCAAGGTGAAAGGATATCGACGATACGATTCACTGATGGTATTGCTATCCTGAGTGAAAGTGAAGAAGAATTATATGATCTTCTGGATGGAATGAATCGTCTAATGAGTACAGAGTGCGGAATGAGAGTAAATCGAAGGAAGACGAAGGTAATGAGAAGTAGTAGAAATGAGAATAGCGAGAAACTTAATATCAGGGTCGATGGTCACGAAGTAGATGAAGTTATGGAATTCTGCTACCTAGGCAATAAAATAACGAGTGACGGACAGAGCAAGGAGGATATCTAAAGCAGATTAGCAATGGCAAAAATGACATTCCTGGCCATGAAAAGTCTATTTATATCAAATATCGGGCTTAATTTGAGGACGAAATTTCTGAGAAGGTACGTTTGGAGTACAGCATTGTATGTTAATGAAACATGGACTGTGGGAAAACCGGAACAGAATAGAATCGAAGCATTTGAGATGTGTGCTACAGACGAATGTTGAAAATTAGGTGGACTGATAAGGTAAGGAATGAGGAAGTTCTGTGTCGAATCGATCAGGAAAAGAATATGTGGAAAACATTGATAAGGAGAACAGACAGGATTATAGGATATCTCTTAAGAAATGAGGGAATGACTTCCATGGTACTAGAGGGAGCTGTAGAAGGCAAAAACTGTAGAGGAAGACAGAGATTGGAATACATCCAGCAAATAATTCAGGACGTAGGTTGAAATTGCTACTCTGAGATGAAGAGGTTAGCAGAGAGAAGTTGGTGGTGGGCCACATCAAACCAGTCAGAAGACTGATGACCCAAAAAAAAAAAAAAAACAGGTCCATGATGACGTCCCCATCATCTCGTTACCGGTGATATTTATTTTTAATTTACGTGGAAGTAAGACACTGCTCGAAATTCGGAAAAGTTTCCAATGAAAAATAGGGTTCGCTTTGATTTTGCGTTTGGTGTATATTACATTATATGTTGCTGCTTATGAAATTTAGCTGACATACTGAATTTTTCCTTAGACCTGGGTATCACCAGTCTCGAGAAAATTGATCTGATGTAGCACATTAATTTTCTATCGATCTGCGCCAACGATAAAGGCAGACTGAATTGTTCTCAACATTCCTAATATTTCATAAACAGTTTGAGATATCGAAATGAGATTTTCGCAAGTGATGGCACCGGAAAATGAGAGTACTTTGCCGTATGCAAACTTAATTATCTACCACGCTTCTCCACCAACTACTAACTTTTTCAATGAAAGAATTTGAGGGCCGTCGACATCTGGTGAAACGAGAAATGCAATGGGTTTTTGAACTACGTAAGTGAAGAATTCCACATTTAATTTGTACCGAGGATGTGCTTTTTCATTAGCTATTGATCTTACTTTTCTGCTGTTCCTAACTTAATTAACCTGTTAAACCACTGTTTCAGAATTCTCTCGCAGTTGGGTCTGCCAAACGTGTTAGGTGCCAGTGTGTAACCTTCACTGTGTTGTGGCAAAATAAGCAAATTTTTACATGGAAACAAGAGAAACATTAGGTTTTACTCAAAATTCCCAACCCATGACGCTTGTCCGAAAGTTACAAACGGTTAACAAGCCAGGCGAAAGCAAATTGCTGCAATTTCAGCTTAATTCCTTTTAGATACTAACCAAAGCAGAGATGCTCTATGGTTTTGACCGATCACCATGCAAGTGTGGACGTGGAGGGGCTCCACTTAGTATTTAGAAGAAATGTGATCTCCGGTTTCGGTTTAAATCGGCACTTCCCCTCCAGCGCTCAGCATGTCCCCTACAGTGCCCGCCGGTAACCCCCACTACTACTACTCTCCCCACATGTGCCCTGCCGACTGCTTGTCTACTGATCTCCATATTCTGCATAGATTCTACCCAGACAGACATCTCTGTCAGAAGTAAATAGATGGTCATGAATGTCTTTCTTCAGGGCTTAAAAAATATGGAAATTGCATGGGGTGAGATTGTGAGTGTACTGCGGGTGTGTAAGCGTTTCCCAGCGAAACTTCTGCAGTGTAGTCAAAACAATATTGAAAACAAGTCCTTACACATCCTGCATATGTTCCAGATCTCTCCCAATATGATTTCCATATTTTTCAAGTCCTGAAGAAGATATTAGTGGCTGTCGATTTGCTTTGGGTGAAAAGTACAGGCCTGGTTACAGCATGGTTCCGTAAGCATTAAGAAACTGCAGATATTTTTCCATGAAAACACTGACAGTCTCGTTTCACAGTGGAATAAATCTATTAACAATTTTGGCGATTACTTTAAAAACTCATTTGATTGCCTCTTACATTATGTTAGTAGGGGCACACTTTAATACCATTTAAAGTAAACTGTAAATAGATTTCAGCCGCATCTTTTGAGTGAGGAGATAGAACCGACTTCGAATTATTCTGTTTAAATTACTTGGTTTCTAAGCACGTTGACGAAATATTCGTCACTCTGACCGCTTTCGAGCGCTGCAGACAGCTTAAAATTGGTACCAGATATTAGCATATGTTCCTGCTTCGTCGAACACCAAGGAATATTATAGAGCCTCTACTGGACCACTAAATCAACCGATCTTAATCCAGTAAAAAAGGTATGGCTTTATTCAGAACAGTGAAACATAGCAATCGGGCTTCTTCTCAATTTGGTTGCCCTATGAGATCTAATTATAAGATGGGTATGGCATCATAGCTTACTCGTATCTTCTCTGTATCTTCCACTAATAAGATCTGACAAGAGTCCGAGATATGTAATATAAACGCTATAGACCTGTAACTGTTTCATTTCCTCTCTCATTTTGATCTCTCACTTCTGGAGCTGTCGGATGATCGAATATAACAACTGTTGTAATCCTCCTTTGTAAAACTTTTATCAGCTGTTTCTCTTTTATATATGAGTAGGTATTACTCGTCTTAGGAATTAAATTCACTTGCAAAAGTCTAGTAACTGGTAACTGAAGTTACAAGACACACATCAGTGAACTAGCCAATAACTATTGATGACTACAGACATTGACGAAACTGAACTTAATGCTTCTGCTTTCAGTTCGTCATCTTTTGTATCAGTGTTACCGTGATTAAGGAAAATCTGGATGGACGACCTTCATGCACAGACAGAGGACCTTGATCCAAAGACAGATAAGCTTAATTTAAAGTTCAAGCAAGAATTGTTGGGAGT
Source organism: Schistocerca nitens (assembly GCF_023898315.1). Classification (NCBI taxonomy): domain Eukaryota; kingdom Metazoa; phylum Arthropoda; class Insecta; order Orthoptera; family Acrididae; genus Schistocerca; species Schistocerca nitens. Next base: position 773,500,979 of record NC_064615.1, read on the forward strand.
AAATTCCATTATAATTTCGTGTAAATTGTGGCATTTCATATGTAGCTGTTGATATACTTTCCGGGATGTTAGGTCGTGGTCCAAGAACTTTTCTGCTTCTTACGTTTCGTCCAGAACTGCGCTGGACTTCCTCAGAGGCGCTGCTCCGCTGAGTCTTGCCGACTGACTGGTCGGGTGTCTGAGAGCGACTTATATATTGTGAGAAAGGGGGGCGTGGTTCAGGTGACACGTGATGAGCAGTGATAATCCATAGCAAAGATAGGGTTGACTATCGATTACCACCTTGTCAAAGATAAAAATTGTTAGCAATTTTGTAGAGCCACTGATAATCCATAGCAAAGATAAGGTTGACTATCGATTACCACCTTGTCCAAGATAAAAATTGTTAGCAATTTTGTAGAGCCACTGTCCATATATCGCTAAGTTTCATAGCCTCGTCTTTCCTATTGAAATTATCATGATGTTTATAAATTTCGATAGCTTCTCTATATAGCCGTGGATAGTAATTTAACGTTGTAGATAAAACTTCGGTATCCGAAAGTATATCAACAGCCATGTCACCCGGTCGTGAAAGCCTTCCTTCTACAATTTCATATGTGTTTTCTGTGACAAACTAAAGATGCCGTTTTCCGACTTGTCACTTTCCTTGCTGGGGGGCCGGCCGGTGTGGCCGTGCGGTTCTAGGCGCTTCAGTCTGGAACCGGGTGACCGCTACGGTCGCAGGTTCGAATCCTACCTCGGGCATGGATGTGTGTGAGGTCCTTAGGTTAGTTAGGTTTAAGTAGTTTTAAGTTCTAGGGGACGGATGACCATAGATATTAAGTCCCATAGTGCACAGAGCCATTTGAAACATTTGAACCTTGCTGGGGTGCATATTATGGAACGTTTGGTGTAGTATGATTGGGTACATGGACAAAGAGCTTGTCTGCTTCATTAAAAAGAACCATATAGAACTCGCCTTACCAAAAGTAACTGACGCTAAGGTCCACACCTACAACAGGCAGCGTCTGGCCTTTTTCTTTGTTTATGATCATAGAGTAACGTAAGATCGCCAGGAATTGTACACCCAAAATACAATGGTGAACTTTTAGGAATATGCAGGATTTGGGGTGTAAAAACTTGCCTGCCATCGCCCCTTCCCATCAAAATTTCCGCTTCCATGATCTTACGTTGGAGAGAAGTAAGTCTACGCTTCTGTCAGCATGACGCTCTCGATCAGAGTTCTGTCGCACCTCACATTCAGAAGCAATTTCCAAAGAGTGAGCTAAAGTCTGATGTTCTCGAGCTGCAGCAAGTATCGCCTCATGATCTTAGTTGGATTCTTGAGACAGCATAGTCCTCAGACTTTTAGCCATTCTGGTGTATTCCTATCGAAAGAAGCAAAGTAATGTTGTGAAGTATTTCATACACAAAGCAGATACTGTAAAGCCACATATCCTTGCTAAGTAAATACAATGTTTGTTTGTATTCGTAACGATAAGACCGCAGTGCTTAATTCCGTCAGCGACATAAACTTCCTAAAATAATTATGTCACTGAGCGGAAAAAAACATTCTTGATACAGAAGCAAAATGTAAATAAAACCTATCCAAAGAAGCAAAGCAATGTTATTAGGTTTTTAATACATAAAGCGAAAATATTAAATCCACATATATTATCCAAGTAAATTCACTGTTATTTTGCATTCGTAAAGATAAGATTGTGGTGCTTAATTCTGCCACAGACTTTAACTTCCGAAAATATATCTGTCACTGAAATGTTTTTAAAAAAAAGGCAGTGCCGTCTGTTGGTTCTTTGATGTTGTACGAAACTAGCAGCACCATGTAGTAGTTCTTTGGAGTACCACACGGTAATGGTTAAACTTCCGAACTACTAAGATAAGTAGACGACTTTAGACCCTACGGTCAGGTTATCTGTGAAAACCTCATAAAGATTCGTCTAGTAGTTTTGGAGATCAGCATGTTTGGTTCAAATGGCTCTGAGCAGTATGGGACTTCACATCTGAGGTCATCGGTCCCCTAGAACTACTTAAACCTAACTAACCTAAGGACATCACACACATCCATGCCCGAGGCAGGATTAGAACCTGCGACCCTAGCAGCAGCGCGGTTCCGGACTGAAGCGCCTAGAGCCGCTCGGCCACAACGGCCGGCTTCAGCATGTTTAAACAGAAAAACGGACAGTAAGGTTTTACAGTTTTATTGCCAGTATAAATACAGATGAAACCTTTTTGGTTTTGGTAATTGGATGGTGATACGTTGCTTTCAGATTCATTCAACGCCTCCCGCGTAGCCATTCTTACCCTTGTTTCAGCTTTTTGGCTGCGATATAGCGTTGGATACGAAAATTTCTGTATTGTCTAACAGTCGACAAGCACTTAGAAGTAAAATGATTGGCCTACGAAATATGCTGCACAATGATTGACCTAATAATTTTGTCGGATAACAAAGAAATATATAGTAAAGGAAGGTGAATTCCAGTAGTATCGGAACAAGTTTAATTTTTTAATTTTTTTTTTTTTGAAGATAGTCGCCGAAGTATTCGCTATGTTGTATGCATTTTTTCCTGTACTCTGCGTTGAAGCTGAACGCGGAGAGGCGAGATAATCGCCTCCCAATCGCACCAACTGAATCTGATGTTTAAGTAACGCGGCGTACACCGCAGCGTGTTGACTGGAACCTAGACAACAGCTGGATTTGCGAGCGTAGCACGCATTTCCCCCTGAGTACTCTGCGCTGTTCCCTGGAACACAGGCAGATAGGACGCCTCGCCTTCAGCCACAGCCAGCAGACGCGATTTTGCGGGAATTCCGCCACTTGTTGCGCAGCGTTAGTTTACCCGCTTAGCCTGTTAGCTTACATGCCCTCAGCTCAGAGAGCAGACTCGGGACAGAGCGAGCGAGCGAGCGAGAGAGAGAAATAGAAAGAGGAAGGGGAGAGAGAGAGAGAGAGAGAGAAATAACCAGTACCCTTCCATATAACAGTTTTAACCTTGGATGCAGTGGACTTTTAGACTCGGCAACGTTTCGTTTCCACAAAATATTATATTGAATGTTATATATTGTAGCCGATGCCAAGTATAATCATTGGAAATACAACAGACTTTCTTCAGAAAAAGCATTATTTGTTGGAACTCTAATTATCTTATATTTTGAATTTTGTAATCGTAGATGTCTAATGCATGACAGGGGTCTTTTAGATTCCTTAACAAACTAACTGTCTTTCTCATAATTTATTTATGTTATACCTGAATGCTGCGTTAAAGTACCTAGATTTGTGATAACATTTTCAGTTTAGCAGAATTATACTCTTTGTTCAGAGGTCAGAAGCACTGTAAAAGATGCAACGGAGAACTCTTTCGAAGGTAAGTGTATTCCTCATTCTCAAAGTCAGAATACTTTCAGAGGAAAACAAGGATTTTTTTAAGAAACATAATGATGAAGTAAATAACTTTTGTTCTTCACTTTAACATGGATATCATACTACCTGTATCATCTTAAGCCAGCAAAGTGACCGAAATTTTGAATCAGCTGTTATTGAATGGCTTAAAGATGAAGCTGTCCTTGATAAAGTGGTAGTAGAGATTAGGATACTGATGGTCTCTAAAACAATGAACCTACATCTTGTAGCTTCAAAATGGTTCAAATGGCTCTGAGCACTATGGGACTCAACTGCTGAGGTCATTAGTCCCCTAGAACTTAGAACTAGTTAAACCTAACTAACCTAAGGACATCACAAACATCCATGCCCGAGGCAGGATTTGAACCTGCGACCGTAGCGGTCTTGCGGTTCCAGAGTGCAGCGCCTTTAACCGCACGGCCACTTCGGCCGGCTGTAGCTTCCCAAGTGAAGCAAACAGCGGTGAATTAGATGATATCGAATACATAACTGCTGATCTGTCGTAATGGAATTCATCAGAATAAATCACTGCCCCAATGAGTTTACAATATCATAAAAACTCCACATGGTACAGTAAGGAGTAACGTAATAAAACAAATAGGAAATCATACTCGAAAGAAGGCGTCCACGGCCAGAGAAGGTACATCATTATCTTTTGGGTTTGAAAGACAATTTGAAAAGTCATTGTAGTTTGTGTGGTCAAAAAGAACAAATGAGTGATATTGCGAAAGGCTGGTTCAAATGGCTCTGAGCACTATGGGACTTAACTTCTGAGGTCATCAGTCCCCTAGGACTTAGAACTACTTAAACCTAACTAATCTAAGGACATCACACACATCCATGCCCGAGGCAGGATTCGAACCTGCGACCGTAGCAGTCGCGCGGTTCCGGACTGCGCGCCTAGAACCGCTAGACCACCGCGGCCGGCATATTGCGAAAGTTCACTTCATCACAGCACCTCTATAAATGAAGGAAGTAAAAACGAGTAAGTGAGAGAGGGTTTTATTCTATGATGAATTTAAATAAGAAGTTGATCCTGTTCACCAGGAGGGATGCATACCTGAAAGATACAGTCAAAAAGGATAAAAAATGGACAAATCTATTAGCAGTTGTAACATTAAGTATATTGTACTATTTTCCAAAACAACACCCCGACCCACATGGAAGACAGATGTGTTAAAAGGAAAGTTTTTTCGTGTAGAGAGGACAATCAACTACACATACATCCAGAAAAAAAGTTACTCGACAGCAGACGAGATTGCGAAACTGAATGATCATCCAAAAGGAAATATCTCGTGTTCTCACGCTGATTAGACAGGAAAAGTGGCCAATTATTCTGCAAACACATTAAAAATATTTGCAATGAACGTGGTGAATTTAATTTTGAGGCGCGTTACTTTTAATGAGCAGATCTTCTGTTGCGTATCGGTAAAATTGAGAGTTAGTTACTCAATCCAGTGAAATGATAATGCAATTCATATGAAATATCACAGCCGGCCAGAGTGGCCGAGCGGTTCGAGGCGCTAGAGTCTGGAACCGCGCGACCGCTACGATCGCAGGTTCGAATCCTGCCTCGGGCATGGATGTGTGTGATGTCCTTCGGTTAGTTAGGTTTAAGTAGTTCTAAGTTCTAGGGGACTGATGACCTCAGATGTTAAGTCCCATAGTGCTCAGAGCCATTTGAACCATTTTTTGAAATATCACACGAAATTATCGTCACAACATCACAAAAAATGCTTTCATACACGGAGCAGACAAAGAAACTGGTACACCTGCCTAGTATCGTGTAGGGCCCCCGCGAGCACGCAGAACTGCCGCAACACGACGTGGCATGGACTCGACTAATGTCTGAAGTAGTGCTGGAGGGAATTGATACCATTAATCCTGCAGGGCTATCCATAAATCTGTAAGAGTATAATGGGGTGGAGATCTCTTCTGAACAGCGCGTTGCAAGGCATCCCAGATATGCTCAATAATATCCATGTCGGGGTAATCTAGTGGCCAGCGAAAGTGTTTAAACTCAGAAGAGCGTTCCTGGAGCCACTCTGTAATAATTCTGGACGTGTGGGGTGTCGCATTGTACTGCTGGAATTGCTAGAGTCCGTCAGAATTCGTAATGGGTATGGATGCATGCAGGTGATCAAACAGGTTGCTTACGTACGTCTTACCTGTCAAAGTCGTATCTAGACGTATCAGGGGTCCCATATCACTCCAACTGCACACGCCCCATACCATTACAGAACCTCCACCAGCTTCAACGGTCCCCTGCTGACATGCAGAGTCCATGGATTTGTGAGGTTGTCTCCATTCCCATACACGTCCATCCGCTCGATACAATTTGAAACGAGACTCGTCCGGCCACGCAACATTTTCCAGTCATCAACAGTCCAATGTCGATGTTGACGGGCCCAGACGAGGAGTAAAACTTTGTCTCGTGCAGTCATCAACGGTACACGAGCGGGATCTTCAGCTTCGAACGCCTATACCGATGATGTTTCGTAGAATGGTTGGCACGCTGACACTTGCTGATGGCCCAGCATTAAAACCTGCAGCAGTTTGCAGAAAGGATGCATTTCTGTCACGTTGAACGATTCTCTTCAGTTGTTGTTGGTCGCGTTCTTGCAGGATCTATTTCCAGCCGCATCGATGTCGGAGATTTGATATTTTAACGGATTCCTGATGTTCACAGTACACTCGTGAAATGGTCGTACGGGAAAATCCCTCGGAGATGCTGTGTCCCATCGTTTGTGCGTCGACTACATCACCACGTTCAAACTCATTTAAATCTTGATAACCTGCCATTGTAGCAGCAGTGTCCGAACTAACAACTGCCCCAGACTCTTGCTGTCTTCTAAAGGTGTTGCCGACCGCAGCACCGTATTCTGACTGTTTACATATCTCTGTCCCTGAATACGCATACCTGTATTAGTTTCTTTGGCCCCTTAGTGTATTATTCTGTATCACCAACCACTACAAATTTTTGTAATATCTCTCTTAATAACAACACTTAGCGCTTATTTCAAGGTAGGGATCTTACAGACCGCTCTCATGCATCTTTGCGAATCCAACGTCTCATTCTCCCAAGGGTGAGGCGTCGAATGAAGAAACATGGAACGTCTTACACATGTAGCTTTCTTTCCACAGTCAGCAATATCGCTATTTAGAGCCATGATACGAAATGTGGGAAAGGATTCATGTCAAAGATATGTTTAAAAGTAATAAAGGAATGGACTGAATGATAGACACACATATGAATATTAAAATAGAGCATGGTTATAGTTACTTGCCTAATATATTTCTGCTAGTTGCGCAGAATGTTGCATGTTCTTCAGTCCTGAGTTTAGATTTTATGTGAAACTAATATTGGTTGTCATCGCATTATTCTGGTTATACACTATAAAAACGCTGTGTGATTCATCAAAATTTTAGGATATATTCAGAAGGTGTATTACATATATAACACAGAGTAACTGCAATATATGCAATACTCAGAAAACGTATGGGCCTATTTAAACGCGGGAAAAATTATGAAAGCCATGTCACTGAAATGTGAAAACACAGATTAGTGCTCATGTTAATCCAATGCTATATAGAAAATAATCGTTGCGCAGCAATATTCAATTCTTGTTCAAACAACGACTTTGTAAGGTATCTCCTTTGAGGGTGTGCAACACATCTTGAAACTTCTTCCAACGAATGTGTCTGGAATCGGTAACTTCCGATTTGTTTCATGTGATCGTTCTACTTTAAATCGCTTCGTACCCGTACTCCTAGATATATTAGAAATTTGCCAGCTCAATTAACTGTTCTACTATAGTGTAAACATAACGAACCTTCCTGTCTATTTATGCGAAATATGTTACGCTTGCTTATGTTCAGAATCAACTGCCAATTCCTGCACAAAAGGTCTATCTGCAGGTCTTCCTGCATTTCGCTTCTTTATTCAAGCTTTTAGAAGTGTTCTGATTAAACAGAGCGTAAGGCAGGGGTGTAATCTTTCGCCCCTATTGTTCAATCTGTACATCGAAGAAGCAATGATGAAAATGAAAGAAAGATTCGAGATTGGGATTAAATTTCAGGGTGAAAGGATATCATTATTAGATTCGCAAATGACATTGCCATCCTCAGTGAAAGTAAAGAAGCATTATATGATGGGTTGAATGGAATGAAAACGCTAATGAGTAAAGTAGTATGGAATGATAGCAAATCGAAAAAGACGAAAGTAACGAGAACTATCAGAAATAAGATAATCGAGAACCTTAACGTCAGAATTTGGGAGCACGGAATAGATGACGTCAAGGAATTCTACTACCTAGGCAACAAAATTACCCATGATGGACGACTCAACGAGAACATAAAAAGCAGACCAGCACGAAAAAAGGGCGTTTCTCGCCAAGAGAAGTCTTTTAGTATCAAACATAGGTTTAATCGAGAATGAAATTTCTGTGAATGTACGTCTGGAACACAGCATGGGTGGTGGGAAAACAGGAACAAAACAGAATGGAAGCCTTTGAGATACGGTGCTGCAGAAGGATGTTGAAAATCAGGTGAGCTGGTAAGGTAAGGAATGAGGAGGTTCTCTGCAGAATAACAGACACTGACAAGAAGAAGAGACAGGATGATAGGGTATCTGATAAGACGTCAGGGAATATCTTCCATGGTACTAGAGTGAGGTGTAGAGGGTAAAAGCTGCAGAGAAAGATGGAGATTGGAATACATCCAGCAAATAATTGAGGAGGTAGGTTGCAACTGATACTCCGAGAGGGAGAAGTTGGCTCAGGAGTGAAATTTGTGGAGAGTCTATCAAACCACTTACAAAATAAATAAATAAATAAATAAAATAAAAAAATAAAATAAAAAATAAATAAAAATATAATTTTGCGACTTCTGTGTAAAGAACAGTATCATCTGCGTTAGCCTCATGGAACTACCGACGTTGTCCACTATGTTCAAATGGTTCAAATGGCTCTGAGCACTATGGGACTCAACTGCTGTGGTCATAAGTCCCCTAGAACTTAGAACTACTTAAACCTAACTAACCTAAGGACAGCACACAACACCCAGCCATCACGAGGCAGAGAAAATCCCTGACCCCGCCGGGAATCGAACCCGGGAACCCGGGCGTGGGAAGCGAGAACGCTACCGCACGACCTGTCCACTATGTTTACGTATATTGTGAATAGTAATGATCCAGTAACACTCACTTAGGGTACACTCCACGTTAATTTTACATTTAAAAATCTCTCTCCATTGAGAAAGGCGTGTTTTGTTCTGTTTAATTGAATGTCTCCAACCCAATCACGCAGCTGGTCTAATGTTCCATACATTCGTATTTTGTTCATTAGGGGTCGATACCGAAGGTATTCCGAAACTCAAGGAACGTGGGTTCAACCTGAGTGCCGGCAGGGCGAGGCGAGATTTCACAAGACCGTCGGTTTTTTTTTTTTTTTTTTTTTTTTTTGTGTGTAGAAGCCAAGTGGATTCCTACAGATTATCGGTCACCAGAAATGTCCTAATAGCGAGCGTTGTACATGTTCCCAAATTCTAAAACAGACGGACGCTAGTGATATAGGTCTATAAATTTGTGCACCTGCTGTTGATGACCTTTCCTACAAACGGGAATGACGTGCGTTTTATCGAATGACTAGAAACGCTTCGTCCTCTAGTAACTTACAGTATACTGCTGCTAGACGAGAAGAAAGTTCTTTCGCATACTCTGTAGACTCATACTTGTCCTCCGTTGAGCGATTTCAGATGATTTTTCATCCCGTGGTCACTTATTTCGATAACTGTCATTCTGAAGTTCCTGCGATATTTAGAGCAAAAACCGTTTTGGAAAAAAGTGGTTTACAATTTCGGCCTTTTCTTTGTCATCCACCGTTTTGAGGCCATTATAGTCACAGAGTGTCTGGAGAGATGGCTTCGATATGTTTACTAATTTAACGTAAGACGAAAACGTCTTAGGATTTTCTGTCCTTACATAAAGGCCACATTGTTTCAGTAATAGCCTATACCTCATCGCGCTGGTCAGGTTGTTTGAATAACATTGTGATTTGTGCATGTGTCTGAATCCAGTCAGGGTTGTGCTGATACTTCTCTGTGAGTGAATGAATTCCTTCTCCAAAACAGGCGTTGCTGCTTTCGGAGTGGTGTGATGTAGCTGCATCTACAAAACGACTTTGCTATTCACCTTCGTATTACAGTGCTCAGAGATTTATTATTTAATTACTTATTTTTTGTGTCTGTTATGAGGGGATTCCTCAAATATTTCAGTGTGTCCAGTTGAATTGTTCCCTCCTTAATGATTAGTCGGTAGCTTTCCACCGAAATCATTCCAGCTGCATTTTAAACTGAGCTATAGAACTACTTAGTGGCAACATTGACCTTAAAGCATGTACCCAATCTACAGAATTAATTTTGCAGAACCGCTAGTGGTGAAGTCAGCCGTTGTACGCCGAACACTGAGTGTTTCACTCCGTAGATAAAAATCGACTGTTACGGTGCAAACTCAGTCTCTCACCAGAGGACGAGAATGGCGCCAGTAACTTGGTTCTCTTCTTTTGCAGGATCCCACGACGAAAGCGGCTCCAGAGAAACAGAGAGGTAAGTGGAGGCAGTGGTGCGCACTACTCGCTTAGACAGCAGAGCGGAATCGAAGAGACAGTCCAAGAAAATTACTGGACAGGTCAGTACACGATCGCTGCTGTATCGATTGCAAGCGCCATCGACTCTATCAAAACTTTGGCTTTCACTTCCAGAGGGCAATGCTGCTGCGTTGTTAGGTCTGGTGCAGACCGACCCTCTAATGCGTACAAAACGAAAATGTTCACAAAACAATGTACCTGTTTCATCCATCTTGCGTACATGAGCTACGTTTAATGACTGAAATGAAGGTTAAGCAGCTATAGGATTTCGAAATAGGACGTCTCCTACACTGATTTCATCCGAAGTAACAAAAATATTTGACGTGACTCACAACACTTTCAGGTGGTGGTAGGAATCCAACGATATCTAAAGGTACCATCTGTCGGAGGTGAGAGACTACCACCAACGCAATTTTTAAAGATAAGCGGCGAAATGTGGAATAACAGCAGTCAGGAAAGAAATGGCATTCAACTGTTTGTAATCAATACAGTTCCTGCAACTACATCGTGCTACAAATATTATCAGTATATGTAACTAGTTGACCCACTCGAGTAATTTATGCTCTATCTTGATGAGTCACCAATGGGTAATATAGCAATGGAGAAATAAGTAAATGCAAGTATTTGTTAATAAAAAGTATTATATTCTCTATAGCAGTAACAAATACGAGGGTTGGAACTTAAATTGTGGCAACACTGCTGATGAGACGCTATCCAATGGAATCTACTATTGCCGCTGATAGCACACGTTGTTGACATACCTACCTTACCTCCGAGCAAATGGACTCGCCCGTCCCACGTCACCGGAGTGCGCAAAATAAAGGGAGCGAGCGGTCTAACGTAACGGTGTCACAATGTTTTCGAAACAGGAACAACGGTGAAACACAGTTTTAATCTGCCAGGAAGTTTCACATCAGCTCACACTCCGCTGCAGAGTGAAAAATCTCATTCTGGAAACATCCCCCAGGCTGTGGCTAAGCCATATCTCCGCAATATCCTTTCTTTCAAGAGTGCTAGTTCTGCAAGGTTCGCAGAAGAGCTTCTGTTAAGTTTGGAAGGTAGGAGACGAGGTACTGGCAGAAGTAAAATTGTGAGGACGGGGCGAGAATCGTGCTTGGGTAGCTCAGTGGTAGAGCACTTGCCCGCGAAAGGCAAAGGTCCCGAGTTAGAGTCTCGGTCCGGCACAGGAAGTTTCGCATCAGTGCACACTCCGCTGCAGAGTGAAAATCTCATTCTAGGAACAGCGGTGTTGGATCAAGGCCGAATGTGCCAGAGATCGTGCAGCACGACAGTGTCATTAAGGTCTTCAAGAGGCGTGCTGGAAATCGGCATTTCCGTACAGAACAGTGGCACGTTGGGTAAAAAGCCTTCAAGGAACGTCGGCATACTGTGGTAGACATGCATCGGGCAGGCCGTCCTAGCGTCTCTGAAGAAGAAGTGCATGCTGTTGCCGCGTTAGTGGACAGTGATCGACGCCATACGATTCGTAAGCTCGCCCACGAAACCGGATTAGCGCATCCGCCTGTGCTTCGCACCCTCAAGGAACGTCAGGGCATGCGAAAAATTGCATCACGATGGGTTCCGCATGACTTGACGGAAATGCAGAAATGGATGCGTTGCGACGCTGCTCAGACGCACTTGGACGCTATGAGCGCGAGGGAGAGGCTTTCCTACGCCGTATCTTAACACTGGATGAGACATGAGCCACATCGTAAGAGCCAAAACTGAAACGCCAATCTAACGAATGGCGTCACTATGAGTCGCCGCTGAAGTCGAAAGTGCGTCAGAGCTCCAGTATGATGGAAGTTATGGTGATTCTCGTGTTATCCTAACACATTACGTTCCTCCACGGCAGACCGTCAATGCACAGTATTACTGTTCGTATTTGGCGCATCACCTGCGACCAGCTTCACGAAAGAAGCGGCGACACTTTCTGCGCAACCTATCCATCATTTTGCACGACAATGCGCGGGCGCATACAGCGCAAGCTGTTCGATCGATGTGACTGGGAAGTACTGTACCATCCACCATACTCCCCGGACTCAAGTCCTTGTGACTTTGATTTGATTCCGAAGATGAAGGAACCACTTCGTGGCATTCGCTTCAGAACTGTTCTAGAGATTCGACAGGGAGTTGACGTCTCCATTCGCACCATCAACAGAACAAGCCTTCCATATCGCTGGCAACGGGTTCTAGACAACGCTAGTGACTACTTTGAAGGACAGTATAAGGTGCAAACATGTAACTATTTTCTATCGGTTGTGAATAAATAGTTGCCACTATTTAAGTTCCAACCCTCGTATTATTCTCATTGTAAAAATTCGATATCATTACATACAATGTGGCTACTTGTAAAACGTATAAAAAGCAGACACTGTCTTTGCCAGACAGTATATTTTTTTCTAACTCCTTTATTTTACAAAAGTCTTGGAAAAAAATATTAGCAGTTATAATGTGGTTTAACTTTTGGCTGTATGTGTCTTCAGCACAAACATAAATATCAGTGAACGTGCGCAATCGTGAAAAAACAATGTATAACTGATTATGCGAAAATACACGCTGTTGTAAATAGCAGGTGGCCCATGCAAGCCGTTCTCTGTACCTTTATGTTTTCCACATATGTCAGTGCAAGAAGGGTTGCCTCGTCACTGCTGTCTAAAAGGGAAGTTCACGTACTAGAGAACCTCCACAGGCCGCGTGCAGTGGCTGCGCGGTTAGAGTCGCCCCTCCCGCCGGAGGTTCGATTCCTGCCTCGGGCATGGGTGCGAGTGTTGTCCTTAGCATTAAGTTGGTTTTAAGTAGTGTGTAAGTCTAGGGATCGATGACCTCAGAAGTTTGGTCCCTTAGCAATTCACACACACAGAATCTCTACAGAGCTGTGACGCCATCTGCGTGCGTTTTCCTCCTGGTTCCGCCCTGGTAAGGTCACATGGCCGTCTGTTTGTAGTTAGAGTCAGGCGTTACAGTCGAACAGGTAACAACTGCAACAAATGTTCCAATGTGTATGAATTCCTAAGGCACCAAACTGCTGAGGTCATCGGTCCCTAGACTTACACAGTACTTATACTAACTTAAACTAAATTATGCTAAGAACAACTCACACACACCGATGCCCGAGGGAGGACTCGAACCTCCGACGGGAGGGGCCCCGCAAACCGTAACATGGCGCCTCAAACCGCGTGACCACTCCGCTCGGCTAACAACTGCAACACCGGCGTGATACTGATCTATGGTGAGAGGTACAGCAATGCAGCCGAGGTCCGAAGGCTGTATACACAATGTTTCCCAACTCGATGTCTACCTTGTGCGCGTGTTTTTAGACATACAGAGATGCGTTTCAGAACCGAGGGCGATTTTCAGGTACAACGTGCCGTGGAAAGACCAATCCGCGACGCACACGATGTTGCCAGGAATGTTATAGAGTATTTTGGATAGTGCCACTGCATTTAAGTTGCAATATTATTTGTACCACTAATAATAATAACAATAATAATAATAATAGCGGAAATGAAATGAGCGTTTGGTTTCATTGGCCGGGAGGCCACCTTGGTGCAGGTCTTATTACATTGGACGTCACACTGGGCGACCTGCGCGCCGGATTGGGATGAAATGATGATGAAGACAACACAACACCCAGTCCCTGAGTGGAGAAATCCCCGACCCAGCCGGGAATCGAACCCGGGCCCGTACGACGGCAATCCGTCACGCTTACCACTCAGCTATCGGGGCAGACATAATAATAGTAGTATCGTAATTATTGTTAGTATTATGAAAGTCATTATATGTCTCCCAGTAAGACCTATTTCTCTTCGTAATCAGGACAAAGAAGAGCTGCAGCGTACCTGGGGATCTCAGGGTCTTCGGTGGAAGGATTCTGGAGGAAGGAAAATTGTATCCATTTAAGATGAACCTACGTCAACACCTATATGGAAACCATTTACAAAATAGAGTTTCGTTCTGCGGACGTCTCGTAAATAAAGGAGCAGTAAGTCCGGATTTCATCAGGAAGATGTTATGGGGAGATGAATTCTATTTCGCCAGTGTCGCCACTGTCAATAGACACAGTCTACGTTACTGGGTTCCTGCGAATCCTCTCTGGTTACGACAACATCACATGTAAGCACACTGGGATGTTAACGAATGGTGCAGCATTCTAGGAGACCGCATCATTCGACCCGTTTATTCGTCTCCCAGACTAACTGGTCGGCTGTATTTGCAGTTTCTGGAGAATGAGCCTATCCTTGGGCATCTCCTAGGAGTCGTCTCACATCAGTTAGCTGTGAGGCACCGCTTTCACCACGATGGTGCTCCACCCCATTACTGTAGAGTGGTTAGGGAATATTTCAACAATTAGTGTCCCGAACGTTGGAAGGGCCACCGTGGTTGCGTTCTATGGCCTGCGAGATCGCCTGATGTAACGCCCTTGGACTTTTTCTTGTGGGTTGTTTCAAAGCCAGAGTTTAGGAAAATTCAGATATGTTAAAAGGACGAATACGTCATGCTTGGGCTTGAGTATCTGCAAAAACGTTAACAGGTGTCCATGTTAATACCGAAAAGTGCTTACATCAGTGCATCCAGCAAGACGGACATGCATGTAAATATTGGTTTATGAATAATGAAATGATGAAGATCTGTCAGCCTGTAATGTAGGTTTAAAGGAACACCATTTATAATATACATTAAATTCATTATTCTTTATTACAGTTAGAGGTACGATAGCATATATATAATACTACCAATTGTGAAGTACAACTTGGTGTATTATATGTTGTTCAAAAAGGTTCAAATGGCTCTAAGCACTATGGGACCTATCATCCGAGGTCATCGGTCTCCTAGAAGTAGAACTATTTAAACCTAACTAACCTAAGGACATCACACACATCCAGGCCCGAGGCAGGATTCCAACCTGCGACGGTAGCAGCAGCGCGGTTCCAGACTGAAGCGCCTAGAACCGCTCGGCCACAGCGGCCGGCTATGTGTTGTTAATAAATTAGCTGTCATGTATTGATTTTCCTTGAAACCGATAATCAATGTGCTTTGCCCATTATGCGTAATGGTTTTGGTCAAGGACAATCATTTTTCTACACAGACACCTCTCAATGAGTTCAGAAATCAAACCCGCACCCCTCCTACAGCAAGAAAGTTTGCTCGCGACTAGCTATAGAACCAGTTATAGCTGTAAAGTGTTTGTTTTTAAGCGCTGGTCTCCCGTCTGTTTCTGTGGAGACCCCTTTACTGTTTTCCTTAGGCAAACCTCTCGTCGTCTGTGGTATCTGGGTTAGCTAACGTCAACGGGGGACAGCGGGCGTGGGCCGCTTGGTACAATCCTGCCCTTTGAAGCGTCTGACTTTGTGCTTTGTTGATGGTCGTAGCGGAAGCCACTTTTATTGGGAACTGTTTTATTATCATTTGGAATGGCATCGTTGAATCATAAGATGTGAGGTGAATGCGGGGTGTGAGCACAGTTTTACCAGAGTCACTGAATTTAGCAGCGATGATGTATTCGCCTAAGTAAGTTATCAATAATCTTGCACCATTAATTAATCCCCGATTAATGTTAAAATTTCTAATTAAAATAATAGCATTTTTCTTTAAAAGCAACTTATGAGGCAGTGAACCAGACGGATTTAAGGAGTTTAGAAATTCTTCTGAATAGATTTGGACGTTGTTTATTTCTTCAAGTTGGACAGAATCAGATCCGATGTAAACCTTTGCCCCTCCAGGTAACCGAACACGACACTTGCCTAAAGAAAGTAAACAACTCCAATCGCTATTGTGCATGATAGTAAAATTACGTTAGCAGTAGATAGCGCCTTCTAAATTCTTTACATTGGCGTGAAGGACTGAAATCGCGTGACGGACTATGCTCGCGTAAAAACTGAAAACAACTGCAAGAGCTGTCCTACATATTAGTTCGAACAGTTTATCAGCAGATGACTATTTGTACGTTGTTTTTATAAATATGTTTTCAGAAGCAAGGTTTTTTAATGAAAACAATAACTTTAAACTACCAGTATGCATGTATTTTTCATGATTATTAGTGAACGAAATCTTAAAAATGTTCCTTCAGTGATTAATTTTAATTAAGTAATATGGGAGGTATCGCACACCGCCATAAAAAAAAACCGTTGAGAGGTAACCTTTATGGTTATTCTTGTAGGCTTCAGCTCGAACACTGTTTTTCTGCATCTCTGGATGCTAATCTGTCGTATGCAAGTCTCTTAATCGCTGCCTAAGTACTGCAGTCTACATCCCTTTGAACCTGCCCACTGTACTGAAGCCTTGGTCTCCCTTGGCTATTTGTAGCCTCTACACTTCCCTCCACTGTTTGGTCCCTCGGGGGATGCCCAGTCAGCCTATCCCTTGTTTTAGTCAAGCTGTGCTATGAATTCTTTTTTTCCCCAATTTGTCTGAGTACCTCCTCGCTAATTATTCCAATCCAGTGTACAGCATTCTCCGGTTGCAAGACTTTTCAAGAACTTCTTTTTTGTTTCTGTCTTAACTGTTGATCGTCCAAGTTTCATTTCAATACAAGGCTACACTCCAGGCAAATACTTTCAAAAAGGACTTCCTAATTCTTAAATTTACATTTGGTATTAGTAGATTTATTTTTTCAGAAACGCTTTCCTTGCTGTTGCCAAGCTGGACATCACCTCTACTTCGACAGTCACCAGCCGTTTTTCTGCCCAAATAGAAAAACTGATCATTACTTTTAGTATCTCATTTCCGAGTATAAACCCAACAACATCACTTGATTCAATTAGACTACGTTCCATTTCCCTTGGTTTAAGTTTGCTGATTTTTATCTTATACCTGTAATATGCTCCTAATTAATCAGTTCAATTTAAAAAACAAAGTTTGATGAGGAGTATATGATTAAACAGCACGCATGTATTACTTTTAAACGTGGTAATAATACATCTTGTACAATTAAAACGCAACAGTTGTAATTATCGGTATTTATCAGATGCATTCTCGTTTGCAACAAATTATTTTTTGAACGTTATTGTGATGGTGCATTTGAGATGTTTTTCAGCGGAGCTGCTATACCACAACAGATCCTTATATTATAAGCAAATGGACGTCCGCAGTTAATTGGATACAACCGTAAATTGAGAGTTGATTATAAATGATGGTGGCTGCCTCATGAAAGCGCAAGTATTGGTTTATTTTGCTGTGCTCCCGCGTGTCCCGGTAAAAATTAGCTTAATAGACAGTTTCGAACAATAACTGCTGCTAGAATCAGCTTTTTATCGGAAGCGGGTCCCTTCGCAAATTGAAAACGTTGGCAGAGGTCTGTGACAGGCCGAAATATAATTCACGAGAGTTAGTTATTTTCCATGCGATAAAAACAAGCAAATTTCAGCTTGACCATTAATTTACTCGACGCTATTCCAGTAATATTTTTTCTTGGGCAATGGGTCTCAACTTTCGTACGTTCCGTTACCGTGGAAAATGTATTATTATAAGTTTTTAATTTTTTAAATTGTGTGAATTATTTTTAAGCTGGTACTATCACTTTCATCACTTTGTTTCACGTGCGATTATCGGTCGCTACGGACAGATTAAAATCGGTCTTTCCGTTCTCTTTTTGCTGCGCTATGAATTAAGTAGCAATGTCTGATCTGCATATGCACTGGGTGTCCGACCTATGTTGTCTTCAGCTAGCTTTGCTGCCTCGTAAATCTAAGATGGCGGGTTCGAGTCCTGCCTCCGTCACATGCGTTTTAAATGTACCGTTTCCTTGGGTGTTTTACAAAGAACCATAATCCTTGGAGAAATGCGTGTACATATGACAAGTCAATTTCATTCAGTTAATAGAAAGTATGATCAATGCATGACGCATGTCATTCAATACTGACGCCCAGGCGGTGTGGCTAAGTAACCAAAAGCCATTCAGATATGTGTGAACGGCATTGCTATACTATTCATAGAAACATGTAGGTCCTGTAGACGATGCTGGGTAGGTTTGAATAGGAAGACTGTATTGCGGAACACAGGAAAAGTGTAGTGTCGATGTGTCACATTACAGGTTATGTCCCTCTTGTCCTACTGATGACCCGCAACTTAACGAAACTACCTACTTGGTTAAAATCGTAGTAATTACCAGGTCTCTGATAAATTACTTTGGCTCTTTCGCCGTACAGACTCCGGATTGACGAACACATTCTCATACATATCGCACATCGGCAAGAAAAGTGTACCAGGTCAATAACTGCCAAATTTAGTTTATGTTACTGAAAAACACGTGTGAAATGCACTAACAGGCACGAAAAATATAATGTAATTTGCTGCCCACAACACTAAATTGACAATTAATGGAAGCTTATACTATTTAAATTTCAGTATAAGTTTTGTGTAAGTCTGTAAGTCGAGTTTTCTCACTTATTAAATCTTTGAGTTGTTAATATTCGTGCCGGGGTGCGATATGGTTTCAGTAGTGGAGAAATAATTCTCCTCCACATAAGAATTGTTGCTTAAACCATTATGTGCGTACTGCTCTCTGGAAATCGTTCAAGTTTGTAAGAGGACTTTCGAAACATTCTTCAGATTTCTTTAATGATGTCTTGTATTCACACAGGAAAATTGTCAAAGGATACATTTACCTTCCTGGAACTCAACTTTAGTGCCGCGCGATATTCTGCAATGGTTAAGACACTGGACTCGAGTTGGAGAAGAACAGGCCGGAAACTTGAACAATGTATTCCGTAAAACTAATGCTGCAGCGGTCTTAACAGCAAAGCCACACACGATTCCTTCTTTCCTTTTTCCAGTTAACCTCTTGCGACTGTTCGCCTCTAGCATCAGCGCCATTGAGCACTTTTTATTACATTTGATTAGATCCACAGGAAGGAGAACCTCTAGCATATGACGCATGTCAGAGAATTACACATAAGCTCGCCATACAAAATAGAGGTTGTGCTGAAAAGTAATGGCTCTGAAATTTTTATTGGAAAACTCTTACAGCTTTTTAATTAAAACAAACTTTGTTGAGACTCTACGTCTTCATTCTTCGTGTCTGCATACTTACTTCTCATCATAGTCACCCTGATCACGAATACGTTTCTCCCAACGAGAGACCAGTTTGTTGATACCGTCATTGTAGAATGTCTGCTGACGGAGCCACACCTCACCTCTGCCTGCACCGCTTCATCATTGTTGAAGTGAAGTTCTCGAAGGTGTTCCTTAAGGTTTGGAAACAAATGGAAGTCGGATGGGGAAGTATGGAGGATGATCGACAACAGTGAACACAAGGCATTGGATTGTTGAAGTTGTCGCAGCGCTCGTGTACCATGTAGCATTGTCTTGGTGAACGCGGAGGTACTCAAGGTGTGGACCATCTCTTCGAATACGTGCTTTCAGTTTCCTGAGGGTGTCTCACGCCCTCTAGCGGCAGAGGGTTGTAACTTGTGTCGACGAAGTGGGAACTCGACCGAGTAACGTGGGTACATGTAATTCCTCAAACAATATTGAGAACAGAATAAAAATTTCGGAGGCATTACATTTCAGCACGCCTTCGTATTAGTGAGTCCATTAAAATAGTACAGCCGTCGTTTTGGAGCATTGCAGACGGTGTACAACTGGTACCAGGCGGTCATGTGGCTCTTCATCGCTGACCGAAGTCATGTTGTGTATGTACCAGTCGGCTGTGTGGAACCAGCGCGGTAAGATGGGTCAGCGTGGTGACGCGACAGAATGGCATAGAGGAGTTACCTTTATTGGGCAAGTAGCTAAACTACATCGCGAATGAGGATGCCGATTTGTCGGTGTGTCGATGTGGACTCTCCACCGCGTCTACAAAGAACGGTGCGCCACTCGCAGGCATGTAGCAAAGCCTAAGGACACTGGTCGTCAAAGAAGGGTCCTAAGCAATAGGAAACAGAGAGAATTGTCAGGTCTGGTCACAACTGAAGATCTCAGCTGTAAACAATGGAAAAGGACAATGGATCAGGAAAAGAGTTATTTCTTGTAAAACGTAGTACGTGATGAGCTTCTTTTCATGTTAGTTAATACACACATCGAAAAAAGTTTAACATCACCCCGGTTCCCAGAACTCCTTAAGACAAACGTTGACTGTGGATAATGTGACAGACACAGTCTCTTTGACTGTTCAGAGATGTCACTAAACCCGCCCAAAGATGTAAACAACCATGCATGAGCAGCGCCTATTAGACGGAGGGGGTGGGGGGGTGGGGGGTCCGACAGCCGATCAGTTACAGTCATTCCACCAGGAAAGAGGTACACAGCTCGTGTTGTCTCTAGTTCAACCATGCCTAGACGATCAATACCGCAGTTCTATCGCGTCCGCATTGTTACTTTGTGCCAGGAAGGGCTCTCAACAAGGGAAGTGCCCAGGCGTCTCGGAGTGAACCAAAGCGATGTTGTTCGGACATGGAGGAGATACAGAGAGACAGGGACTGTCGATGAAATGTCTCGCTCAGGCCGCCCAAGCGCTACTACTGAAATGGATGGCCGCTACCTAAGGATTATGGCTCGGAGGAACCCCGACAGCAACGCCAGCATGTGGAATAATGGTTTTCGTGCAGCCACAGAACGTAGTGTTTTGACTCAATCTGTGCACAATAGGCTCCATGATGCGCAACTTCACTCTCGAAGTCCATGGCCAGGTCCATCTTTGCAATCACGACACCATGCAGCGCGGTACAGATAGGCCCAACAACATGCCGAATGGACCACTCAGGATTGACATCACTTTCTCTTCACCGATGAGTGTCGCATATGCCTTCAACCAGACAATCGTCAGAGATGCGTTTGGAAGCAACCCGGTCAGGCTGAGCGCGTTAGACACACTGTCCAGCGAGTGCTGCAAGGTGGAGGTTCCCTGCGGTTTTGGGATGGTATTATGTCGGGCTGACGTACGCCGCTGGTGGCCATGGAAGCCACCGTAATGGCTGTACGATACGTGGATGCCATCCTCCACCGTTAGTGCAAACGTATAGGCAGCATACTAGAAAGGCATTCGGCTTCATGGACGATAATTCGCGGCCCCCATCGTGCACATCTTGTGAATGACTTCCTTCAGGATAAAGACATCGCTCTACTAGAGTGGCCGGTGTGTTCTCTAGACATGGACCCTATCGAACATTCCTGGGATAGATTGAAAAAGGCTGCTCATGGACGACGTGAACCACCAACCACTCTGAGGGATCTACGCCGACTCGCCATTGAGGAGTGGGACAATCCGGACCAAGATTGCCTTGATGAAGTTGTTGATAGTATGCCACGACGAATACAGGCATGCGTCAATATAAGAGGACGTGATAATGGGTATCAGAGCTACCGGTGTGTACAGCAGTCTGGACCACCACCTCTGAAGGACTCGCTGTATGGTGGTACAACATGCAATGTGATGTTTTCATAAGCAATAAAAAGGCCGGTAATGATGTTTATGTTGATCTCTATTAGAATTTCCTGTTCAGCTTCCGGAATTCTTGGAACCGAGGTGATGCTAAACTTTTTTGATGTGTGTAGTTCCTGATAAACCGAGAAATGGTAGCTTTGTCTGTTCTGAAATTTTCAAAGCGTATTTCTTCTTCTAATAACTTTTGGGTGTGCAGCCGGATCCCATCGACGTTCTGCCGCGGTATTTCGGCCCAGAGACGGCAGGCCATCTTCAGGTGAGTAGACAACTACTGGAGAGCTCAGGTGCAGTCAAGGTATTTATGCCGAATCTCGCTCTTGCGAAATGTGCGGGCGTCTTTCGGCGCATGCGTGTGACAGTCGAGTTGTGTGTACATCTCCGCGGTGGTGGAAGTGAGAGGTGATGTAATAAATGTAAAGCACAAGCTTGCTTTTGTTCTACTATATTACTTTTATTGTTAACCGGTTTTTGGCTTGCAAGTCCATCTGCAGACATTTACTGAGAACCGACGGAAGATTCTGTTAACAGGTGATGTAATCGTTGAGCATCGAATCACTCTGTCGATACCGTGGTGACTGGGTAATTTTAATTATAAGATACCAGTTTTTATCCAGTTCAAAGCCATTGTCACAATTTATAAGATTGTCGGCAAGACGTTTTTCCACCGGTTCTTTGATTACTGACTCCCAAAAACTGGAAACTGGTACTAAAATTTGCCGTGAAGTGTAGTCATTCACTTTAAAAGCCTTCTCGAAGTGTCCTGATTCTGCTACAAATTTCTTAA
The DNA here is from genome assembly GCF_023898315.1 of Schistocerca nitens. Taxonomy (NCBI): domain Eukaryota; kingdom Metazoa; phylum Arthropoda; class Insecta; order Orthoptera; family Acrididae; genus Schistocerca; species Schistocerca nitens. Next base: position 773,523,187 of record NC_064615.1, read on the forward strand.
AAGAAGTCATTTTCTGCATAGATTATTTTTAAAGGCTAATAACCAAACAAAGTTTTAATTTGAAATTAAAGCATCCTACACAGGAAAACGACTTCTTTTTAAGACATTTGTAAAGGCTGTCGACCCACGCATAGAGAAGAATATAGACATGTATATTAGATTTGGTGACCGCGACAGAACTGCGAATATGATGGTTTATATATTGTTTGTCGAAAGAGATTTATTGTAGATGCACCGACTTCAGTTTCGTGAGGTTAAAATGGTAAGTAATACGATATCGACACGCGTTACGAACGAAGTATTGTCTCTTGTGTTGTTGTTGTTGTGGTCTTCAGTCCTGAGACTGGTTTGATGCAGCTCTCGATGCTACTCTATCCTGTGCAAGCTTCTTCATCTCCCAGTACCTACTGCAACCTACATCCTTCTGAATCTGTTTAGTGTATTCATCTCTTGGTCTCGCTCTACGATTTTTACTCCCCACGCTTCCCTCCAATACTAAATTTTTGATCCCTTGATGCCTCTGAACATGTCCTACCAACCGATCCCTTCTTCTGGTCAAGTTGTGCCACAAACTTTTCTTCTCCCCAATCCTATTCAATACTTCCTCATTAGTTATGTGATCTACCCATGTAATCTTCAGCATTCTTCTGTAGCACCACATTTCGAAAGCTTCTTTTCTCTTCTTGTCCAAACTATTTATCGTCCATGTTTCACTTCCATACATGGCTACATTCCATACAAATACTTTCAGAAATGACTTACTGACACTTAAATCTATACTCGATGTTAATGAATTTCTCTTCTTCAGAAACGCTTTCCTTCCCATTGCCAGTCTACATTTTATATCCTCTCTACTTCGACCATCATCAGTTATTTTGCTCCCCAAATAGCAAAACTCCTTTACTACTTTAAGTGTCTCATTTCCTAATCTAATTCACTCAGCATCACCCGATTTAATTTGACTACATTCCATTATCCTCGTCTTGCTTTTGTTGACGTTCATCTTATATCCTCCTTTCAAGAGACTGTCCATTCCGTTCAACTGCTCTTCCAGGTCCTTTGCTGTCTCTGACAGAATTACAATGTCATCGGCAAACCTCAAAGTTTTTATTTCATCTCCATGGATTTTAATACCTACTCCGAAATTTTCTTTTGTTTCCTTCACTGCTTGCTCAATACACAGATTGAATAACATCGGGGAGAGGCTACAACCCTGTCTCACTCCCTTCCCAACCACTGCTTCCCTTTCATGTCCCTCGACTCGTATAACTGCCATCTGGTTTCTGTACAAATTGTAATTAGCCTTTCGCTCCCTGTAATTTACTACTCGGTATAAACTTAAAGTGAGTTATCGACAAACAGCGAGGGGTCGTGGTGCACAGGGGTTGAGGGCTGAGCTGCCACAAGGTGGCTGCTATGTCGAAGTACGAGATGTGGACGGCGCGCGGCTCAGGGCAGCAGCGAACGATCGTTGCGGGCTGCCTGGCGGCCTGTTGCTCTCGCTGCCGTTAACGAGGCCACTGCGGGCCGCGACGGCGTTTCCGGGAGGCTCGGAAGAAGAGAAGGGAAGCGCCGGTAACGACAGCAGCCGCATATTCACTGCTCTGTGCCGTGTGCGGCACGCCTCATAAATCTAATGACGTGCCGGACTGAGTCGTGCGGCACAGGTGCAGACGAGGCGCGCCAGTGGCCGACACACGCACTCCTGAGGACACGGCTGGGCCACCAGCACACCGCGGAGATCGTCATTTTGTGGATCCTAAAAGCTGCTGCCATCTGATGCGTTCCTTAGGTTTCCGTACTAGGGTCATTCCTTTTACTGATGTTCATTAATAACTTGTCTTTAACCCTTTAATGCTTTGAGTATCAGTGGTTTCTGCGTGAAACCACCGTTTCATTAATTTTTATTCAAGTACCAGTGTGTTTTGCATGGAACAAGCGATGCTATTGCAAGACAGACATATCTAGAGGTACACTGAGGCATTTATACGAATGTAGTGCTTTGCAGCAGCCACTTGCAGCTTTCAAAGCAATAGTCAGAGCAGAGATTGTACTGCGTGATTGTAGAAGACTGTAACAGTGGTTTTTGTAGAGTGATCGTGTTGAGGAGATCATTTACAGTGAAAGTAACTATATCTGAACTTATTGTAAATTTTATTTAAGTCTGTATCACTGCTATTGGGTGTGGTTTCGAAATGAAACGACTTGAGCAGTATGTACTTTTAATATAAACTTGTTACAGTTTAGCCCCATTTTTGTCTGTAATTAAGGTTTATGATTTGTTATAGGCATTATGAGAACATGAAAATTTCGTGATGTGGGATTGTGGCAAGCAAAAATGCGAAATTCATCTCATGACTGACGGGTAGTTAAATACTGTATGTTCCAGTGCTTCCAAAGTGGAGCCACATCCTTAATACAGTTTATTGTTTACTTTCTACCAATGTCTTATTGTATCCTTTGCTTACTATGATGAAGGCCAAATTCGTGAAAAATTTTGGGATCATTATTTTGTATGTTATTGGGACTCATGAGAACATGAAAGTTTCGTGATGTGGGATTGTGGCAAGCAAAAATGCGAAATTTACCTCATGACTGATGGGTAGTTGAAAACTTTATGCTCAAGTGCTTCCATAGTGGAGCCACCTCCTTAATACATTTTATTGTTTGTTTGTTACCAATGTCTTCTTGTATCCTTTGCGTACTATGATGAAGGCCAAATTCGTGAAAAAATTTAGGATTATTATTTTTTATGTTATTGGGACTCAAAGGGTTAAGTGAGAAAATGTTCTATACACCATAACAATGACATACGTATCTGTACATACTCTTTGGGAATAGTAATCAATAAAACAGCTAAATTTATTATTTCTCTCCAAGTCCCCATGAGTAATGAGCTGGTAAATATTCATACCAAGAAGAACTGTAGTGGTGTCTGACACTACAGAAACAGCAGCGCATCATCTGTATCAGAGTCTCCCCCAAATTCGGAATCTTCTGCGTGCTCTCCTGTAACTTCTTCCCAGCAGTTCATTGCACGATCAGCTAGAACTCCATCTGCTGTGGAACTGTGCCATCTCTATGAAGTCATTCTTATAGATCCAAAAGAAACAATCACGAATGTCAGTGTGATCTATAAAAACAACCAAAAATAAGTAAATAGTATGCCTATAACATTCAAAGGTTTTCGGCATGTTACATACTTTCAGTAATCTTCCTAAATATGCACTGTCAGCGGAAATAATTTACATCATCTCAGTGCCTCACATTTTCCAGATAGTCTGCGAAAAAATTTATCTGCAACGTTCATTCTTCATTAGAACAAAAATTTAATTGCAAAAATATCAACAAAATTGGATGTAACTATGATCTGAATTCTCAACAATCTCTTTCATTATACAAGCGAGTAGGAAGAAACCCAGCTGTACATATGCTTGTAAACGATTCTCTCATTGATTTTATACATTATAATGTAGCAAATACTACTATGAATTGAACTTACTGTCGCTTATATCAGAAGATATCACAAGAATGTATCCACAGGTGACAAATGCTAGCTGCACATAGCTCTGAAGACGAGTGCCTCAAAGGCCGTCGGTAAATTTTCATACTATTACTCACTCGTTCGTCGATGTATCAAGTCTACCAACTAAGAAATATAAAAATGGTTTTCATAATTATCAGAGAAATTATTGTTAACATATTAACACCAATGCAATCGATTCTCAGTAGTGAATGAAGTAGATAACAAGTAAATTGGTATTTATTTACCAGCATCACTTAAAGGTATCATTGCAATAGACATCTACGAAGCCGTCTTATTTCCAGAAAATATAAGTGTAATTGTTACTCACAGGCGAGGAAAGAACTAATGGAACAAATAATCCTGATATAAATTTTTCATATTTTTCCCAAGTCATTGAAACTGAATGCTGAGATGGTTCCTACAGATAAGCCAGGGTATATTTCGACTCTCATTAAGGTTTATATACATAAGGGGAATCATAAATGAGGGAAAATATGTCGAGGACCGAATGCTGCTATGCGTAACACGTGACGCACTGTCGTTAATTTCGGTCTCCTCGGTGTACTATGTACGTAAAACAAAAACACCTGTTAACTATTGAACGAGATATCGACGAGCCTCACGATCATGACACGTCATTCATCCATAGACACAACACATGACACACCAATGAGCTGATGTGTATCTGCCATCGTTTGAAAGATACGAGAAAGAACAAATCCCATCGTAATGTATGTGAAATTGTATTAGAACTTGTGAATCACATGTTGGCGGCGTTAACGGTGTGTAAGCACGAAAGAGCGTTCAACGGCGGAAGTAAAACGGCGGAGGGCATAACGCGTTTACAACACATCTGCGCTGCTCACTCTGCCCGATACTCGCTGTGTCGACAGCTGCTAACGGCCGCGTCGCAGTGTTACTACAGTACCATGGAAAGTTTCACAAACGAGGAATACGCCGACATCCACCTCACCTACGGGCTTGCAGATGGAAGAGCTGACGTTGCATGGCAACAGTATCACGAGAGGTTTCCTAGCCGGCGCCTTCCATCCGCAAAAACGTTTTACTCTGTGGACAGACGCTTGAGGGAGTACGGTGTATGTGTTGCACCTCCAGGATTTAGTGGTCGTGGCCAACCGTCTACGTACAGTGCGGTGGACGAAGAAAAAGTGTTACAAACTGTTGCGGAGGTCCGAACAATAAGGACCAGGTCTCTCGCCACTGCGGTCGGAATGTCACAATCTACTGTTATGCGAGTACTCCATAGAAACTATTACCATCCCTTTCGCATCTAGAAGGCACAGGCATTATTGCCAGAAGACTACCAGAGAAGGCTGGACTTCTGTAATTTTATCCTACGGCGTCAGGCCCACGACCAGCATTTTTCACGAACAATACTGTTCACCGACGAAGCCTATTTCACAAAGGAGGGTATAGTGAATTCGCATAATTGGCACGAGTGGGCGGAAGAAAACCGCAACAGCACAGTGAAACGAGGGTACCAACAACGATGCGGTGTCAATATGTGGTATGGTATTATTGATCACCATGTCATAGGGCACATGTGCTACCACAAAGGCTTACAGGAGAGCGGTGCAATTTTTGTAGAACCTGTGGCAGTTTTTGTATGCCCATGTCATACCAGGTCGCCGACATGCTGTTCAGAAAGTTATGAACCTCTTCTTTCTACTTGTCGTCGGAGCTAAATCGCCTTCCAGCCAAATGTTCTTTTAACCTAAGGAACGGGTGATAGTCACTGGGGCGCCAAGTCAGGACGATAGGGTGGTTCCACTGAAACTGTTGAAGGAGAGCAACGGTTTGCCGAGCGATGTGTGGGCGAGCGTTGGCATGGAGAATGTGTACGTCCTTGCTCAACATTCCTCATCTCCGGTTCTGAATTGCCCGTTAAAATTTTTTAGAGTCTCCAAGTACCTGTTAGCGTTAATTGTGGTCCCAGTGATTCAGCTCCGACGACGAGGTGAAAGAAGAGGTTCAGGACTTTCTGAACAGCATGACGGTGAGCTGGTATGACATGGGCATACAAAAACTGCCACAGCGTCTACAAAAATGCATAGTCAGAACCGGTGATTATGTCGAAAAATAGTTAAATGTTCAAGCTGTAAACTGATGGAAACCATTGTAGAAATAAACAGGTCTATGTACTTATAAAAAAGTAGGACACCTTACTATTGCTATTACCCTCGTATTAAATGCCACATATCTGTGTGGCTGTATTTTGTATTCTGCATCTGTGTTCTCGTTCCTTAAAACTAAGCCTGGGACACAAAAACAAAATTGTAAAACATACATATACAGTAGTGTAGCCCTTCCTCACGTACATAGCCACGATACATAATACCGGCCAGCGTAACCGGTACAAGATAGATGCGGGCGCTGCCATTTCTCCCAGTGTCACGCAGACCGTCGCTTGACGCTGCACGCCTCGCCTTCTCGTGAGCGGCTACACTACCTACAACACTCGCATGTTATGCCTTGTAGCCGACCTGTCCCCTTGGCCAATGTCGGCACGCAATTACACCCAAAAATGGTTCAAATGGCTCTGAGCACAATGGAACTTAACATCTGAGGTCATCAGTCCCCTAGAACTCAGAACTACTTAAACCTAACTAACTTAAGGACATCACAGACATCCATGCCCGAGGCAGAATTCAAATCTACGACCGTAGCAGTCGCGCGGTACCGGACTGAAGAGCCTAGAAACGCTCGTCCACCGCGGCCGGCTAACACCCAAAAGTCCACTTCAAAAAATGGCTCTGAGCACTATGGGACTCAACTGCTGAGGTCATTAGTCCCCTAGAACTTAGAACTAGTTAAACCTAACTAACCTAAGGACATCACAAACATCCATGCCCGAGGCAGGATTCGAACCTGCGACCGTAGCGGTCTTGCGGCTCCAGACTGCAGCGCCTTTAACCGCACGGCCACTTCGGCCGGCTCCACTTCATATATCCAGATTTTTAGCATTCAATTGCATTGTCATTTACTGACATAGAAACATGCGGAAAACGAATTTATGTTTGTAGTTCAGTGTGTGACAATTTGCATGATATATTTTTCCTCATTTATGACTCACCCTGTATACGAGTATGGTGTACATAAAGTCTGGGAACACTTTCAATTATTTATTGCACAAGAACTAAACATTGTACTGTACAGATATCATACATATTGCAATTTGCAGAGAAACTCTGAAAGTGCTTTTTACAAACATTCGATATGTGAACAATGAGTAACTCTGCAGACATCAACACGTTAACCGAATTCATCCCTACCCATCCCAGGTACAGGTGGTACATACAACAGGTCTTTAATGTGTCCCCACAGAAAAAAGCCACAGGAAGTGAGATCTGGTGATGGGGGAGGCCATTTAATGAAACAGCCCGCTCATCACCTGAACTCGCCATGTTTGCGACCAGCGCTAACTATCGGAAAATTACCAAACTACGCTAAAAAAAAACTTTAGGGTTTCTCTTCAAAATGACATATGTATGATATCTGCACAATGTTTGATTCTTGTGCAATAAATAATTGAAAGAGTTCCCGGAGTTTATGTAAACTCTGAATATATAAAGGTTTGTGGGTGAAGCTGACGACATCTCCAAAATCACCAATCCCCGGGACTTACATCTGATGCTATCTTTGTTGCACTATAGTGGTTGTGCGATAATTGGTGTTCTGGTTGTGGAGCTATGAACGAAGTGGTCGTTATTGCGTCGTGGTTATAACCAGCACATCATTTGTCGTTTTCACGTCGATGAATTTTCCAAGGGAAAAATTTCGATATTATTCTATAATTCTGCCTCTTTTTACGAATGTTTTCGAATGTTCTACAATACAACAGGGAAACGGCACAAATCGTATTGATCCACACCTCTGAGAAAATGGTTTTAACCGGTGAGTTGTCCAACGTGGTAAAGACAGGTCCAACTCATCGGAGAAATGTTCTCGCTTGTAGAGTAAAACTATGTAAAAAAAGAGTGGTTGTGTGAACGAACAATTTTAGGAAAAAAATGGCGTACTTAAAAGAAAAAATTAATAATTACAGAATGCGATGCCAGAGGAGGGAAAAAAAATCTGTTAATACAATGATGAACCAAGACGAAAGTATAAACTTCGTAACGTAAGTCCTCAATTCACTCAACGTCCCCGATCTACTCTCGCAAAAAACCTTGTAAACAACAGCACAGAAGCGGAAATATTAACTGGAAAAGAGAAAGGCAAGTTAGTACTCATATGATGATTTCCATTCAATAACCTGTCCGCCCCCGGTAGGTGAGTGGTCAGCGCGACAGAACGTTAATCCTAATGGCCCGGGTTCGATTCCCGGCTGGCTCGGAGATTTTATCCGTTCAGGAACTGGGTGTTGTGTTGTACTAATAATCATCATTTCATCACCATCGACGTGCAAGTCGCCGAAGTGGCGTCAAATCGAAAGACTTGCACCCGGCAAACGGTCTACCCGATGGAACATCTTAGTCACAATAAACTTACTATTCAATTTTAAAAGACTCCAGTTCTCAGTAAGAGTAGAGTACAGTATGATTGCAAATAAAGAATAAGGGCAAACATTCCAATGGTACGGAGTAAGTTCAAAAGAACAGTGTTTCTGGCACGGACATCTACACTGACCAGCCATAACATTATGACCATCGACCTGTTATCGATATAAACCCGACCAGGCGATAGCAGCGACACCTGGCCGGGAACGACTGCTAGTCAGGTACACGCACGGTGCATTTAGTATCAATGAGCGTGCTGTCCGTGTGTAGAATGGGGAAGGTGCGCGATCTCTCTGAGTTTGACCAACGGCAAACTGTGATGGCCCGGAGGTCGACATGAGAATTTCGGGTCTTCGAGTAGTGCTGCGGTGAGTGCCTTCAACACGTGGCGAAACCAAGGTGAAACCACGTCTGAACGTAGTGGGCTTAGGCGGCCGCCCCTCATTACACATGTCGGACGTTGTAGGCTTGGCAGACTTTTAAAACAGGACAGGTGGCGAACCTTGGGGCAACTAATAGCATACCTTAATGCTGGGCAGAATACAAGTGTTTATGAACACACAGTGCACTGAATACTCCTGACGATGGGCCTCCGCAGCTGCCACTGCGACTGCGACTGAAATGGGCACGCGCTACGGTCGCAGGTTCGAATCCTGCCTCGGGCATGGATGTGTGTGATGTCCTTAGGTTAGTTAGGTTCAAGTAGTTCTAAGTTCTAGGGGACTGATGACGTCAGAAGTTATGTCCCATAGTGCTCAGAGCCATTTTTTTTAAATGGGCACGTGGCCATCGACACTTGACCTTGGCGCAGTGGCAGAGTGCTGCGTGGTCTCATGAATTCCGGTGCCTTCATGATCATCCTGATGGAAGGGTGCGAATCTGTCGTCTTCCAGGGGAACAGCTGCTTGACACCTGTACTACGGAATGGAGACGAGCTGGCGGTGGATCCATTATGCTCTGGGGAACGTTCACATGGGCAGTCATGGGTCCAGTGGAGTACGTGCGAGACACCATTACGGCCAAGGAGTATCGTACACTGGTTCCAGACCGCGTACACTTCTTCATGACGATCACGTTTCCTAACGGCAGAGGCATTTTCTAGCAAGATAATGCGCCATTCACAAGGCCAGGAATGTGGCAGAGTGGTTCAAGGAACACAGTGGCGAGATCCATTGGGTATGCTATCCCTCCAACTCGCCAGATCTGAGCCGGATGGAACACATCTGGGACTTGATTGATCGTGGTGTTAGAGCTCATCGTTCCATTCCTCGGAATTTAGGGAAATTAGGTGACTTGTGTTGGCAGATGTGGTGCCAACTCCCTCCGGCGACCTATCAAGGCCTCATTGCTTCCATGCCATGACCCGTCGCAGCTGTTATCCGTGCCAAAGGTATTGGACAGGTGGTCATAATGTTCTGGCTGATAGGTGTACACGTAATGCGTTCGCGTGTTGGACAATCACAAAACTTATTCGTCTTTGTATCCGAAAGCTAAACACCAAATGTAGTTTGCAAGAATATATGAAGAAGAAACAAGTGGAGTGTGTTGTTTTCGGCTAGTAAATAAATAAAATGTACGCAAAGGGTGTGAAAGAGCAAGAAAGGTACACGCGAACTGGATCTCTGATTCAGGTCATGAGAGTACTCGGAGTGATTACAGGGTGACATCTTTGCCCTAAAAGAATGTATCTCTTTCGATCCCACTCTAACACGGTTTTCAGTTTGTCAAAAACTTTAACCTCCAGGACCATTCTATTTCGAGAAACACGCCCTGCCTCCCTTTCATCCCTCATTGTTGTTGTTGGGGTCTTCAGTCCAGAGAGTGGTTTGATGCAGCTCTCCATGCTACTCTATCGTGTGCAAGGTTCTTCATTTCCCAGTACCTACTGCAACCTACATCCTTCTGAATCTGTTTAGTGTATTCATCTCCCTCTGCGATTTTTACCTTCCACTCTGCCCTCCAATACTAAATTTGTGATCCCGTGATGCCTCGGAATATGCTCTACCAACCGATTCCTTCTACCAGTCAAGTTGTACCACATATTTCTCTTCTCTCCAATTCTATTCAATACCTCCTAATTAGTTATGTGATCTACCCATATAATCTTCAGCATTCTTCTGTAGCACCACTTTTCGAAAGCTTCTATTGTCTTCTTGTCTAAACTATTTATCGTCCATGTTTCACTTCCATACATTCCCTCATAAGGATAGAAAACTAGTAATATTGAATAGTGTAAGTTTGTCTGTCGACGCATGTGTTATACCAAAGGAGCCCGGGTTCGAGCAGCAGCGTCAGCCTAGAATTGAGAATCATATGGCCGTGCGGTTCTAGGCGCTTCAGTATGGAACCTCGCGACTGCTACGGTCGCAGGTTCGAATCCTGCCTCGGGCATGGATGTGTGTGATGTCCTTAGGTTAGTTAGGTTTAAGTAGTTCTAAGTTCTAGGGGACTGATGACCTCAGATGTTAAGTCCCATAGTGCTCAGAGTCATTTGAACCATTCTTTTGAGAATCATACGATGCTGAAGAGGGAAGAAAGGCTAGCTAGCAACTCCGTGGTGCAGCTTGGCATAGCGGCAATCTTCTTACAGAATACGCTTGTGTTTCCATTTCGGAACAAGTGTAGAGCATAATAACGAACTTGTTTCGACGAAAATTTCTTGCCAACAATGAATTTCTATGACTGAGACGTAGTGACATGGGACCAATCTGTAGGAACAATCGGACTGTTCTCCTAGAAGAGCAGCTTTTTCCGTGCTCGTCTCTGTTGACCCCGAGTCAGCTCAGTTTGAAAGTGGTCCAACAACGTTATGCAGTGGGAGACAGACCATAGTAAAAAATCCTCACTGGTTACTACCACATCAGATGGAAGTGCACTGGGGTGTTAACGTATGGTGCGTCATTCTAGGGGACCACATCATTAGATCAGCTGATTTGGCTCGCAGATTAACTGGTCGGCTGTATTTGCAATTCGTACAGAATGAGCTGAGTCTGGGGCATCTCCTAGAAGACATCCCACATCAGTTAGCTGCGAGGCACTGGTTTCAGCACGATGGTGCACCACCCCATTACTGTAGACGGGTTAGCTAATATATTTCAACAATGCAGTTATAAAGATGTCAGTCTATGACATAGGTTTACGATATTGAATATGTTCCTTGTTTTTCATTGCAATCGAAAATATGATAGCATTTATTTAATACTTCCAATTGTGAAGAATGAATTGGTACATAATTTGTTGCTAATGAATTACCTGTCATATGTTGATATGCCTTGAAACGTAATTAGCATGCTTTGCCCGTTCTGTATATTGTTTTGATCAGGGACAATTATTCTTCTTCACAGACACCTTTCTGGAGCGCAGTAATCGCATCTGGCACCCTCCCCACAGAAAGCAAGTTTTCTAGCGACGGGTACAAGATTAGTTACACCTGGCCAGCCGCTGTGGCCGAGCGGCTCTAGGCGCTTCAGTCCGGAACCGCGCTGCTGCTATGGTCGTAGGTTCGAATCCTGCCTCGGGCATGGACGTGTGTGATGGCTTTAGTTAGGTTTGTTAGGTGTAAGTAGTTTTAACTGTAGGGGAATGATGACCTCATTTGTTAAGTCCCATAGTGCTTAGAGCCATTTGAACCATTTTGAAGTTGCAGCTGTAAAGTGTTTGTTTTCCAGCGCGGGTCTTACGGTTAGCAAGGTCTCCGCTGTGTTGATGCAGAGTCTACTTTACTCTTCTGCTTAGGCAAACCTTTCGACCTCTGTGGTATCCGGAATTAACTAACGTCTATGGAGGACTGCGTGCGTGGGCCACATGGTATAATGTTATGAGGAAGGCAAACCGAGGACTGCTTTTTTTTATCGGTAGAACACTTATAAGACGCACCAGGTCTGCTAAACAGACTGTTTGCACTACGCTTGTTCGCCTTCTGCTAGGGTACTGCTGTGTAATATGGGATCCTTACCAGATAGAATTAAGTGATCACATCGAAAAAGTTCAAAGAAGGGCATCTCGTTTAGTATTATCGCGAAATAGGAAAGACAATACCACGGGTATGATAAGTGACTTGGAGTGACAATCATTAAAACAAAAGCGTTTTTTGTTGGGGCGGCATTTTTAACGAAATTTCAATCACCAACTTTCTCCTCCATATGATCAAAACGACTTGCAAAATGATTTAGATATCTGTATGGAGCGAAAAGTGGCAATTGACCCTGAATGAGGAAAAATGTGAAGTTATTCACTTGAGTACTAAAAGAAATCACCTAAATTTCGATTAACCGTTAAGTCAGACAAATCTGAAGGCTGTAAATTTAACTACATACTTAGGGATTACAATTACAAATAACCTAAATTGGAACGATCACATAGATAATATTGTGGGTAGAGCAAACCAAAGACTATGATTCACTGGCAGAACACTTAGAAGGTGCAACAGGTCTACTAAAGAGACTGCTTACACCACGCTTGTCCGCCCTATTCTGGAGTATTGCTGTGCAGTGTGGGACCCGCATCAGGTGGGACTGACGGATGATATCGAAAAAGTGAAAGAAGGGCAGCTCGTTTTGTATTATCGCGAAATAGGGGAGATAGTGTCACAAACATGATACGCGAATTGGAGTGGCAATCAGTAAAACAAAGGCGTTTTTCGCTGCGACGGGATCTTCTCATAAAATTTCAATCACCAGTTTTCTCCTCCGATTGCGAAAACATTCTGTTGACACCCACCTACATAGGGAGAAGTGATTCATCATAATCATCATCATCATCATCATCATCAGCCAATTCAATCATTAGATGATGTGGCCTCTTCGGGTCGTGGATTCAGGTAGGCTTTCAGAAGTCTTCTCCATGTGGGACGGTCTTGGGCAGTTCTCTGCCAGGTGTTACCAGCGATCTTCTTGAAGTCTTTGTCCCATCTGTCTGGTGGTCTTCCTCTAGGCCTCCGGTGCTCTCTCGGACTCCACTCCCTGCTTCGTCCATCTGTTGTCTTTTCTTCTTGGAACGTGGCCAGCCCACTGCCATTTCAAGGAACCTACTCTCTCTAAAATGTCATTAACCTTCGTCACAGACCGGATGTCATCTGCCCTTTTCCTGTCCTTTCTTGTACAGCCCAGCATTGATCTCTCCATGGCTCTCTGTGCTGTCCTAAGTTTCCCTTTTGTGAATGAGTTCAGTGTCCATGTCTCGCAGCCATACGTCATCACAGGAAGAATGCATTGATCAAATACTGCTTTCTTCAGATTTACTGGCATTTTTGATCTGAACACTTTATCACGATAAAATAAGTGAAATCAGGGCTCGCACAGAAAAATTTAAGTGCTCATTTTTCCAGCGCACTTTTCGAGAGTGGAAAGGTAGATAGACAGCTTGAAGGTGGTTCATTGAACCCTCTGCCAGACACTTTATTGTGAATAGCACAGTAATCACATAAATGTAGATGTGAATGTGAAAAAGTTCCATTGTCTCCAACCTACGGAGGGAGAAATGATCATCGTAATAAAATAAGAGAAATCAGAGCTTGTACAGAAATATTTAAGTATTCATTTATCGCACGCACTCATAGAGAGTGGAATGGTACAGGAATAGTTTCAAGATGGTTCCAAAAACCCTCTGCCAGGCACTTAACCCCGATTTGGAGACTGGTGATACAGATGTAGATATTACGTGCCATATAGACGGAGTCTTTCATAAATACCTAAAAAATAAATTAAATACAAAAAGTAAAAGAAATGTACCGAGATACCAGTCGACCTCGCTGCATTGTAAGATCCGTACACCCATTATGTCTGACGCTCATTTGAGACAGCTCATTGGTAATAAATGTTCTTATATGCAGGTCCAAGCACCTCATATAGTGAGCAGTAGGAACACGTAATGCATCCAAGAATATTGCATAACATGATTGTTTTAGCGGTGCAGGTGTTACAGGGTGGGGAGGAATAATGTTGGATGCTTGTACTGACCTCCAAATATTTGACCACGATACACTCACCAGTCAACATTATTATGACGTGTACTTCACCATGTGCGTCTCTTCAGGGGCGCGTTCGGGCCTGACTTCATTTTTAACGGTGACAATGCACGACGGTATCGAATAGCGCAGGTGGAGGAGCCGTTGGAGCGAGAGACTACACTCCTGGAAATTGAAATAAGAACACCGTGAATTCATTGTCCCAGGAAGGGGAAACTTTATTGACACATTCCTGGGGTCAGATACATCACATGATCACACTGACAGAACCACAGGCACATAGACACAGGCAACAGAGCATGCACAATGTCGGCACTAGTACAGTGTATATCCACCTTTCGCAGCAATGCAGGCTGCTATTCTCCCATGGAGACGATCGTAGAGATGCTGGATGTAGTCCTGTGGAACGGCTTGCCATGCCATTTCCACCTGGCGCCTCAGTTGGACCAGCGTTCGTGCTGGACGTGCAGACCGCGTGAGACGACGCTTCATCCAGTCCCAAACATGCTCAATGGGGGACAGATCCGGAGATCTTGCTGGCCAGGGTAGTTGACTTACACCTTCTAGAGCACGTTGGGTGGCACGGGATACATGCGGACGTGCATTGTCCTGTTGGAACAGCAAGTTCCCTTGCCGGTCTAGGAATGGTAGAACGATGGGTTCGATGACGGTTTGGATGTACCGTGCACTATTCAGTGTCCCCTCGACGATCACCAGTGGTGTACGGCCAGTGTAGGAGATCGCTCCCCACACCATGATGCCGGGTGTTGGCCCTGTGTGCCTCGGTCGTATGCAGTCCTGATTGTGGCGCTCACCTGCACGGCGCCAAACACAGCATACGACCATCATTGGCACCAACGCAGAAGCGACTCTCATCGCTGAAGACGACACGTCTCCATTCGTCCCTCCATTCACGCCTGTCGCGACACCACTGGAGGCGGGCTGCACGATGTTGGGGCGTGAGCGGAAGGCGGCCTAACGGTGTGCGGGACCGTAGCCCAGCTTCATGGAGACGGTTGCGAATGGTCCTCGCCGATACCCCAGGAGCAACAGTGTCCCTAATTTGCTGGGAAGTGGCGGTGCGGTCCCCTACAGCACTGCGTAGGATCCTACGGTCTTGGCGTGCATCAGTGCGTCGCTGCGGTCCGGTCCCAGGTCGACGGGCACGTGCACCTTCCGCCGACAACTGGCGACAACATCGATGTACTGTGGAGACCTCACGCCCCACGTGTTGAGCAATTCGGCGGTACGTCCACCCGGCCTCCCGCATGCCCACTATACGCCCTCGCTCAAAGTCCGTCAACTGCACATACGG
This sequence comes from Schistocerca nitens, assembly GCF_023898315.1. Taxonomy (NCBI): domain Eukaryota; kingdom Metazoa; phylum Arthropoda; class Insecta; order Orthoptera; family Acrididae; genus Schistocerca; species Schistocerca nitens. The sequence goes on from NC_064615.1 coordinate 773,538,513, forward strand.
TTCACGTCCACGCTGTCGCGGCATGCTACCAGTGTTAAAGACTGCGATGGAGCTCCGTATGCCACGGCAAACTGGCTGACACTGACGGCGGCGGTGCACAAATGCTGCGCAGCTAGCGCCATTCGACGGCCAACACCGCGGTTCCTGGTGTGTCCGCTGTGCCGTGCGTGTGATCATTGCTTGTACAGCCCTCTCGCAGTGTCCGGAGCAAGTATGGTGGGTCTGACACACCGGTGTCAATGTGTTCTTTTTTCCATTTCCAGGAGTGTATTTTGTGTATGGACTGGCCTGCCTGTTCCCCGGAACTAAATCACATGGAGCATGTGTGGGAGGCGTTAGGAAGACGAATTGCAGCACGTCCACAGGCACCAACGACCATCCAATAGTTGTCAACCGCGCTGGTGGAGGGATGGAACGCCCTGCCACAAGAACTCCCTACCAACGTTGTGGCCTGCCTGGGATCGGGTTGCATAGTACACATTGCCGTAGGTGGTGATCACACATTCTAGTAAGAACCATGTACTGCCTTTTATAATGTCCAAGGGGTCATTATGAATCGCAGTCACTTCTGAGTAATTATTGTCTTTGAATAAAAGTGTCGTTTCAGTTCGTCTCATTGTGTATTTATTTGAGTTAGCTTCTCTACTACTCTGCAGAAGTTCTTTCTATTTATGGCCCAAGTTTCACCGAGCTCTGTTACTTCGTAGTAACACATCGTGAGAAAGTTGCTTTCGTCCGTAAGTTTGCACACCAGTCTATTTGTTGTCAGAAAAACTACATTGACATAACGAGTCGAAAGCCCAGAGTTAGAAAGCCCACAACTAAAGTAGCCAGTAGGGAGGTAATATGGTATCCATGTAGGAAATTGTTTGCTGGATTCTACGAGATAATAAAAGCCCAAGACGTTAGTAAACATTTAGCACCGTAATAAGTGTTTAGAGCTGATGACCACAAGCCACGTAAGATCTAAGAGGAGCCTTTTATCCAGCCGTGGTGTGTTAGCATCGTGCTTTGGCTCCGAGCACTATGCGACTTAACTTCTGAGGTCATCAGACGCCTAGAATTTAGAACTAATAAACCTAACTAACCTAAGGACATCACACACATCCATGCCGGAGGCAGGATTCGAACCTATGACCGTAGCGGGCGCTCGGTTCCAGACTGTAGCGCCTAGAACCGCACAGCAACTCCGGCCGGCCATCGTGCTTTCAAACGAGGAAGGGTCATCTCCCGCAATTGGCACGTCAGTTCTGAGAGTCTACATCTACATCGATTCTCCGCAATTCACCTTACGGCGAGTGGCTTAGGATACCCCGTACCAATACTAGTCATTTTCTGTCCTGTTCCACTCCCAAACAGAATGAGGGTAAAACGACTATCTATAAGTCTGTTTATGAGCTCTAATTTGTCGTATCTTATCCTTATACTACAACCCAGCGATGAGGGTACGTGTTACTCAGGTGCTCGCGGATATTACACTAATGGCGATTAAAATTGCTACACCACGAAGATGACGTGCTACAGACGCGAAATTTAACCGACAGGAAGAAGATGCTGTGATATGCAAATGATTAGATTTTCAGAACATTCACACAAGGTTGGCGCCGGTGGCGACACCTACAACGTGCTGACATGAGGAAAGTTTCCAACCGATTTCTCATACACAAACAGCAGTTGACCGGCGTTGCCTGGTGAAACGTTGTTGTTGTTGTGATGCCTCGTGTAAGGAGGAGAAATGCGTACCATCACGTTTCCGACTTTGATAAGGGTCGGATTGTAGCCTATCGCGATTGCAGTTTATTGTATCGCGACATTCCTGATCGCGTTGGTAGAGATCCAATGACTGTTAGCAGAATAGGTGGGTTCAGGAGAGTAATACGGAACGCCTTGCTGGATCCCAACGACCTCGTACCACTAGCAGTCGAGATGACAGAAATCTTATCCGTATGGCCGTAACGGATCGTGCAGCCACGTCTCGATCCCTGAGTCAACAGACGGGGACGTTTGCAAGACAACAACCATCTGCACGAACATTTCGACGTCGTTTGCAGCAGCATGGACTATCAGCTCGGAAACCATGGCTGCCGTTACCCTTGACGCCGCATTGGAAGCGTGTATTCGTCATCGCCATACTGGCGTATCACCCGGCGTGATGGTATGGGGTTCCATTGCTTACACATCTCTGTCACCTCTTGTTCGCATTGACGGCACTTTGAACAGTGGACGTTACATTCCAGATGTGTTACGACCCGTGGCTCTACCCTTCATTCGATCCCTGCTAACCCTACATTTCAGCAGGATAATGCACGACCTCATGTTGCAGGTCCTGTACGGGCCTTTCTAGATACAGAAACTGTTCGACTGCTGCCCTAGCCAGCACATTCTCCAGCTCTCTCACCAACTGAAAACGTCTGCTCAATGGTGGTCGAACAACTGGCTCGTCACAATACGCCAGTCACTAGTCTTGATGAACTGTGGTATCGTGTTGAAGCTCCATGGGCAACTGTACCTGTACAAGCCATCCAAACTCTGTTACACTCAATGTCCAGGCATATCAAGGCTGTTATTACGGCCAGAGGTGGTTGTTCTAGGTACTGATTTCTCAGGATCTATGCACCGAAATTGTGTGAAAATGTAATCACATGTCAGTTCTAGTATAACATATTTGTCCAATGAATACCGGTTTATCATCTGCATTTCTTATTGGTGTAGCAATTTTAATGGCAAGTAGTGTAATATCGAAGTGAGCTGGTGCACCTTAGTCCTGAAACCACTTCCTTTCAGGGACAACAAGGAGCACAGTCTCCAAGAACTGTGGCTGCACATCTCGCAGGAACACCAGGTAACGTTCACCAGTCAGACGGGGAGGCAGCAAACAAGAGCCTGTTAGTGATCTTGGACCATGCCCACCTACAGGTTGACAGAGAATCGTTCCTGCTGGCCAGCGATGTGGGTGGCGTCGGAATTGTCCTCACTCCAGACAAGGCTTTTGGTGTTGTTGAAAATTCCATTACAGGTCAATGACGCCTCATCTGTCAAGAATACAAATGGTACGAAGTTCGGCACTACAGAAACAGCGCTGTAGTGGATAATTCATGGAGAGAAGTTAACGTGGGGCTCAAAATCATTTGGCCCCACTGCTTGCACGCGTTATTTACGATAGGGTGTAATATCTGTTCCACCAGTAATCTCCACGCTGTATCCTTCGAATCGCGCGTTTCACAGGCAACTTCACGGGTTCTTATTGCTGGTTGGTTGGCTGTATGACCCAGCACCGTCTTCTCAGAAACTAGTGTTCGAACATGTCTTTGGCGGGAACCTCGATCATCCCTCTGTCGCTTCAGACCCCTTCTCTCGTAAGTTGGTATAAGCTTCTTCCAATTAGGATGACGTCTGTTGGGAAAGAGTTCTCTGTACATTCTGCTGCACCGTACATTAAACGCATGTCTGCTAACTCTTACGACGAGTAACGTTACATCTTTGATTGTGCGTCATGCAGTGTACACAGTAACACACCTTGCAATGGACGGATTACAAATTGTCTGATGCAATGGAAACTGACACCAGGGATAGTTCTGTGAGTGTGGCCCAGGCGATGCGCCGGGACGATGCATGCTGTCGTCACATGAGACACACTCTATGAGCTAAGTTGTGCACAGTGCATGTGCTTGATGGTCCTGCGTGTACGATGTTCATCATCAGCTGCCTGCTCCAGTGTACGAGTACAACAGACATCCGGGAACTTTGCGAGGCTGCGGCAGAACTGCATGCACCATTGAACTATATGCTTTGGTCGTCGTTTTGAACAAATACAATGAGCTACGTTGTTGTTTTTTCGTGCACGCTTTGTACGTCCAACGCACAATAACTTTGCATTTCCGACTATTGCTTCCGTATCTCAACATAATCGGTTATGTACCCAGTATCACCAGTTTCAATCTGATCCGAAAGGCTTGAGACACCTGTCTATTCTACGAGTCCTGGTGACAACACCAAACACGAGCGACATTACCGCGCTCTGGTCTTTGGTGACCATTCCACATGTCACAGGGAACTGCAGCTCAATTCATTTACAGACTCGCCAACGGAGTGTACGTGCACCAAGTTACACTTATATCTGACCATGCCTCCTTGGTGAGTTTTTGGCGAGTAGTTGGAATATGTAATTTCTAAAAACGAAATACGGCTACTTGCATAGACAAGAACCCCAACCCCTTATTCTTATATATATATATGGTTGTTCCTGAAGATCTAATAAATTGTGATGAATGCTTCAGCGATTTCAAATCTTTTCACTTTTTAAACTAATGAATTCATTAAACCATAAGTAGTGTAGTAAAATTTTATTCAGTTAAATAATCAACCTTATACGCTGCTTTATAGACTAATGCGAAACTACTCTAAAATGGTATTTTGTAACACAAACTTTCCGCTGTTAGAGTGTACCTTACAGTTTGTTCCTAATGGCCTGCCGATACTAAATACAATGCTGAGTGTAACGCTTTACTGATACCAGAAACGATATTTAAAAAAAAAATAATTTAGCTTCATGACATTGTGATTTTTACCGTTTAAAAAATTCCATTCTACCCTCAGCTGACAAATGCACCTTTGACAATCCAAGGACGCTCTTTAGTTGGCCAAGCTGTGGTACTGTAATCTCCACATTGCCGGAGAGCTGAAGGGAGACCTGTATTGCAACGCTTATTTGACGTCCGCATCTCGGGCAAAGGAGCAGCAAATCTTGTTGATGGCTTGGACTGGGGTAATATCAACGCGCAGAAGATACAAAGCTCTTTATGTACGTGAAGCATTCGCTCCTCAGTTATATTCTTTCTGTGTTACATACGTGTGCAACTTTATAGCAAAACGCCCGCATAAATAATTCCGTTTCTTTATTCTTTCTAGATTGTTCCGTAAATTTAAGTGACCCCACATGTAAACAAGGCAAGTAGTTACGAGGACAAACGGACTCGAGATACTGCCGTCAGCGTTATACCTTACACAGTGGCAATAATTCAATAAACTGTACGCAGTATGTTTCCTTACCTGTAACAAAATACCAAAATTTTTAGGGTTTCGTACCTCAGTACACAAAAACGGAACCCTTACAGGATGGCTTTGTTGTCCGTCTGTCTGTCCGACTGTCAAGACCTCTTTTCCTCAGGAACGGGTACACTTACCAGGTAGAAATTTATGTCACATACTGAGGCCAACGGCCCCTTGGCAGTATTAAAAACTTACGCTTCTACATCACTGCTTTCAAAATATACGGCCGTATATCACATATTTTGATTCTCGCTGATTCACTCAACAATTCCCATAGCGTTCTTCCCGCTGACTTAGAATCATAAAGTTTGGCAATAAGCAAGGTTTTATAGTACAGGTACAGGAAAAACTCCGAAAATTGTTGATTTGTCATTAGATCAAGCGAAAAAATATTTTTTTTGTTGTCATTTGTTATCCGTCTGTCTGTCTGTTGACATCCCTTTTTCTCCCGAACCAGTAGAAGTATCAAACTGAAATATATGTCACTACGGTCTACGGTCCCTTGGCGACGAAAAAAGAAAAGTAAAGCTAACAAGCAAGTGCAATCAAAAGAAACGGCCATTTGTATCAAACATTTAGACACTCGCAAACTCACTCATAAAGACCTGTAGGGTATTTCCCGTTGACCCTTCAATCATGAAATTTTGCAGGGCGCAATGTTTTATAGTAAAAGTAAAGGAAAAATCCGAAAACTGTTACTTTCTAATCACGTCACATGAAAAAATATTTTTTTTTTTTTTGTCATTTGCTATCAGAGTGTCTCTCTGTCTCTCCACCTGTTAAGTGTAGGTATTGACAGCAGGCAAAAATCGTCGAGATTCTCGACTCCCAGGACAGATGAAGTATATGTGCATGTACGTGATTAAGTTCGTACGGGACCCTCAGAGCACGAACCCTATTCGCACTTCGGCAATTTCTTTTCAATATATTCGTCATGTAACTGAATGCTTACCTGCCATGTTGAGACGCCCACGTTCGTAACGTAGTACACTAACAACGACACTAGCGTCGTTTCTGCAGTAGCAGTCATTGGCTTATTTCATTTTAATGGCGATCTGTGTAAATAATATGTAGCCACCACCATATTACTTAAGACGTATAGCTCATGGTTACTGAGGTGCATACAAATACTTACAAAGCTCATAATACCCGCCGCAATACTACTTAAGTCTCATATCTCATGGTTGCTCAGATGCATGTAAGTACTTACAAACCTTAAAGTAGTTCAGAACAGTTCTTGAGAATAGCCCGCTCAGTTACACACAGATAAACCAAAACATTGTGACCAGCTGGTTGGTAGCGTGTTGGTCCTCCTTTAGAAAGTAACACAGCAGTGAGTCTGCGTGGCATGTCAGTCATAGCAATCGACGAGTTCGTGGTGTGTTTCAGGGGATAGGTAGCGCCAGGTGTCTCATCACAGGTCACATAATTCCCGTAAATTACGGGCCGGTCGTTTATGGGCGTGGAGATGGCGCCTGATAGCTCCCTAGATTCTTTCCATCGAGTTAAGATCAGGTAAATCTCGTGGACAGGACATAAGCACGATTTCACTATCTTGCTCCTGAAACCACGGTATGCCAATGATGGCCTTATGAAAAGTAGAATTGTCTTGCTGGAAGATGCCATTACCGTCTGCGAGGACATCCAGCTTGAAGGTGATCTGCAATAAAGGTAATAAATCTGACGTAGTCCACGTCTTCATGGTGCATTCGATTACTCCTACCTGTCCCATGGATGAACAGGTGAATGTCTCTCATCGCCTCGGCCTATTTCCGTGGTGTAGTACATGTTTTGAGAAACTGATCGTCGGACACGACCATCGACCTGATGATTAATGCGATCAGGCGAAACATTCCCATTGCTCCTCTGTCCAGTCGCGATGATCGCGTGCTCACCGACGTCGTTGGATCAACATGAGAACACTCTTGGGTCATCTCCGGTAGAGCCCTATGTGCAACCATGTGCACTGAGCTGCTCCGAAACACTTGTGCCTGGACCAGCTTCGTACGCTGTCGTCGTATCAGCAACAGATCGGTGCCTAAACTGCTTTACAGAACCAGGAAGCCTCCGACCTCTGCGTTCTGCGATGAGGTGCGAATATCTAACACCTTGTCTACTTGTGGTTTCGCCGTCATTCAGGCACTTTCTGTAGATCATCACGACAGTAGCACGCGAACAATCAATTTGCTTCGCCGTTTCCGCGGAGTTCCTCGCAGACATTTGGTGAAAATTATCTGCCCTTTGTCCAAATCGCATTTACCAGTGGCTTTACCCACTTGCCGCCTGTGTGGTCTCTGGAACGATTCTCTGCTCCGTTTGTAACTAGACCTTCCTTACAGCGTAACATACGCTCGACACCATCAGGCAGCATTTACTATTGCGCAGGGCAGAGGTCATAACGTTTTCGGTCATCACTGTATGCTCAAGTTACAATCTTTTAAAAGCATTTCACTCAGAAAGTTGTTTTTTCTGATACGAGGTTAGCGATGACGCTTGTGAGGTTCTTGTACAAAGCCACCCTTTAAGGCGTCAGTGCTGCCTATAAAATAATGTATTAAATCATCTTCTGACGTAGGCAGAAAGCACAATTGGAATTTAAGAGCCCTCCCACGATCAGATCATTGGAGCATTGCACAGAGTTGTTACTGTTGGAACATAGCCATCTTAACATTGATTTCCTCATCCACTTGAGCCAAAAGATTAGTATAGTATAAGTTTCTGTTTCACCATAGCGAAGTACCATTTAGGAGGAAATCCATATTCGTTATGAGAAGCACATGCCATAATCTTTTCTCCATATGAAATCAGCATCGGCCTGTTTGTCGACACTGTTAGTAAGAGACACAGAGAGATTTATACTACAAGTCAATTATAGAATTTTTATGTGATTTTTATATGGGGTAATGACGTTAAATTTCATACGTATTAAATTAAGAACTAAATAGGGGCAAATTTTAAAGAAACCTACCTCAGTTTTTGAAGCTTGTACATGCCGAACGTAATGCGATACAAAAGTCTGAAGCTGTCCCATGAAAGGCGATGTACTTCGCTGATCTATGATGGGAAAGCACATCAGTGAGTACAATAGTTTACAAGAAATGACGTAATAAGTTTGAAGCTGATTCTCCGCCAAGAAAATTTCATCCTCTTCAGAAAAATTAATTGTAAACCTAATGAAGTTAACAGATCCTTGTTGCTCTTGAAGACCGTGTAGAGATCCATAAGGTAAAGTTCCGCGTTCTCTCCCTAGACGGGCCAATCTGGTCCGACCGACCACCGCGTCATCCTCGGTCAGTGGCCTCAGTGCATGCGATATGGACGGAAATGTCGTCAGCAAAATGTCGTCAGCACACCGCTCTCCCGGTCGCTGGCAGGTTTTTTGACCTTCGAACCACTGCTACTCAGCTGGCACGTCGTGGCTGAGTGCACCCCGTAACAGTCCTCCTAATTAGGAATCCCTGGTAGTAGGGGAACCGAACGTGGGTCTTCCGCATAACAGTCAGCAATGGTGACCACTCACTTGCACAGGCAAACATAGAGAACTATACTGTAAGTGAATATATTATAGTGCTTGATTTATGACAGTCTGTACGTGTATGCCGTACTGACACCTCTTAAGAAAAAAATTAGAACAGCAGACTTTTGAACTATGGTACGATAGAAATTTTGCTGTCACTGAAGTGACGTAAAACAAATCTCGTATTCACGCTTTTAACATACTCACAATAGTGTTAAAATAAAGTTTTAAGAAGTCTAAGTTTCATAACCCCCCCACCCTCATATATATATATATATATATATATATATATATATATATATATATATATATATATATATATATATAGGGTGTTTCAAAAATGACCGGTATATTTGAAACGGCAATAAAAACTAAACGAGCAGCGATAGAAATACACCGTTTGTTGCAATATGCCTGGGACAACAGTACATTTTCAGGCGGACAAACTTTCGAAATTACAGTAGTTACAATTTTCAACAACAGATGGCGCTGCAAGTGATGTGAAAGATATAGAAGACAACGCAGTCTGTGGGTGCGCCATTCTGTACGTCGTCTTTCTGCTGTAAGCGTGTGCTGTTCACAACGTGCAAGTGTGCTGTGGACAACATGGTTTATTCCTTAGAACAGAGGATTTTTCTGGTGTTGGAATTCCACCGCCTAGAACACAGTGTTGTTGCAACAAGACGAAGTTTTCAACGGAGGTTTAATGTAACCAAAGGACCGAAAAGCGATACAATAAAGGATCTGTTTGAAAAATTTCAACGGACTGGGAACGTGACGGATGAACGTGCTGGAAAGGTAGGGCGACCGCGTACGGCAACCACAGAGGGCAACGCGCAGCTAGTGCAGCAGGTGATCCAACAGCGGCCTCGGGTTTCCGTTCGTCGTGTTGCAGCTGCGGTCCAAATGACGCCAACGTCCACGTATCGTCTCATGCGCCAGAGTTTACACCTCTATCCATACAAAATTCAAACGCGGCAACCCCTCAGCGCCGCTACCATTGCTGCACGAGAGACATTCGCTAACGATATAGTGCACAGGATTGATGACGGCGATATGCATGTGGGCAGGATTTGGTTTACTGACGAAGCTTATTTTTACCTGGACGGCTTCGTCAATAAACAGAACTGGCGCATATGGGGAAACGAAAAGCCCCATGTTGCAGTCCCATCGTCCCTGCATCCTCAAAAAGTACTGGTCTGGACCGCCATGTCTTCCAAAGGAATCATTGGCCCATTTTTCAGATCCGAAACGATTACTGCATCACGCTATCTGGACATTCTTCGTGAATTTGTGGCGGTACAAACTGCCTTAGACGACACTGCGAACACCTCGTGGTTTATGCAAGATGGTGCCCGGCCACATCGCACGGCTGACGTCTTTAATTTCCTGAATGAATATGTCGATGATCGTGTGATTGCTTTGGGCTATCCGAAACATACAGGAGGCGGCGTGGATTGGCCTCCCTATTCGCCAGACATGAACCCCTGTGACTTCTTTCTGTGGGGACACTTGAAAGACCAGGTGTACCGCCAGAATCCAGAAACAATTGAACAGCTGAAGCAGTACATCTCATCTGCATGTGAAGCCATTCCGCCAGACACGTTGTCAAAGGTTTCGGGTAATTTCATTCAGAGACTACGCCATATTATTGCTACGCATGGTGGATATGTGGAAAATATCGTACTATAGAGTTTCCCAGACCGCAGCGCCATCTGTTGTTGAAAATTGTAACTACTGTAATTTCGAAAGTTTGTCTGCCTGAAAATGTACTGTTGTCCCAAGCATATTGCAACAAACGGTGTATTTCTATCGCTGCTCGTTTAGTTTTTATTACCGTTTCAAATATACCGGTCATTTTTGAAACACCCTGTATATAGTGTCCCACCTAATTTTTCCATGTCATGTATATCTCCGAAAAGAAGCAAAATGTGTGAAATACAATTGGCCAGGGATGCATCTCTGTCAAGGCCTCACACAATGGGCATGAATGCACAGTTCATAAATGTAAACAAACATCGCTGTCGACAAAAAGTTACCTTTTCTTAAATGGCACATGTAAGTTTTTCTAGGGAAATTAAATCTAGAAGTACAATTAGTGACGGCAGACTTGTTCTCACTGTTCTGAACCTCACACCGAAATGAGTTGGATTAAAGGACTGTACCTGCCATAAAGCGCAGAGCAAGTATTGCCTACAGCAGGCTCCAGAATAGTGCAGGCAATCCACATTACGGCACAAAACATGGCACCATGTCCGTTATTTAATGTTTAAGTATCCAGAAGGTATCAGGTTTAGAGGAATAAAACCAAGACTGCCATCACTAGCTGTATCTCTAGTTTTCATCTTGGCAGGAAAAACATACATATGCCATTAAAAAAAAAACTAACTTCGTGTTGTAAGAGCAGTTTTTTTATGCATTTATGGATTGTGCATTCCTGTATATAGTGTGAACTCTCGACATAGGAGCATCCCTGGCCCACTACATTTTCCTCATTTTGTTTCATTCCGGATACGTATGAGTGGCAAACTTAGGTCCCTTATAGAGACTCTAAAGCCATACTTGCAACGACTGACATTAAACGTCAGATGGGAACTAATTTAAATTTTAGGGAAGTATTAATTATTATTCACTTGACGTACGAATATTTTCCGCGATCATATGCCAGTGTTACAGCGGTTTCATGGAACAAACGATACGTGAAAATGTGGAGAGTGAACTGTGCTAGAAAGCCTCATCACGGTCTCGGTGTCTTTTAACCCTATCGTGGCTCTGCGAAAACTCCGCGCTGGCCGACAGCGGCTGTTAGAACGTCGCGAGAAGTGAGAATGATGGTGCTGAGCCTGGGTGTGCAGCCAAGCGTGAGGCACGCCCCCACGCCCCCACGCCCCTGCGCGCCGCCGCGCTCCCGCTCTCAGGCTAAGCTGCAGAGTACTGTAATAAGCGAGCAGCCGCGGAGCTCATATCGCGACGCCCTGTGAGTCTGCTCAGTCTGAGGGGGGGGGGGGGGGGGGGGGGGGCTGAGGCCAACTGAGGAAGCATTCGAGATGAGAGGAAGCTGACAGCTGTCACCGTCGCTGCCGCTGACGATGCCAAGTAGCTGCAGCAGCTGCGTCCCCCACACGTTTGGTATGTTGCTTATTAATACACTACTCGCCATTAAAATTGCTACACCAAGAAGAAATGCAGATGATAAACGGATATTCATTGGACAAATATATTATACTAGAACTGAAATGTGATTACATTTTCACGCAGTTTGGGTGCATAGATCCTGAGGAATCAGCACCCACAACAACCACCTTTGGCCGTAATAACGGCCTTGATACGCCTGGGTATTGAGTCAAACAGAGCTTGGATGGCGTGTACAGGTACAACTACCCATGCAGCTTCAACACGATACCACAATTCAAGAGTAGTGACTGGCGTATTGTGACGGCCACCATTGACCAGACGTTTTTAATTGGTGAGAGATCTGGAGAACGTGCTGGCCAGGGCAGTAGTCGAACATTTTCTGTATCCAGAAAGGCCCGCACAGGACCTGCAACATGCGATCGTGCATTACCCTGCTAAAATGTAGGGTTTCGCAGCGATCGAATGAAGAGTAGAGCCACAGGTCGTAACACATCTTAAATGTAACGTCCACTGTTCAAAGTGCCGTCAATGCGAACAAGAGGTGACCGAGACGTGTAACCAATGGCACCACATACCATCACGCCAGGTGATACGCCAGTATGGCGATGACGAATACACGCTTCCAATGTGCGTTCACCGCGATGTCGCCAAACACGGATGCGACCATCATGATACTGTAAACGAAACAAGGATTGATCCGAAAAAATGACGTTTTGCCATTCGTGCACCCAGGTTCGTCGTTGAGTACACCATCGCAGACGCTCCTGTCTGTGATGCAGCGTCAAGGGTAACCACAGCCATGGTCTCCGAGCTGATACTCCATGCTGCTGCAAACGTCGTCGAACTGTTCGTGCAGAGGGTTGTTGTCTTGCAAACGCCCCCATCTGTTGACTCAGGGATCGAGACGTGGCTGCACGATCCGTTACAGCCATGCGGATAAGATGCCTGTCATCTCGACTCCTAGTGATACGAGGCCATTGGGATCCAGCACGGCGTTCCGTATTACCCTCCTGAACCCACCGATGCCATATTCTGCTAACAGTCATTGGACCTGGTCCAACGCGAGCAGCAATGTCGCGATACGATAAACCACAATCCTGATAGGCTACAATCCGACCTTTATCAAAGTCAGAAACGTGATGGTAGGCATTTCTCCTCCTTACACGAGGCATTACAACAACGTTTCACCAGGAAACGCCGGTCAACTGCTGTTTGTATATGAGAAATCTGTTGGAAACTTTCCTCATGTCAGCACGTTGTAGGTGTCGCCACCGGCGCCAATCTTGTGTGAATTCTCTGAAAAGCTAATCATTTGCATATCACAGCATCTTCTTCCTTTCGGTTAAATTTCGCGCCTGTAGCACGTCGTCTTCGTGGTGTAGCAATTTTAATAGCCAGTAGTGTAGCTTGAGGTATATTACATCAGCGGACAATGTAGAGTAAATACCCTAAACCGTAAACCGGGTGTAACTACACTGTCCACTTACGTTAATGTGAACAACTGTCAAAAGCTTCAATGAAAACCTTTTGCAGCGCTAACCGCCACGAGACGTGCATGAGATTCTGGAAGGTGAGATTCTGGAAGTTGCTGACAGGAATGTGGAACCATGCCAACTATAAAGTCGTGGCCTGTTGCGCTAGGTTTTTCGGTTGAGGATCCATGGCGCGGGTAGCCCGCCACAGATTCTCTATTGCTTTACATTCTGGTAGTTTGGCGGCCAGGGGAGTAGGGTAAAGTCATTCTGGTGTACGTAGAACCACGCACGTGCGCTGTGAGCTGTGTATAAATTGCATTGTCCTGCTGGTCGATGCCATCTTGACGAATAGAAACAAACTGCATGTAGTGGTGGACATGATCCCCAAGGGTAGATTCATACCTGTGTTTATCCATTGTCCCTTCCAGAAAGACGACATCACCCAGGAAATACCACCGAAACGTTCACAAGATCATAATCCTTCCTCATCCGGCGTCCAAATTCCAACCATCGTCGCCGTTGAACAACAGTCAGCATGGGTGCATGAACCAGGTGCCTGCTGCGGAGCCCTAAACGCAACAGTGTTCGCTCAACGCTCGTTGAGGAGGCGCTGTTTGTAGTCCCTTGGTTTATTCGAGTGATCAGATGCTCAACAATTGCTCGTCTGTTAATGGCTCTGAGCACAATGGGACTTAACTGCTGAGGTCATCAGTCCCCTAGAACTTAGAACTGCTTAAACCTAACTAACCTAAGGACAGCACACACATCCATGCTCGAGGCAGGATTCGAACCTGCGACCGTAGCGGTCGCGCGGCTCCAGACTGTAGCGCCTAGAACCGCTCGGCCACTCCGGCCGGCGCTTGTCTGTTACTTCGTACACATGTCCCCAGCCGTCGTTCACATCTTCCATCTATGGCCCGTGTTGCACCACAGTTGGCTCGGTGCCGATTTTGCCGTGCACAGTATCCTTTAACTTCGGTGGCATACAAACAGTTTACGAACGTAGCCGTTCCGGAAATGCTTCCACCCTTGGTCCGAAAGCCAATGATCATGCTATTTTGGACGTCAGACGAATCGCTCTGTTACCGCTACATGACAAATATTGCTCTGTTTCCCGTGTCCGCCCACACGCCCTTTATATACGCCCTAGTGCCGATGCCGCTAGCTGCTGTCAGCGAGTGTCGTTACTGCCCTGTGGTTGGCGTCGAACATAGGCGGTGTCTCATTAATGTGGGTAGACCGTGTACAAACACCAATGTTATTAGAGTATAAGTCAAATATATAACTGAGAATTAATGTAGAATGTTTAAAAAATTAAACATGAAAAAAACTTGAAAATTTAGAAGGTTTGGGAA